>NC_080571.1:329027058-329358308 GCF_030247185.1 Malaya genurostris
ATAGTATTGGGAGGGGGGTTCGGTCCGTTTTCAAAAGATGTCTCTGGCTATTACGAATATTGAACATGTGATGTGGCTGATGTGAATGGTTTCAAGAGGATAGATATCTGTCATTAATTTTCAGTTCATATTGTCTAGAGTTTAAAAAAATTAGAGGGTTGTATGCAAGACACGACCGATCACGATTACAATAAAAATGAAATAATTCTAAGGTACCCATAATAAATACAAAAATAAAGATGATGATGGATGCACTAAAAGTCACAAATTACAAACTTGCTCTACTTTTAGTGTTTACATTTATATCGAATGATCGAAATGACAATTAGATTCTTTCAGAACAATTGATTCTACTCTATTTTGATGCCTTCAACAAATTTTCACATTGGAAAATTTTTGGAAAATATCCTTTAAATGAAAGTCAATTATGATGATTTCGAAGTTACTTAAAAGATCAATTTTTAATACGAACAATCTCAAGATATGAATCTGGAGAAACGAAACGATTGTATATCATCATAATTTTCAAGACAGAGAACGTACAAACTGAATCATTTTATAAACAAAGACTAGAGAAGATTTTGAATATTTTGATCGAAAAATGTGAATGTGAAAAATTTGAATAACCGTCAACCAAAAAACTCAGTAATAGTGTAATTTTAATGTTCCTTCGTTAAAAAGCGTTGATAATCTTCGGAAAGTGTCTGAAAATAGAATGGCAGCAATACAAGGAAGAAAATAACAGATCGGCTGAAAAGTTCGTATCGTTTCTATGAGAGGGCGCCACTAGAATTAAATCCATACCATTTTCAGTTAGTACCAACCTTCAAAAGATACGTGTATAAATTTGACAGCTGTCTGATTATTAGTTTGTGAGATATTGCATTTTGAGTGAAGCTACTTTTGTTATTGTGAAAAAAATGGAAAAAAAGGAATTTCGTGTGTTGATGAAACATTACTTTTTGATGAAAAAAAGTGCCGCCGATACCAAAAAATGGCTTGATGAGTGTTATCCAGACTCTGCACCGGGCGAAGCAACAATTCGATACTGCATACTGCATAACGATTTTCATTGCATTATTTTTGATACACTTAGTCTGGATCCCTTCTATAAGATTTTTGGAAGTAAGAATCGACCAAAATATTATGCTTCAAACTTCAATTAGGTTACACGATTATTGTTTGGTTTAATAATAGGGTCTGAGGGAATATGCTGAGAGATAGTTCTTTGTATTTATCCACATTTAATGAAAAAGAAGTATCTATCAGGTACACAACTTTGCTTCCGCCGTTTTCCGATAGGTGGCTGTACCGGCTGAGGCTGGTCAAAATACATAGAGTGAAGTGAGTGTGTACAGTGCCTAACGAATTGTATTATTCACGCTCGAAAATGTCAGTTTATGTGCCCAATTCTCGCCATTTGCGGGAAGTTTTACTTTTCTGTTACAATTCGAAAAAAAATGCAACTGAAGCGCATCGAACGCTTTCAGAAACTTACGGTGATGCTGCTCTGAGTAAAAGAACGTGTCGGGAGTGGTTTCAACGTTTTAAAAATGGTGATTTCGATGACGAAGACAAACATGGTGGTGGATAAGAAAAAACCTTCAAAGATGAACAACTAGAAGCATTGTTTGATGAAGATTCGTGCCAAACCCAAGAAGAGCTTGCCGAATCGTTGGGAGTGAGTCAGCAAGCCATTTCAAAACGTCTCGCTAAAAGAAAAGCGGCCACAATATCAAGAGCGACATGACAAAGTCATCCTCCAACACGACAATGCTCGGCCTCACGTCGCAAATGTGGTCAAAAAGTACCTGGAAACACTGATGTGAAGTCTTGCCCCACCCGCCGTACTCCCCAGATGTTGACTTCCACCTATTCCATTCGATGGCACACGGCCTGGCAGATCAACATTTTCAATCCTTCGTAGAGTTGGAAAAATAGATTGCTTCATGGATAGCGTCAAAAGAGGACTCATTTTTTCGAGCCGGGATCCGAAAATTGCCGGAAAGATGGGAGAAAGTTGTCGCTAGCTTTGAATAATACATCTGTAAGCACTTTTTCGCAATAAAGCTTTAAAATTTGGAGAAAAAAACGGCGGAAGCAATGTTGTACACCTAATATTACTTCATTGGAAACGGTACAGCCGAAAAACGTTTGTATTTTTCCATCGGCTCACCACATTTGAAGTGGTTTACTTTCCTTTGTAGACATGTGACATGATTTGAAAATTTGACATCCAATAAAATGCATAAAAGTGAAACCGCTGCGAAAGCAAAACTATAACTGTAGTGTCGTAAAAGTCTACGACCGTTTTTGATTCATGCATTGGATCGCATTTGGTGATTCCCGATTGGGCCAGTTTTTAGGTGATAATTTCTAGCAATAAAGGCAATTTGGTTTGGCATCATAAAACCAACATTGACGCGCTTGAAAATGCGGAAATTTTATTTTGTTTTGGTGAAAGAAAAAATCGTTTCCAAGGTCATTGTCATGATGAACATCTCATTGAATGAAGTGGCAGTTCAGATAAACTGCCAAAAAAAAATGAAAACAGTCAACGGACGAGGGGAAATTTCTCCAACTGATAAAGTTGAATGTCAAAATCGTTAAAGGTGTGGTTGTTAAGTAGTTGAGTTCATAAAATAAGGCCAATTCCCGTCCTCTCATGAAGTAGTATATTCAAAATGAGCTGAGCTTTACGCTTGTGACGATTATTTCATCGTTCGTATATGAAATTGAATCCGACTGGTTCAATATCGAAACGTGTAATTACAAGTGGAAGGGAAATTGCACAGGGCACATATTTCAATCTCCAAGTAGGGTGTGTTTCAAAAATGTCAGACTCAAGTCCACTCTAGTGTGCAAGCTCATCTAAAGTCAGTTACGCGTGGGTTTTTTTCTCAGAGCAGAACCTAACCTAGCTCAACCTTTCGAAGCCCGTTTATGTTTGCAGAAAAAAAAACTACAGTTACCTATTTGGCCACTGCTACTAAGAGACTCTTCGCAATCGTAGGCACTACCACTAAATGATGTAGCCTTTGCAGGTGGCAGTCAGTACGGTGCGAAGCCTTTGGGACTCATTCATTTACGAACGGCGCTTAATCTTAAGCTTGGCAGCTTATTCAGATTCTCAAACATCGTGGGCGTCTGTTGGATTCGATTTTAGGGTCTTTAGATGATAGCGGTTTCAGTGCTATATTTGTTATAATTGTCTTTCGCAATAAAAATAGAACGAATCGTGTATGACTTACCTCATTTCATTTACTGTAATTACGGTTTCAAAAAATCAAAACAATAACTACCTATCATTTCACAAATTTCTTTGCTAATCACATACTCTGAAATTTATGCCATCGAATCATTTTCATTAGCTCTCATTTTGCAAAATACTTCTATTTAACTAATTTGTTAAACATCTTCAAGTCCCGCACATCATTAAACCACTCGAGCGCGCTCATCCAATCAATGTTTCAATCACCATCACCGCCTGTTCGATTTTATATTTGCAATTCCATGGCATAGCCGGTTGATCGAAATCAGAAGCACCGAAATCGTGCTCTTTGATTGATCGATAACCATAATTGATTGATGAAAAGTTTGAGCTGGGAATTAAACACGGACACGCACACGGATGGTGATCGCAAACAAACGAGGAGAAAAAAAATACGAATTTCCACGATTCACGTTCGCACAAATTATGTCTTTGAAAAGTATCATTAGACAAGGATAAGAAACTGCAAGTAGGTGATATGTGTGATATTGAATTTACTGGTTGTTGATGTTTTTATCTGAACTGAATTCAGTCTTAAACGAGACGATAATTCAGTTACGGCGAGATAGCAATTACCTACTTCTTGCAAAAAAAAACAACTTATTTTTTTCCGACGATACTCCTTGAAGTATATATCGACTCAATACGCCGTAAGCTAGGCAATAATCGCGTTCTGTTGAATAGAGCATCCAATTCGTTTTGCGTGCGTCGAGGGCCTTCGCGATGCCTCACCGTTGTCGTTTCGATATCGAAACACTATTGGAGCTTCTACATTGGAAAATGAGTTCCTTCAGTGCTTACGTTCATATTAGCTTTAGGTGCTTGTACTAATAGTGTGAAAATAAAACTTGATTTTAATTCGCATTCGTCCATGAACCTTTTCTTGGTCGAACCATTATCGCACTTTTTTTAGATTCGTTGATTTCATTGATATGTATATTATACTTTCCTTCCCATATTAACATTACATTGTTTTTTTTTTCAAAATATTGATATTATATTACAAACGGTAACTAGGATGGACCGCCCTCAGTTTGAATGAAATGAAAATGTTTTGATCCTCATTACTCCCCTAGAAGAGTTTCGTGACATCTTTCACGTGACCGAATTCCTCTATATTAGTCCTATGCCCTATGCCAGTTAGTTTCAATAACTACTTCGATCAACATGCACTGAAAAAAAAACGGTACACCTTAACTGCGAGGTTTATCCCACACTAAGGTATTGTGATTCTCATTGTATTAAACAAAATCACAGGGGAGTGGAAATATTCGACTGGATTGAACTACTAGAAATAGGGTGTTCATACCATCGAATAATATTCATAGCTCCAACACTCAAATATTTCAATGCATTGATTAGGGTGACTTCTATTATCATTATTCAATGTTTTGGTTCAAATGATATGGTAAAATTTTGTGCTTCAGTTTCGAATTATTAAGTCTCAAGAATACAACTGCTACACATAATTCCCAATAATTTGTTGTGATGTTGTTTTTTAGGTTTTCATTGAAAATATTGGCATTGATCACATCGAAGTTTGTTCAAACATAAATCTATTCTAGTAAAAGTCGAGTCTCGAGGTGATGTTCCTCTGTAAATAAAAAATCAAGAAAATTATAGTCATGAACTTTCAAATCAATTGCGTAATCGACGTCAGAATACCGTCCAATTTCGCAACAACACAGCCAAATACGCTTCTAAAGTGCACAATTCCGAAGTACGCACTTGGTCATGGCCGAATAAATTTCGATCGAACGAAACATAAGTTTGTTGAGCTAATTTTAATTAGTCGTACACCACTACATGGCTTCGAAGCAGTGGCATGTAGCCAAATCGAACAAAACTTAACTGTATGAAATTTACTGTAATTTGAAACTACACTTTCATCCCATCTAAATCTTGTTGAATAAGCATTAACAGCTGTCTACCTTCCTTATTTTTTTTAATGTGCATTAAGGAGTGCATCGAAAATAAGCTATCCACATACATTTGTGTTGTACGCATGTATTTGTGATGGTTTTTTATGCTCAGATCGCAGCATGCTGTGCGTTTGGCTGTCAGCTTTCGTTTGTTCACTTGTTTGTGCGGTTGAAGTTTTGCGTTTTCAAAATAACGCGTATTGAAATGGAAGTGAAAATTAAGGTTCTGGACACATGGCTAAGTGAGAAGGGTATTACTATGCGAAAATTGGCGAAGCGGTTTGGAATTCATCCTGCCAGTGTTAAAACCATCATTAATAAGTTTGGGGAACACTATTCATTGGATGAGCTACCAGGAAGAGGCAGAAAACCCGGTACTTCCAACCCGAAACTGAACCAGAAAGTGGTATCTCTAATCATGAAGAACAAATCAATGTCAATACGTGATTTGGCAAAAAAAGCAGGAACGAGTGTCGGAATGGTCCAGCGTATCAAGAGGCGAACTCACCTAAAGACCTACAAGAAGCAGAAAATCTCGGAACAAAGTGTAAAACAGAAGAAGCAAGCAGTAACAAGGGCCCGGAAATTGTATTCGGGGTACGGATGCATGCGTTTTGATGGACGATGAGACTTATGTAAAGCAGGACTCAAAAACCCTTTCAGGTCCACAATACTTTACTGCCGTCGTTGGGGAGGATGTGAGCGATGGTATGGCAACCAATATGTTCCTGTGGTTTGAAGTCAACCATTTTTTACACTACCGGAACTATAAATGCAGAAATCTTTCCAACTGAGTGTTTCCAAAAAAAAATTGCTGCCTTTATATAAGAAGCATAGTACACCTCCACTGTTTTGGTCGAATTTAGCGTCGGCACACTATGCCTAAACCACTCTCAATTGGCTTGCGAAAAAGGGTATAAATTTCATTGAGAAAAATATCAATCCAACAAATTGCCCTTAGCTTCGACCCATCGAACGTTACTAGGCAATCGTGAAGAGGGTCTTCAAGAAGACTGGTAAAGCAGGAACATGCAAGAGTTCAAAAAAAAATTTGGGCTCTAGCTTCCAAAAAATGCGATGCAACACTTGTCCGGAACTTGATGAAGAGCGTTCGATCAAAAGCTCGAAAATTCGTGAGAGATAACTTAAATTTCATCCGGTTTTCATTATGCTTACGTTTAATCTCGTACAATGAAGGATCAATTCTTAGTTTGAATAAAATATCGTTTTTTATCATAATTTGAAAGAAAAATTTGTGGATAGCTTATTTTTGATACACTCCTTAGTTCATACAACCTCTATTATGAACCAGTGTCGGACAAACTTCTGAGACAATCAAAAGTTTTGCGAAAAAAGATTAATTGCGTTGTCTAGGTTTGAATATCTGACGAATTCCAACGCAGTGTGCAAACAAACTCAAAACTATCAGTGTTCCGGTGTAAACTTTTTGCTGATTTTTCAAGGTAGTCTATTTCAATCAAATACGACTGCACGCATTTTAAAAAACTTGGTTAATTTGCACATGCAACAGTTTGCAAAAATCAGGAAATGCGAGAATAGATTAAAGAGTGATTTTTTGAGAGGAATAGGAGTTGATTTTCATAAAAAAAACGTCCTTAATCTACCTAGCATTGAGACGATACATTTTTTAACAATCAGCATGTGTTTTTCGCGTGTTTAGTTTTCATGGAATTATTTTAATGACCGTCATTTTAAATGAATTGTGAATAAAATTTTGGAACTGCAAGACGAATTAAAGATAGAGGTTGTATGAAACATTAAAAAGTATTCCTTTGAATCTAAGCGTGTGAAAATTGATTAAGCATTTCATGAGATGTAGACGTGATTCCTCTTCAAAGTTTTTGTCATATTTATGGCACTTCCAGAAACGGTATTCTAGTTTTGAGTCTTCTATGACGGCTTGAATTCCTGTAATTGTAATTTCAAAATTCTATAGGACCACAATCCGAGTTTACCGGAACTGGACATCGCGGCCAGATCGTTCTCAAATCAGTTTTTAAGATCTCCAAACAACTTGTGAAGCCCTGTAGATGTTTTTTGACACTTCGTATGCCGCATCAATATTCGAATTCAATTCAATAGGATCATAATTCGGATTTAGTGGAATTCGACATTATAGTCAGATCATTTCCTTGAGTGGTTCTATGATTTCAGTGCAGTTTTACAAAGTATGTTGACCATTAGTACATTGATGTTATTGTTCTTGAGGATAATTTTGCGGAGTTTCCCACAAAAACATTTATGTGGTTTTGTGATCGGTTCCAGGACCCTCGGGAAAGGTTTACCAGACGATAAATTTATTAAGTTTTATAAGCTCTAGTAAGTCCGTCACATTTTATACAACTTCTGGATTAGTCTCATACCTATATAAAATGTTATGTACCAAATACTTTTAACGGTAGAACAGACATAAACCAACACGATCTGAAATAACTCCGGTGTTTTTGGACCGCTGCGGTTCCGTATAAGTCAGCATTGACTAGAAGAAAATCTGTTTTTTTTTTACACCGGACGCATGAAAATTGATCAACTGTATCAAGATTTATGAATTTTTGAAAAAAATATTTTCGATGAAAATCTCTATCCGAGCGTTGTTACCTTCATTACATATGTTATCCTGTAGTTTCGGAACCAGACGTCAGATCCAAATTAAATTCAGGAACCTTATACGGGAGCATTGGACTGTTTATATCAGTCTAAGTTTGTAGCAATCAGAAAAAAAAATAATGAAATTATTTTTTACACACCAATTTGCTTATCTCGATGAATGGTATTTGATTGTAAGAAGATGTATTCTTCCAGAAATTATTGTTTCAAGCAGTATAAATCAATATAAATATGAAACGATTTTGAATTTGAAAAAATTGCCATCTTTTTAATACATATGTCATGTTCTAACGATTATGTGGCCAAAAACGAACCGAGCTAAAATCGAAACATCATGAAAAAGTTTGCAGTGCAAAATCTTTTAGCTGCTGCGTGTTTCATTTTGCTCCGAAATATCACTTTATCATCAAGCGCGTAAAACTTCTACTACTGGAATAAGGCGAAAAGTCACTTACACAAAAATATCGTTACCTTCGTTAAAAATGGACGGATTTTAACAATCTATGTCTTATTGGATAGCTATTATCGTGTGGAATCTAGGTCTGAAAGCATATTCTGTTTTTAAGGTCATTTGTGGCATAAAACTTTGCATAACTCAAAAAGTAAAAATCCGATCTCAAAGCCATTCAATAGCATTTAGGGTGACGGAGCGACTAGTTTGATCAAGATCGGTCCAATCATCCATGAGATCTCGACTACGTTCGAGTTGAATCGATTGGTATATGAAACTCGGCCCTCCGGGGATCGGAAAATGTTTCTAAAGTTTGAGCAAATTCTATATCTATTTTTTATATTTATAAAAAAGGTAATAAAAAAAAAGTTAAAACTTTTGATCATTTCATGTGCACGCGGAATATACAGACACCTGTTTTAATCCACCTAGTGGTATCATGAGGCCTTTCTTTTATTTTGTATTGTTTGCATAAGTGTTACTATTTGAAATCAAATAGTTGAAATTGTAATTGCGGAACAGGAATCCGGTTCTGGACAAATTCTACATCAATTTGTGTGACCATAATTCATTTGTATCAATGTATGTAAAAATCTGGGCAGCTGATTCTTATAAAAAGGAATGATTTCCGGTTTGAAGAATACGACCTCTTTTACGGTAACTGTAACTAACATTTGGCATACCCGAAATCAGTGGATTTGGTCATCAACTAACCAGACCTGCCCAACTGATGAATTATATGACATCCCGAAGTACTTTGCTCGACTTTTCTGTGTCGTGTATAAAAGACGTTTTTGAAATTAAAGGTGGATAAGTATGTGAAATCTGCCCTCATAAGAAAATTCATCTTGTTATACCACATTCGAAAGGTCATAAACTGGAAATAATTTTCTCGTAGTTTCAACCCTTTAACTGCCATGCATTTTTTATATATGAATGACGGAGCTAGGGTGGTTCTATCGATTTTTATTTTATTTGATTTTTTTAAGGAACCGCTCCTCCGAAAAATTTGAAAAAAATCAGGTGTGTTTAAGGCGTTTCCTACTAACAGAACTTGATGGGGACGCATGGTCGACTGTTATTTATTTTTAAGAAAAAATCAAACATTGTGGTAGTAAAATTTTTTTTTGAAAATATGAAGACATTCACTTCAATATGTCAGAAAATTTTTTATTTATCACTAAAAAATCGAAGGTGGTGTCAAAATTAGAAGAGGGAAAAAATATGTTTTAAAATTTTCAAGTATTAATGGAAGAAATACATCTTCAAAAATTTTGAAAAAAAATATGAACCTTTCACATAATGTCTTGAGCCTACCAGATTTTTTTCAAATTTTTCGGAGAAGCGGTTTCTTCAAAATTCATATAAAATAAAAATCAATAGAACCGTCAATATGGCAGTTAAAGGGTTGAAACTTTGAGAAAATTGTTTCCAGTCTATGACCTCCCGAATGTGGTATAACAATAAGAATTTCCTCTGTGGACAGATTTCACATGCTTATCCTGCTATAGCCTTTTTTATCCTTATCAGTCTATAATTCCGGAGATGTATTCGAATAAAATTCGACAGGGTTCTTTGGAATTGTACGATCTTTCATTTGAACCTAAGTTGTGAAAATTGGTCGAGCGGTTTTTGAGAAAATTGAATTATTTTGATTTTCATCTCCTGCACAAAATGTCATGAAAAAGGATGCTGTACGCTGTCTTTTAGGTGCTGTACACAGTTTTTCAAGTGCATAGTAAAATCGTGTTTCACTTTGCTTCCAAACATTGATTTAGCATGAAACGCTCGAAATTTCTTTCACTGGAATAAAGAGGAAAAGTTATTTTCACAAAAATGCCAATATCTTCTTCAAAAATGGACGGATTTCAAAAAACTATGTCTTGTTTGAAAGATATTACAACGAGGTTTCTACATTTTTGAATCTGTTTTGTGTTTGATTTCAATTGTGAACGATATTTTAACATTAAACTTGGTATAATTAAAAAAGTAAACAACGAAAACAATAGCGTTCTGACTAAGAACAAAACCTTTTATTTGCAGCAACAGTCCGATCAAAATCGGTCCCGCCATCTCTGAGATCTCTGCCTCTTTATTCTGTACACACATACAGACACACACACTGACATTTGCTCAGTTCGTCGAACTGAATCGATTGGTATATATCACTCGGCCCTCCGGGTCTAAGAAAAATTTTCCAAAATATTTGAGAAAATTGATGAATTCTTAATTGGAATCGATAGAACGATCAATATAATTTAATACTCGAAGATGATTTCATGCAAATGTTGGCCACTGCTCCGCTTGTTGGCACAAGGTCCAATTTTGACACACTATTTGCAACATAAATACTGTCCCAGAAAGTATGGACGCACTTTGATTTCGCCGTAAATTATTCACAAGTGTTAGACATTCAAATTTTATTCGATATACTGATAATGTTAGACTACAACAACAGAATATTATTCTCAACAATTGCTACTTAGCCATTGTAGACTAGCTGGCGCACCTTCTTGCGAACGTTCCTCATTAAATTCCGTACAGACTTCTTGGCGAAAAGTTTTGACACTTTTTTCCAATCTTTTTCAAACTGTTGAATGGTTTCGGCTGCCGAGACATGTTTCCTAAGATGTGCCTTCGTTAATGCGCAAAATTCTTCAATTGGTCGAAGTTGTGGGCAATTTGGTGGATTCATGTGTTCTGGGAAGAAAGTGACATTTTTGGTAGTATACCATTCTACCGTTGATTTCGAGTAGTGGCAAGAAGCAAGATCTAGCCAGAAGACAACAGGATCCTTGTGGCTTCGAATCATGAGTAGAAATCGTTTTTGTAAACATTCCTTGATGTATATTTCGCTGTTCATTGAAGCAGTGGTCATGAAGGGTTTCGAAATCTTACCGCAGCTACAAATTGCTTGCCAGACCGTAGCTTTCTTACTAAATTTTTCGACTTCAATCGATGTCTCGGACTGGTTTAACACTTGCCCTTCTCGCATCGTATAATATTGTGGTCCCGGCAAGGATTTGTAATCGAGTTTCACGTAGGTTTCGTCGTCCATGATTATGCACTTACATATTTTCCAGCAAGAATCGTATTGTACAGCTTTCGAACCCTCGGCCTGATCGATGCTTCTTGTTTCGGACTACGTTTTGGTTATTTCTGCTTCTTATAGGTTCGAAGATTCAAACGTTCTTTAGCACTAAGAACATTCGACTTCGAAGTGTTCACTTTTTTGGCCACATCCCGAACTGAAACCTCCTTTTTTTGCTCGAACGCCTTCAGTATACGATTTTCCAACTGAGGGTTAGCAGTACCTTTTTTCGATCCGTTTTCGGTTTATCCTCAAAGGTGTTATCCTCACCGAACTTCCTGATTGCATTTCGCACGACTTTTTCACTTACTCCTTCCATTTTTGCTATCTTTCTCAGTGACAGTCCGCGTTCTGAGCACCATTTGTACACAATTCTTCGACGTTGTTCTGCTGAAAGTCCACGCATTTCGAAACAAACTAATGAAAACGAATAAACAACTGCACAAGTGGTTAGAGAAGAGTGTAAACAACAGGACGCAGCCATGGAAATTGACAGATTCTGAACCATTGCGAAATAGTTACGGTTTTTGGTTGCGTTCATACTTTCTGGGACAGTCTTTATCGGCCGATATTTCACGAATAATACCACCGTCCCATAATCAACACCAAACAGTAACTTTTTTAGGAAGAATCGGTAACTCTTGCAATGCTTCTGCATGGAAAAGCCAGCGATCGCAAAACAACTAAAATATTAGTTGTTTTTCTGATTTTGATTGGTTAAAATCTGGTACAAGTACAAGTCGACTGTTGTTTTAACTAATCTGTCGTGCTGGCAGCTTAGCAACGACACCCAACAAAGACACGCAACACAAACAAGTAATGAAACGTTTCAGTTGAGCAATACCAAACAGCCTGAGCGAACAATGAAACGTTTCAATGAGGTGTCACTCGCGCAATTGAGCAAAGACACAATCCCAGCAAAGTTACTTGTATGCATGAAAGCAAAAAATTGTTTCAGTTGTTTCAACCAATTATTCAGTTATTTGAACTTAAGACGCCAATTGCAATAAATATTTTTTACTGTTAGCCTCTTCGGGGGCAGCTAATCGTTCACTGCTTGAACAACGAAATTTTACCTAATTAACTGCTTATATCTTTAACACTAAACTCACAAAGGATATAGAAATGCACCAAAGGATTACAATTCTCAAAAGGGAGCTCACCAGAAAAATGGTCACAGGGAATTAGGAAATTTTTCCTTCACTTTCAGAATGGCTCGCTGGTAAATCTAATGCTACAGATACACTTTCAAGAAAATACAAATAGTACCACTTCACTTTAGCAACAAATTTTTAAGCGTTAAGCGGCTTTAATAACATTGACCTGAACCGTCCTAGAATACATTACTCTCAGATGAAATTAAAACATTTATACTGTAGGAATATCTATTTAACACATGGAAAGCTTATTTTACAATTAACTGTTGTATTCTTCTGCATACTTTCACTCACATAAAACGACCACTACGTAACTAACATGAATGACGTTCATTTACCATTGAAAATTTTCAATATGGAACGTTTCTGGTGAAATGAAGAGATTTTTAGTTCTGCGTTTTGCTGTCTTCGTTCTCCGCCAAGTGACAGCACTTGAATACAACAATTTCGGTTACCTGAATGGTTATGAAAAAATCAACAGATATGTTAGTTAAATCAACAACATTTTAGTTAAAACCACCAGGGCGTGAAACAACAATTGCAATATTGTAATTTTGTGATCTGCGGGTTCTCCGTGTGGCTGGTCTTAACTCCAGATGCGGCAATTTTGTTTGTAGACGTATCCATTTAACCCTCATTTCTAGTCGCCGAACACAATTTTTCGATAAAAAGTGGATCTTCCTCCAAGTTTACCAGCGCCCATTCATGATTGCATTATTGATTAAACGACGATTCTTGGTGTTCGTTTTAGAATACATATTATTATCCATAACGATGCATCTTGATTTGATAAGTCAATACCAATTTGTATGCTGTTTTGGAACATCGTGTTCTGGTTATTACTCCAGTTAATGGCGCCCAGGCACAGTACATCAAATTGGCTCTTACATAGAAGCATTGAAATATTCCAAAAAAGGAAATTTGATTTGACGTTTCAATAGGTTGAAGATCTTCTCGGCCTTCACTCTAAGTACTGTCTGTTTCCACGATCTCTCTGTTTGTTCGTTCGCTGCTTCTGGAATCTCGTGCGGTTTATCGATTTTCGAAGTAAGTGCCAACCCTAAACGTTCAATTCGAACCGTTCTTCTGTTGGTTTTACTCCACTCAAAATTCGAGACTGTTTAATTTTTGACAGAAGCAACCGCTAAATTGCTTTCCTGCACGGCCGAACAGCTTACCGGATATAACCACAACGAAACGTTCCGGGAAAATGGATCAGAGACCTAATCGGCAATTATACTTCTGAACAGATTTGCATTGGCCTCGAATGTCCGATTCATAACATCGCAGTCTGTGGAACGCAAAACGCAGAAAAAACGTTCCGAAAATAGAGCGTAGCAGAGATGCAGCGGTACTCGCAAACATGCTGGCGAGTAGCAAAAATTAATGAAAATGCTTTCTTCCTCTGGCACCAACGCGCAAATGTTTCGGCACGTACCTCACCGCTTCATACTGATTCGTCAATTCAGGGTTCTCCAGCCAAGAAAACGAAACGTTCATTATTAATTACTACTGGTGCAGGTCAGATCCCGAACCAGAGACACGCTTGGCGGAACACTGCTTTTGCTTTATTTGTATATGTGTGTTTACCGTTCTGAGAGTTATGGTTTAAAATCGTTGCTAATGTTTTTCTTTTGTTTTCGGTTTTCTTTACTTTTCCACAGGAGTAACTCCAAAGCTTCCTACCTGCCACGCCAACCACGAGACAAACTTCACTCGGATCCGGATCACGGTAGCTACAAACTAACACTGACCTCGAACGAGGACTGCATCAACCACAACGATGTCTTCTCCGAAGAAATCATCACTTCGCCGAAGTGCAACCTGCCGGATGTGTTGCCGCCCGGGGTCAAATATTCCCTATATTCCAGTAACAATAACAACAATAGCAATACAACCAGTGGCAGCTGCAGTCCGGCCAATGGCAAACCGACTGTCGGCAAGCCACCGAAATCGAATCCTCACAGTGCTCCGATCATTTCGGCCAATAGTCTGAAATCGATGTTCAATTTTTCGCCCCAGCAACTACAGCAAAATCAGGTCACACCACCGAGTGCTTCCTCGCCGGTAACACCGCCACCAACCTACAGTGCCGCCACCGGTCAGCAATCTCCCTCGCTGCCAGGAAGTCCCACAAACCAAGCGGTCAGCCCCAAATACACCTCCCAGTCTACGTTCGATCTGAAAAAGACGCAAATTCTCGACACGCAATATCTCACTCAGAGTTCGGCCCAGATAGGACTGCCACCAATACCAAATCACCACCAGCAGCAGCAGCAGCCGCAACATCATTCACTAGCCGAACCGATCAATAATACCAATTATCTCAATCATCAGCACAGCACCAACAATGGCTGCAGCCAGAAAACTGTAAATAATTATAATGAATTTTCAGAAAAATCCGATAGCTTTGAGTCGTCGATTAGCACCAGTACATGCACCGTTGAGTCAGTGGAAACGAACCATAACAACACCAACACCAACACAAACAGCGCCGTTCAGTCTTCGGTACGCGATGAATTTTCGGCCAAAGAGGAAGAAACCACGATCAGTAGTAAGCACAACTCAACCTGTGCGGAAGCAAACCACCCGGAGCAACCGATCACGTGCGGTGGTAAACTTACGACGTCTTTCGAAGAGTCCAACCAGTCCGTAGCGTTAGTAGAACGTGTCACCAAAGAGATCAACTTGGAACCGGTGCACACTTCTGCCTGTGATTCGAACACGACGGCACCCGCGAAAATAGTTCAACGAACGGAAATCGTCCTCCGGGTAGGGGCGGCTACTTCGGAAGCATCCTCGCAAACGGACGACGATCTGGCCTCGAGTGATCACCAGCCATCGCACCACAGTCCTGCATCCCATCGATCATCACCGCCGAGCTCGCCGAATCAACTCACGGTGGGCATTGCCGAACTAGTGATAGAACAACAGCCAAGTCAGGCGACGACGGGTCAGCAAGCCGCAGTCGGCAAGCACTCGGTTGCCACCTCCACTGTCGGTTGCTCTCCACCAAGCACACCGACCGGTGGCAAATCTCCGACCGGAGGATTTTTCAGCAAGGCTTGCACGGCCGCCCCCCGGAAGGTGCACCCGGAGGAAATCGACTGTGATAAATTGTCGCACGATCTGATTAGTCAATTGTCACCGTCGGACAAACTGCACACCATACTGGGTGAGTGATCGATTTTAGTGTGTGTGTGTGTGTGTTTAGCTTCAGTTCCGATCAATTAGCCGCTTGTATAATTTAGTTTTGTTTGTTTTTG
Organism: Malaya genurostris; assembly: GCF_030247185.1. Lineage (NCBI taxonomy): Eukaryota > Metazoa > Arthropoda > Insecta > Diptera > Culicidae > Malaya > Malaya genurostris. The sequence goes on from NC_080571.1 coordinate 329,042,845, forward strand.
GAAAAGAGAACATTTTCCTCTCGATTCAGATCACGAAGATCACGTGAAGAGTAATTTTCTTACCCATCACGATCCGGCACCCGTCCCCATAATCTGGTATAAACGCAATATAGTGGAGTAATTTTAACCGGGGGTTTTCGGGTTAGGTAACGGATGGATGCTTATTTATCGGTCATCAGTTGCGAAAGATCATTCTGGAGGTCCATATTTCGACCTCTTTTTCAAGCGGGGGTATTTCATCAGTTATACGTTGAATATTGGTTTCCAAAGTAACAATCGTTGCTGGTTTATCCACATAAACCAATAACTTGAGGTGTCCCCACAAAAAATAATCATGTGGCAAAATCACACGAACACGAAATAATGTTGTCGTTGAAATGTTCTTTCAATGAGGCGGTTTTTTCGCGAATTTCACGATTTTCGCGGATTTAGCGCGATTTCTGCTAAGATTTTGATGCTATGGCGCGAATTTCGCGCGAATTTAAAAAAACATCATTCCACATTTGTGAATCATTTGTTCGAAAAATTATCTTTGCAAATTTTCGAAGCTTATGAGTTTTATGAAACCCTAAAAAATTAAAGATAGGCGAACGTTCCAGTAATTGGTCGAGCTGGCCAAATTGGTGAATTTTCACCTTGATAAAACCAAAATTTACTAGAAGGCGGTTCTAGAAAATGTTCAGTGGACAAAATTTAGATTTTATGCTCTTCGATCTCGAGTGAGACAAATTGCTATTTCAACAGAGCTGTTATCAGGAATTACAAAAACTTTTCGATATATGTGATTGCGTTTTCCCATTCCAATGCAGAAATCGAAAGATTTTCGTACTCAAAGATATTGATGTCTGATGGAAGATATCGTCTCAGTGAAAACACATTCAATAATGCAAAGAACGTAATAAATGAAGTGCTATTCTTCAATAATATGGTCACAAATTTTGAGTATGATAAAAATCGCATTTTTAAGCAAAATTTGCACGACAGGCTTACGAAGCGAAGTCTGACAAGAAAAAAAAAGAAGCTCCGTGATGATAAGAAATTATTCTTACAGTTTGTTGGTTCCACTATCCAACATTTTCAATTGTTCTTTGCGTTCTGGAATTTTTCCTGGAGTATGGAAGAAATTCTATGTGAACAAGGACATTGTATCCAACTACCGTGGAACTGATGCTTTGTGCGCTGTATCGAAGCTGTTTGAAACGATAGTTCTGGATTTTATATCAGGTGTACAACTTTGCTTCCGCCGTTTTTTTTCCACAGCTAAAAGCTTCATTGCGAAAAAGTTCTTACAGATGTATTATTCAAAGTATTGTCCGTCGCTAGCGACAACTTTCTCCCATCTTTCCGGCAATTTTCGGATCCCGGCTCGAAAAAAGGAGTCCTCTTTTGACACTATCCATGAAGCAATCCATTTTTCCAACTCTTCGAAGGATTGAAAATGTTGATCTGCCAGGCCGTGTGCCATCGAACGGAATAAATGGAAGTCAGAAGGGGCGACATCTGGGGAATACGGCGGGTGGGGCAAGACTTCCTATTTCAGCGTTTCCAGTTACTTTTTGACCACTTTTGCGACGTGAGGCCGAGCATTGTCGTGTTGGAGGATGTCGCTCTTGATATTGTGGCCGTTTTTCTTTTAGCGCGCGACTAAGGCGCATCAGTTGCGTTCGGTAGCAATCTCCTGTGATGATTTCAGCTGATCCCACCAAAATACAAATCAACACCTTAGCGCCGTGAATATTCGGTTTTGCCTTCGACGAAGTAGCATGCCCGGGCTTTCCCCATGATTTTCTGCGTTTAGGATTATCGTAACAAACCACCGGTTACGATTCGATGTAAAAACCCCTTACGATTTTGTCTTTGAAGCAGTTGCTCACATACAAATAGACTTTTCAACTCGTACGGCACCCAGTTTCCTTCTTTCTGATTCATACCCAGGGTCTTGAGACGTTTTGAAATGGCTTGCTGACTCACTCCCAACGATTCGGCAACTCTTCTTGGTTTTGGCACGAATCTTCATCAAGCAATGCTTCTAGTTGTTCATCTTTGAAGGTTTTTTCTCTTCCACCACCATGTTTGTCTTCGACATCGAAATCACCATTTTTAAAACGTTGAAACCACTCCCGGCACGTTCTTTTACACAGAGCAGCATCACCGAAAGTTTCTGAGAGCATTCGATGCGTTTCAGCTGCATTTTTTTTTCGAATTGTAACAGAAAAGTAAAACTTCCCGCAAATGGCGAGAATTGGGCACATAAACAGACATTTTCGAGCGTGAATAATACGAAAACAAGAACAACTATCACTGACAATTCGTTAGGCACTGTACACAAGACATTATCATCTATGTATTTTGACCAGCCTCATCCGGTACAGCCACCTATCGGAAAACGGCGGAAGCAAAGTTGTACACCTGATAACACATAGTTGCTCTGACTATGTATCTGAGACTCAGCATGGATCCATGCCAAAGCCTTCAACTTCCCCAAATTTAGTAACCTACACTTCCTTCATCATACGATCTTTACAAGCAAGACTACAGTTATATTCTATATACACCGATTTCGCTGTTTCGTTCGACAAAATCAATCATCACAAACGATCTTCAAGTTAAGTAGGCTGGGATTAAAAGGATTATTTTTGAATTGGCTTCGATCATATCTAACTGGTCATGGAATGATATTGAAAATAGGAGCCTGTACAACCTCACCATTTGCTGTTACCTCTGGAGTTCCTCAAGGAAGTCACCTTGGACAGTTATAAATTTTATTGTATTTCAACGATCTAAATTTTCCGATCAAGTGTACAAAACTATCGTTTATCGATGACTTTCATATTTCATATTTCAATATGGTTTTAAATGCTTCTAAATGCTCCGTCATCTCTTTTGGTAACAAAAAGTCTGTATTCAAGTCCGACTATAATATTTCACAAACTGTTCTCGAACGCACATCGTTTGTTAAGGACCTGGGTGTTCTTCTGGAATCAAAGTTAAATTTTGAAGAGTACATAGAACTTACTATGTTCTAAACCTCTAAGCTTCATTATTCGTGTTACTAAAAAAAATCTCTGATGTACATTGCTTGTAAGCTCTGCATTGCGCTTTAGTTCACTCAACTGGAATATGCTGCGGTTATTTGGTCACCTTATTACCCAAACGATATCCAACGCATTGAAGCGATTCAACGCAAATTTGTCCAATTAGCTCTCCGACGTCTTCCATGGAGATATCCTTTAAACTTACCGAGTTACCATGACCGCTGCAAACTGATTGGTCTCGATTTATTATTTGTCCATCGAGATGTTTGTAAGGCTAGTTTTGTGGCAGACCTTCTTCAGTCGCAGATCGATTGCTCCGAGTAATTGCAATTGTTACAATTTGTCATTCGATGTCGTAATCTTCGATCCTATTTTTTTCTTCGGATTCCCTATGTTGGAACTAATTAAATAATGTTTCAATTCTTTCGACTTCCATTTATCACGTAATGTTATCAAGAAATCGTTTCTTATGTTACTGTTTCTTTAGATTTAGTTACTATAGAAGCACTAGATTTAAGGAAATGTTTCATTTGGATGATTTTAATCTATTAATGCAAAAGATGAGGATGTTTTATGCCTGCTGGAGAACAAGTTTGACAGATACCTATTCCAGTGGGCTTTTCCCTAATCCAAATAAAAGAGCAAAAGATTGGGAGGAACAGAATGACATTCACTCGACATTTCGCGATTTCACGGTGGAATACGTTTTTAACAGGCACCTTTTCAGCATTTTTCAATTTTTAATTTGCAGTCGCTAAACAAAACAAACCACCGGCAGCTGTTAAAGATGAACTTGATTCATCGACAGTTCATTCCTGTCGTCATCGTATAATACCTAATTTCAAGAGATAAACTGACGGTGATTAAACTGAGCTTCGATTAAAAGAAAAACGAATGAAGAACTGAATGCTGCCCGATCAATACGTTAGCAAAGGTTGTGTGTTAGAGTTTGAAGTTTATTGCAGTAGAGCGATCGTCAGTATGTGCTACGTTCGGTTTCAATTAAATTGAACAATGTTGCAAATATTCTTCGTGTAACTAATACATTTACTGATCTTCGTCGCGAATATGCTTCTATTACTTACGAGACGGACGAACAACTTTGAACTATTCACTGCAAGAAAGAGAGAAGGGTGAAAATCAATAAGCAATAATCGTAGAGAACCCGAATCTACTAATACATTCTTCGCTGCTGGTATACATCGTGCATGTTCGTTTTATACATTCGTTTGTCATTCGTTCATTTACTTTACCCTTCGAATTGGTTCGAATAGCGTCACTGCGATGATCGTTGGTTTCCATTCTTCGCGAAGCATTCTTCATTCTAATAAATTCATCATATCTCGTGAGGTAGCAGCAATGGGATAGTGCTGTGATACGGTTCATCACATACACATAAGACTTTGGTAATAATGCAGGGGGAAACGTCCTAATTTGCTGTATCAAAGACAGCACGAACGATCAACGCGAATTAAGTTTTGACGATGATCGTTGTATGAATATTCGTTTCATATTCGCGTTAAGTCATTCGGGGGTATGTTCAATTCGAATAACAACTGCAAGGAATAGATCTTCGTGCGAGCAAAGAAGCAGCGTCGGCTTCGTTCGCACCCGAATATACGGACAAGGCCGAATACCAGAACGATTATCGAACAAAGGCGAAGGGAAGCGAACGATGATCGTTGGCGTTCGTTGCATTTTTGATATTCGAGCAACATTGGAATTGAATGAAGTTTTACTGCACTGGGTGATAGTATTTTTATGAAATACATACTAAAAATTGATTTATACATTCTTTTCTCGTGAACTTATATGCAACTGGAGTAATAGTCGCTTGATACCTTGAATTACAATCTAGCGTTGAATTTCTACTTTATCAGTCAGTTTAGTGCAAAGATTATATGCAGCTCCTTGGGCAAAATTATCTTGTACAAATGACTTTTTTTTTCAGCCATATTAAAGCAAAAATTAACCTGATTTAATAAAACATTTGCCAGCCGTTATCTTCCTAATAAAAACTATGTTCAATTATATTACTTTGTGCTATTTATTGCAACAGGTATATCAGTTCAATCCACTGAATAATTTGTTAAAAAAACTGAAACACATTTTGCCTTTTTTCGATTGTGGTGATTGTCATTGATCTATTAGGTTTTGCACGTAAGTGATATAACCTCACAAAAGAAGCTGGATAAACATCGTTTGACAGCTGTCAGCGGTTTGTTTACATGTGGATTTATTTATTTATTGTAAAATCAAGTGTTCAGTATTAATGTTCATTTCGTATCTTTACGTTCTGTTCTATGTTATGCTTGTATCAATCCATTGAGTTCCTTGTCATTTCAGTAAAAACAAACCACCGATAGCTGTCAATGATCAATCTGACTCATCGACAATTCATTTGTGTCGGCATTGCTAAACTGCCAGCATGGTGAATCAAAAATGACAGTTTAGAGAAAAACAACAATCGACTAGTTGTACCAAATATGAACCAATAAAGTTCTGAAAACTCTGAAATTCATGTTTTAATTGCTTTGTGATCGCAGACTTTACCGTGAAGCTTTCAAATTTTTTCTTTAACGTTCTTTATAAGGCACTATACAGACTGACTAGCAACGATTTTGAATGCACGTGTTTAATATCTTTTAAACTTTTCTACTCCATTGTATCAACTAGCTGTAAAAGTTCACAAAAGTACCTCTTTATCAGGGCCCACAATCGGAACAAATTTTATGACATTCATTGGAGCTTCGTTTACTTTGGTATAATTATCACATTTTCCGATTTTCTACCAGTCCATGGCTAGCTTGATTCTCGTGGCGACACGAAACAAAATCTAACCAGAATACTAAAGCATAGTCTTTTTGGCGGCTCAGCAGCAATCGATATTTTTTAAAGCATTACTTTGTGCATTTCAGTGCTCCATTTACGATATGCATGTATGTAAATTTACCGCAAGTGCAAATTACCTGCCAGGCCATAATCTTTGTGCAATAATTTTCAGTGAAAACTTACACGTTAGTCTTTTTTCTGTTTGTTAAGATTCCTCGACGTCTTCAACTTCAATCTGATGGATTCAGATGAAGCAGACAGACTACCCGAATCAAAATTCAAGTGTGCCATTACTTTCTGCGAAGGTCTATAGTTCATCGGTAAAGTTATCTTTTATCTTTATTCCACTATGAAACTTGAAATTCTGCTTATTTCGAAAACAATTTCAAGATCAATCGCATACCTAGTGCAAATGCTAGTGCTAATCGACAAGCATATGGCAACTGGTTATTTGTGGATTTTGGTTACGAATAACAGTTCTGCACTTGGGGAACATAACCATTTTAATTTTTTTCTTCTTCGATTCTTTAGTGCAAAGCAGTTCAAATCGAATTACTAGTGCTCCATAACAGTTCAACTTGAATCGCTTTGCACTGGTGAGTTGAAAACGAAACGTAAATAAGGGGAACTTTTGACGTGAATAAGTTTTACTTTAATATAGGGCGCCTTTTCAAAAATGTTTTACCTCAAGAATGGTGAGTATCTGTTGTTGTAATTTACACGACAACATAATTTTTGCTCCATGTTATCGGAAATACGGTCAGCAATTTATGATAAAATTTTCAGTAGCATGAACTACTACACAAATAATTAAAAATTAAATTTTTCTAAAATGTTTAGTATCAACCAGTAACAGAGCCGGTGAAACGTGTTACGTTCTGGTGGGTTATTTTGTGTACCGGGGGCGATCAACTATTTTGAAGTATTCCGCAAATTCATTATAAATATTATTTGAATACGACGAAATATAGTTTTTGAACGATTTTACTTATTATGATTCATTAATTTTATAGATGATAGTAGTATTTCTATTATTTTCCGCTCAAATTAATGATGGGTAATTATCCACCTTCTTAAATTACGAGTGAGTCGTACCCACCTATTTCACCGACTCTGACCAGTATCACAGAGAAAAACTCATGACGAGTGTTTGCTTTTCTCGTATTCGAGCAACGGTTTTGATGTAGTGAGTGACATTGCCTTTTCCTGTTACCTACTCAGTGCAAAATTGATTCTATTCGTTCATTCTGGCCTGCACAGTTAACTGAGCATGACATTTAATCGAGTGCACCATAAGTACGTCATTTCAATCGATCAAATTCCAGGATCAGAATTTAGTCCCGGATCAGTCTTCATTTTCAGATCCAAGCTTCAGTATTCAGTTCCAGATATATAACTCAATTCTTGAAACATTGCTGCATTTAGTTCCAGAATCCAAGTTCAAAATTCTTTTTCATGTCTAGAATCCAGTTTCACAACCAATCAACTTATGAGTGTGATTTTCGATATTTGTTGGATATTTGGAAGTGTGAATGAAGTGTGTTAATTTTTTTTTGGTATTTACGTCATTCAGTTATGTTTCTGACATTACCCACCCGTCTTCTTTGTAAGACCCACCCTCTCATGCTCTGAATCAGTCATGGCTCGACAAGAACACAACCGGTAATTCTACAGTACAGGCCGACGTTTCGAACAAACATTCCAACATGATCAGGGCAAAAACCGATTTCAATCTTATTTCGTTAAGTAGATTGTAATGGTTTCAATGTTAAAATCTCCTTACCGTAAAATATTTGTAGTTGGTCTTCATCTGAAAATGACGGAATTTTTCTTCAAAACATCGGCCTGTATCACTAAATAAATATTTTGTAAATATTTGAGTTAAATGCCATCTTTCAAAAATCTTTTTAGGAACTTCCATATTCATTCGTCATCTAACAGTTCGGCTGAGAAGTTCGTATCGTTCAATAGAAACACACATTTTTTTGCCAAAATTCGTTTTTATTATTCAACATAATTGCCATCAGAGGCGATACAGTGATTATAGCAATCTTCCAACTTTTCGATTCCATTTTTGTAGTACGATTTGTCCTTTGCCTCAAAAAAGGCCTCAGTTTCAGCGATTACCTCTTCATTGCTTCTAAATTTTTTACCAGCGAGCATTCTCTTGAGGTCTGAGAACAGGAAAAAGTCACTGGGGGCCAAATCTGGAGAGTACGGTGGATGAGGGAGCAATTCGAAGCCCAATTCGTTCAATTTCAGCAATTCAATTCGTTGTTGTTTTTGATCGATTGTGAGCTCACGCGGCACCCATTTTGCACAAAGCTTTCTCATATCCAAATATTCGTGAATAATATGTCCAACACGTTCCTTTGATATCTTTAGGGTGTCAGCTATCTCGATCAACTTCACTTTACGGTCATTGAAAATCATTTTGTGGATTTTTTTCACGTTTTCATCGGTAACAGCCTCTTTTGGACGTCCACTGCGTTCATCGTCTTCGGTGCTCATATGACCAGTACGAAATTTTGCAAACCACTTACGAATTGTTGCTTCGCCCGGTACAGAGTCTGGATAACACTCATCAAGCCATTTTTTGGTATCGGCGGCACTTTTTTTCATCGAAAAGTAGTGTTTCATCAACACATGAAATTCCTTTTTTTCCATTTTTTTCACAATAACAAAAGTAGCTTCACTCAAAATGCAATATCTCACAAACTAATAATCAGACAGCTGTCAAATTTATACACGTATCTTTTGAAGGTTGGTACTAACTGAAAATGGTATGGATTTAATTCTAGTGGCGCCCTCTCATAGAAACGATACGAACTTTTCAGCCGATCTGTTAAGCTCTAAATCTCGAAACCAATTTAAATGTTGTTCAGGAAACTTCAGTATAATAAAGACAACAAATGTTGAGTTGAAGTAATTCACAAATAGTGTGACACTTTATCAGCATCAATCGCATTCATAGAGTGATGAAAAAAAATTTGGCTAAAAAACTACCACCTGCAATGAGGCACGATCGAACCCACAGCTTTTCGAAGTGTTCTCTTACAGAAGGGATTATAAATGAACTGCGTGACGGTCATACAAAGCTGAACATGCTCGGATATTCTATTCAATTTGGTCGATCTTTGAGTTGTGTTCAGACATTCAGATTAATTTAATTGGCAAAACGATGTTCCGCTTTTTTCACTAATATCTATTTCTGCTATTTCCTACATCAGTCATTTTTTCCACATAATTGTACACTCTCATCAAAGTATGACATTTAGATTGTCCGTTTGCAGTAGTTGAGTAGTACCATCTATTTCATGACTTTTCGGCAGCCTCTATTGTGCCCTGAGAGCACCATATTTCGAAGCAATTACTCGTCTTTGAAGGCTAGACGCCTATCCGTTTTAGCTAATATTTGTGCGACTACCAATTTATCAATAGAGCTACCGCTTTAAAACCACGGAAACGGTTTTCGTAGTTATCGAGATCATAACTACGATAATATTTTATTTTTTAGACGCCGCTAATTTACGAAACTGTTTGTTGATTTTATAGACGATTTTAACCAAAGCCGCGGTACTATTTATTGTTGTTTAGGCCTGTAGTTTTTTTTTTCGGAAAGCTCTATTTTGATACTAATCTATCATTATTACGTTTGCTTTTATGGTTGAAACTTGTTTTCTCCCTTGGTGCAATTAGTCTACAGCGAACAGTTGTGTTATTGCTTATCAATACACTGTAACCTGCAGAAATCGTTTAGTGCGATGGAAAAACGCGAAGTTGAAGATTAAATATGGTACGAATTAAACGTTTTCTTTGGGTTGATCCATTTTAAATCAAACAAAATAGAGCACACCACATCAATCATATACGAATTATCTTACTTATACGGGAAGCCAATTTGAAAGACCATGCATTTCATTTTCAATAGGCACCAAAAGCAAACGGTAATTACATAGTGATGGAAAGAAAATCCATTGCAAAAAATGAATTGAATGACAAGAAACACTAAATACCAAGCAACCGACCTCAGCATGTGCTCTCTAGTTGTAATTTCATTCCCTTTCGAATGTCCAACTTTACAAATTTACCCTATCAGTATTGCTAATCGATCCTTTTTTATTTTTCTTTTGATTTTGTTTTCGGCTCCCCCGTTACATCCTTGCTCGAAACACATATACACGTAACCACCCGGCTATCGCCAAAACAGCTCCCAAAACGTTCAAATCATCCTCCGATTATGTATCCGATCTGTTCAACATTCAAATAGCACCCCGACCGATGAAGAAGGATGCCTCGACTGCGACACCGGAAGCGAGCCCGCAAAAAAGGTAAGATCCTGAATGATACGGTGTGTGAAAATTACAAACGATCTAATCGGTTCTCCCTTTTGTTCCACATTGCCATTTTAGCCCGCTGGATATACTGACCACCAGTTCCACCTACTTCCAAGTGTCCGAACCGAAGGCGAAGCTGATGACGCGATACAGTCGCGAAATGACGCTGATTAATGGCGACTGTTGCGATCTGACCAAGAAAAAGGTAAGTGTAGTTTTGGAAATTTGGGTGTTAGGTCGCATGTAGATCTTTGAACTGATTAGCAAGCATGTACCGGAGTTGGGAAGCTCAGTTGACTACAAATGATATATATGATTATTTGGGAAGGCCACGTCTAGTACCTGTGTCGTAAGAAAAACTAAAATATGTTCAGTTGTTGGTTCGCTTCTCTAACGACGAACTTAAAAACAAGGAAAATATGTTATCTCAGAGTTCCGATGACTTTGTGGCATGTTCAATGCATAAGACGCTGGTCTTACAAACCAGTTGTCGTATGTCCGAGCCCCAACCTGGAAGGATTCTTAGTGTCAGTAGGATCCATAGTACTAGCCATGCAATGATTCTGTACACTATAAGAATCAGCTGCGAAGTCTATTGAAACCAGAAAGGCCAAATTCCACAAAAGGAATGTAATGCCAAGACTTTGCTTTGCAAAGGAAAATAAGCCTTTTTTTCAACTAGTAGCTAAAAGTCTAGCTGTGATTGAAGATATATTAGAATCAAGTAACGATAACTTACAAATGATAGTTAGTTCAATGTTTACGTTACGAAGAAACACTGCTGTCACCTTGTTTTAACCAGTATAACAGAAAAAACAAGTTCGTGTTCTTGTTGCAACATAGTTGGGCTTAAGTGGTATCAGAACTAGTTACGGGTTGCTACATGGGTTCGGAAGATAACATTAGTACGGTAGGTTTACTTTGTTTTAACCAGTCTCGAGAGAAAGCTCGATATATTCGCCATTTTGAATGGTTTTAATGTGTAAAAATTGTTTTTCCCATCCTCAAACTTACATCTTTGGATGCTTTAGGAGGAATTTCCTTGCTCTCTCCAGTTTGCGCACAGTAAAATAAAGTAAATAAAACACATTTTCTACCGTTTCATAGAGTGCCCCCTCCCTTTATAAGGAGGGTCAAGGATGGCTTTTATCGTATCAAAGAACGCTCACTAGCAACTCTTCACACGATTGAAACAGTGCCATCAAAGAGAGACGGATATCATCGCAACAACAAAAACCCGGCATGGCTCATATAACATAGAATCGACACCAGTGTGAGAGCGAATTTCTCTCGATGACATTTCTGAGAATCAAAGGTTAGCACGCTGTTGTGGGGATCCTCTCTGAAGCAACAAACGGTCGCTTATTCTCGTTTCGCGAACCGATTCTATACAGGCAGTTGATAATTGCGATAGAATCATTTTACTATTCCCGCTTATTCTAACTATGTGCATATAACCTTTGTATAAGTTGTGTCTATGAAAATGTATGTGAATGCTCCAAACAAGGGTTTTGAAATATTGGAACCTAGTATGAGAATCATCAAGTCGATTCGATTTTCTGTGATAACTGTCAACTCGCGATTCTCTCTTAGTAAATTCCACACAGCACCGATCATTACCAGACTGTAATTTTTTTTAAGGGCCGTGAAATACTCGGAGTATGAAGTGAGCGAAGAAATGTAGAAAAATTGTCTCACGGTTTATGCATCTTCTACCGGTTTGAAAATGTTGTATACAATATAGATAGCAATATAGCAGCTTCTGTCAAATTTTCGGCAATCACCAACACTGAGTAGGTTTATCATTCTTTGTTTGGGCGAAACATCCGATATGAAATTGGCACTTCAGCACAATCAAGTAGAATAGTAGAATGTCGTAGAGTCTGCTTATCAGTTCTTAGCATTTACTTATTGAACCAGCATGTTTTCATATTTTTTGGTTTTCTCTATAGAGAGTCTAAATTATTCTTTCAATGTGGATTCATTAAACCGATAGATTTACCTGCTAATACCGTATACATTAAACTGTTTAATGAGAAGTTTGAAAAAAAAGCAAAGATCAGTTGCCTTGAACCGTGTTATGAACTAGAAGAAGATGTTACAATAAAATAAACTATTCACTGATGACGGTTATGCAGGTAGAGAGTTCTTGTTATCCCTATATGTACAATAAAAATTGTGGAGCTGTTGGCTCACAATTCGCATCTTCATCTATTTTGCGTCGTCAATGTTGTTGTTTTGGGTGTAGTCGGAGGCGTTGGCTTGGGATTTGTTCGTCACTCCATCGTGCTTCATGGAAGCGTATTTAATTTGCTTTACAATAGTTTTATTAGATGCCTTAGGAGATAAAAAGTGTTCGTTTGTTTGTTGGAAATACTGGGTTCACTAGTTGCTAGTGTTATGCATTTATCCTTATGTTTACTTGAAGATGATTTTTTCGTAGTTTCATTTGAGTTCAGCTTCAGGGTTTACCCTTCCCAGAATCAACATGTAAGGAGCTGATTCCTGTAATTCAAATCTAACCGTACTGCAACATTTATTTTCAAATATATATCTCAGTGACCTGCGAAGAAAGGTCATGTACGCGTATTTTGATGGTACCATTTCTATGTACACAGAGATTTTGTATTTCACGTATTGCATCCACGTTCTGTCTGGACTTAGACTGACATACAAGTTTAGTTGAACTTGACCCCTAATGAAGTCTTTTCATTGAAGCTAATTTATTCCTTTTGCAACGTATAAATTTCACTTGCTGTAGGTGTAACGTTTGCCTTAAAAAATGGTTTTACGGCTAGTGAGAGCTAAGCTAAGACAGATAATTGCTTTTGATAAATTTTCCATGGAAGGTAATTCTTCAAGCTTACTTGAAAAAAAATCTAAGCCCTTGCGAGCGGCAGTTAATCGGAACATTCGGCATGGCGGACGAAGACATGCATGTAGGCATGTTTTTTTTAACATTTTCTTTGTTTTATGTAACAATTCTTCTTCGGTTTCAACACTTTCGCGAAAAAATTGTTAGATTGGCCTTCTGGATTCACTGACTTGGATACCAGATCGATATTCAGTCGCTCCATTTCCTTCAACGATTGCTTCGAGTAGTGGACCGGCGCCAGATCCGGCCAAAACACCGCTTCTTTGCTCTTATGGTTGTCAGCCACAGCAGCCTTCCTTCCTGGGTGTGTGAAATGAGCTTTACCTAGGAGCTCATTTCCTTCGTGGGGGAAGTAAAATACAAAGTACCCTGCCAGCCGTTGCCATCCAGGGTGGAATAGGTCTCGTCGTCTGTCACCACCGTCATGTCGCGATTCACTATATATATTACACTATATGAAATTGAACTATTATCGAAGTAAAACCAAATTGGAATGCATTGATATTTCAACAAATTAGACTGTATATTTGAATTAAAGCTAAGTATCGCTTCCAAAGTATATTGAAAAATAAAGAACTGGGAAGTAATTTTATGTTCAATTTCCTACTCCAAACATGTGCATGAAAAATGATGTATATTCACAAAATGTTTTTATCTGTGCGGTTGCACCCGCCGAGCGCACGCAGCGATGTAGCCACTTTTCCCTCGGTCTTCTTCTTCAGCTTCCTTTAGAGCTTCTTGTCGCTTAGGGTCGTCGGCTAGCCGGATCCGGACTTTCTTTCGATGGTCTGATTGTTGTCCAATAGTAGCCACACGATGTCCGTTTTCGATGCGGCGGGGTGCCATTCTTTGAACGCACACATTTTTTAACCGAGTTACTTCACTGTTTTTGCTATCACGGTTATTATAGTTCGACTGATACAGCGGTCAAATTTTGTCTTCTGACTCATGGGCTACTATGATTGATGCTGCATGGGTAAGTTTCTTCAGTGCAGGTGAAGGCAAACCCATGAAAAATGTCCATTGTTTATCCATTTTCTTTAAATGCAAACATTTTTGCAGCGTTTGAAATCAATGCAGATTGAATTTGGTCACAATAGCAAAGGCTGTTCATCGGATATGCTTATTTTTGCTCAATTTCGGTTTCAATAATGTGCGGGTTAGAAGTTGGTTATTGTCTAGTGTGCTGAAATTTTAACACTTCAGCGCTCTTATTGGTCATTCTAAGTAAAAGTGTCTAAATCTATAAATATATGCCTAAATTTTGCTTGCCAATATGTATAGATTTTTATGAAATGTAAGTTTGTATTATAATCGCATAAAGCGTTACCATGAGATCTCCATTTTACATTTTCAGAAATTCACAGATGTAAACATGTAGAATAGGGTTCAGGTTTTGAAGACTTACAACTCAGTTGATTTTATTTCTATTAGCTCTACTGTAGTCTGATTGCAAATATTTCCACGAATCTATTTAAATAGATAAAACCTTACATTTTTATTTGTAAGAGATTGAAAATTTCAATGGCAGCGAGCATTGTTTTATAGTATTGGCTAACAAGCTTTCCCAATTAGAGACAACATTATTAAAAGAGTAAGCGACATATCAGTTTCGCACTGATTGGTCATCCTAAGCTAAAACGAAGATTCTCGTTAATGCTTCAGTATCCCAAAAGACACATCAGAGTGTGATACACGCATATCTAAATAAAGTACAAGTTTGTTTACTGGTTTAGGTAGATGTTTTTTGGTGAAAGTCATCTTTCAAAAAACTCCGTTGTAATTTACGTTTCAGCTTACTTTTATCTCAGCCATCTTCAGTACTATTTATTCAACAAAAAAGTACAACTTAAACATTTTAATTTTTAACAATTTTTATTTCGTCTACTCACATTTTACCCAATTCTACCTCCTTCGTTCCTTTGGTTTTAAAATTAAATAAAGTTCTTTTCTTACTTATTTTACGCTGCTGGCGTCTCCTGTTGTTGAAACCACTAGCTTGTTGAGATCCGACGCTTTCAATCTATTAATGAAACCGTTATACAAATGTGAGAACCCTGCAGCGTGGAGTGTTTCAACTGTGAGTCTGTTGGACTCGTTGTTAATAGCAGCTGAAATTGTCCAATTAATCCTCAAACTCAAAAAAGGGTCTCTTGTCAGCAGAGATTTTTTTTAATCTGAGAATCTGGGAAAAATAGTTGCTGAGAGATAAATCTGGCGAATACGGTGGATGTGGTGGAAGTTTATAAATTAATGATAAATTAGAAATTTTCATAGTAATACTCGCATATCAGTCCCATATCGATTTTCGCCAATTTTGAGTTAGCTTGAGGAATGAAAATTATCCTCAATATACTCTCAGAAATTGCAATAAAAGTTGAGGGTTTGTTTAGTAAAATGTGAAAAAAATATCAACGCCTGTCTGTTCCATATGCAAAATACCCGAATATCAGTCTCATTCAAAAATTCCAATATTTGTTGCAATATTGGAATAGCAAAGGTGTATTACCGATGTTTCATGTAATGATACCATGATTTATTATTATGTTGCCCAATATACACACACACACACACACACACACACATACACATACACAGACGTTTGCTCAGTTTGTCGAGCTGAGTCGAATGGTAAATGACATTCGGCCTCGGTTCAAAAGTCGGTTTTTGCAGTGATTGCGTAGCCTTTATATATGAGAAAGGCAAAACAGTAAATACCATTTTCATTCATGCTGGGATTAATTGACTTCAATGAAAATCTGAGCACGAAACATGTCTCATGCAGCTGATTCAAAACTTTACCTTATTCAGCTTGAATATCAAACACAGAAGTAGAAGAAGTGTTCCTTTGGCAACGTTTCAATCTGTATTTTTCAAGAGAAACAAAATACAGATTAATCTGTATATTTGGCATCCCTGTTTCGCACGGCATATTTCGAGACGACATTCATACTAGTACAAAGATGAGTTCTAAATGAATACTTTCATTTTCGCATTGCGTGAGAACGTTGAACGTCGTAATTGAGTGTGTTATTGACGCCGCAAACTTTTTCCAACTTCCATTTTCATGAATCTGATGTTTTTAGTAAGAAATGGAAAAAATCAATTATGTTTCCAATGATGATCTGTGGGACTGAGAAGTGCCTTGAATTGTCACGACCAACAGGATCTGCATTTAGACAGAACTGAGATGGCTCTTGAAACAATTGATATCTAGAACTGAATTCTGAGTCGGTATTCATGTTCAGAATTCAGTTTTAGCATGCAAGCTCTGAATACTGGAAATGAATTCTGAAACAGAATTTCGGGATTCAGGAATTAAATTCTGGTTCAAAAGTTAGCTCTAAAATTCAGCTTTGAAGTTCAGATCTAACATTTAGTTCCAGAAGCCAGATATAAAATTCATAACCAGAATTTTGTTCATGAATTCCTAAATCGACGTAAACATTTCAAAAGGGCCTAAAAGCCATCGATAGATTCTCTTTGTTTACTTTCTCTTTCGTATTGGATGGAAATATTATCTTTCATTGCGCACGAATATTTTGTAAGTAAACGTGAAAATTAAGGGATTATTAACAGAATAGAAAATAAACAAAGAGAAACTTTCATTGGCATATGTAATTGAATGTTCACGTCGAAATCAGAATTCTGGATTCAAATCCCCAAAATAAATTCAGGAACTAAATTCAGTTCCAAAATCTATTCAAGTAACCAGTTCCTTAATCTAAAATTAGTATTTTGTTTTAGAGTTATGATTTCTATACCTGAAATTAACTTCAGAATTCAGATGAATTAGAATCCAAACTCCGAATTCCGTACTAGAATCCAATCCAACATTCAGTTTTCGACTCTAGATTCAGAAACTGAATGCGATTATCGATAAGCTGATGCTGATGCTGGTGGTTGAAGACGACTGCTCGCCAGGGAGCGTTCATAAACCACGTAAAACCACGTAAAGTATCTGTAACTTGGTCTCCCACAACGTTCGAAAGGCGAATGACACCGCGACCGAAAAGCGTCAGTCGTCTCCCCAAGGCCGATTTGACTCGAAGGAGTGTCAGGGTTTTAAACGCCGATTGATCCTAATTTTAATCAATTTTTCAAGCAGCATTGGAGCAGAAAAAATAAATCAAACGTAAGCAAAACACATACTTTGGCGGAGGAAAAAATTGCACCGATAGCTGTAAAAAGTTCATTGATGCTGTCAAAACTAAATCTAAAATAGTTTTAAAAAAAGACTAAAAAGTAAGAAGCGGAGATTTTTTACGTTCCTGGTTAACAATAACTTTTCTTCATTGATAATTCTTTTCCATTGATGCAGTTGATGTACTTCCCATATTTTATCAAACTCGGTTAATCTACTCCAGTCGTGGGGTTGGTTGACGATTTTTTCTTCGCATTTGATTATTAATAACTTTTCCCCGATTTCTCTTCAAGAATGAAAAAAAATCACATTTATGTGCGCTAAAGTTGTATCTTCAATCTTATTAGTTGGTTACTCAAATAAACTAGTTTCTTTACGTCTTCGACCCATCAAGGCGTTAGCAGTTTATATAGAACTGCTATCGTAACTAAACAATTCAACATAAACCGCTAAGCAACCGTAAAGTTAATGCTACTTGGGATAAAGTAGTCAATTTATCATTCCGGAAGCTTCAAAATGAAAATCTCTTTGATTTGTCACAAAAGTCTAGACCGATTTACATGAACTTAGATTCAAATGAAATGGTTTAAGGTTTCATCAGTGCCTTTTAAATATATGCTGGAATTACAAAGCGACCAGCGACAACGACCGGAAAATTGTTCTAATTGGTATGTCTTGAAAATTGTGTTTCAATTTGACTTAATCGTTTGTTTTTCTTCAAAAATCAACTAAAAATCGCAAATTCATCAATTTTGGAAATTGTAGAGAGGCAAATAATGCTTTTTAATTTTTCTTACTCGCTTGAACTCTTCATGCACTAAATACTAATTTTATTATTCAAAACCGAATGGTGAAAGTTCAACCAACTCAATGGATCAGATAAAGCGAAATGTTTTGAACCTAAGCAATATTTTATCCGACGACATTAACCCCAACATCGAAGAATTTGATGAATTCCAATTCAAATTCTTCTGCTCAACCAGCCGTGCTGCTGTAAATCTTAATTGTCACGTAAACGCAAAACTCCTCTTCAGTGCCCTTCCGAAGTAAAATGTTCGGGCTAATCAAACAGTTCGAGGAACGCAAACACTCACCGTGGCGGTTTACAAATAGTGCAGGTGAAAACCAACGCGAAGTCGACGATAATTATATTTAATCACGCGCCTCAAGTACATCGTACTCGTACACATCATCGAGAGCAGTCCAAATAAATCACCAGAGGGCTCGACATCTCGGAAACCAAAGTGAGGATATTTGTTTTCTCGAATCGTCGATTCGCTACTACTCGTGGGCTGCGCTAGCGTTAGATGGCTCTGGTCATTAAATCCGCAGTTGATTGGAAATAATTTGTGAACAAAATATTTGCAATTTGTTAAATCAATAGCATTTTTTGTTAAAAGTGTGTTCAAAAAAAATTATTTCGATAAAATATTTCATTCCGTACGCCCCTATCACAAGTAAATAGAAGCCAACGACAACTCGAAATCAAAACCAATGCGGCAGTAATTTTAATTGGCATCTAATGGATTTAAAATGTTGTTTGGAAAAGGTACATACATGACGAGCGCAGAATGAGATGAACTCTACCGAGATGAGGAAGGCGGTGGTGGCAGTAATGACGACGGTGATGGTGATGTTTGCCTTTCACAAAATTCTTACACGAAGAAATCAGGTACGAATTTTTTGGGGCATACCATCGCCAGCCAGCGGTAAGAGGCGGCCGGCCAGGCAGTACATGCTGGTCATATAATTTTCGATCATGATCGTTTTGGTCATCAAGTGCACCTCACGCATGACAAAGTCCTTAAATTCATGGATGAGTTGGTACTACCTAGAAGCAATTAGAAACTCGTGTTGCAACGTTTTGTTTCTTTTCCGCCGTTCTCGAGCACGTATTGAGAGCACGGTGGTGTCAGGTGATAAGAATATTTCCAAATAGTCTCTTATGGAACAAAAATAATCAACATTGGAAATGTTTTAGGATAACTTTGCCAATCTCAAAAGAAAATAATTACCCAGTCCTATCGGACGTCTTTCCTAACAAAAGACGCAAACAATCATCGCCCCCTTGAATGTTTGATATTCTCATCCAACCCCAACCCCTCCGTTTGGAGTTTGAACGATGATCGGTGATCACTGTCGCGCCTTTTGGTGGCAGTTTACTGTCGACCACCGTCGACACTCGAAGCCCCGCGGGTAGGTTTCTGTGATAGTTCAGTTCAGCTAACAGAGAGCAGTAAAATTAAAAAATTGCGCGTCGCGAAACCCCTGTCGTGTGTGTGGAGGAAGTAAGATTTTTCTGCAGAGATCTGACAACCAGTACCCATTCGGTAGCGCGGGCATGGCAAAGATCAGTCACGATCTACCGACAATGGTGCTACATAATCAAACATCGTATCAGCAGCAATGCGAGCGACACAGCGACGGCCGACAAAAGATGCAAATTTACGCAAGAAATCAGCTGGTAAGAAAATGGAACGCCACTGTTAGTTGTTGTTGTTTTTGTTTTCTGCTGATCGATGTGTGATATTTGCGGGTTGTGATGCGAAATTTCCAACAATCAGTCGGGCAGTGGAACAGGGAAAAAGGCAACCGAACGGTGAATTAGATAACATTCTATGTTGAAGCGTCCCACTGATGGATGCTGTGGCGGATATGTGAGTGATGTTTTTTAGTGGAAAAGGATCCTGATATTCATACGAATTCACAGGAAAATCCGAAATCTTACTTGTTACTTATTGTTTTGCTGTTACTAAAACGAAATTCATTTATTAGAATAGCGCTTTAAGTGATAAATGACTAGTGAAGGTAAAAGTTATTTTGTTTGAACCAATATATAAAATTGATATGGTTGTTTTTATTTTTTGTTTTGAAAAAAGTTGTTTTAACGTACAGAGCAGTTTCATAGACAGTGCAATAATTCAGCTGACATTAAGAATCTTCCAGATCAAGACATTGTGTTACGTGCCCAAAACTTCAAATTGAAGAAGAACATCATGAGTAATAACTAAACAAAATACTTTTTTCAATCTTAGCTTCAAATTGGTCTTTCGAAAAAAACTGCATTAATACTAAGCACATAAAACGTTAGATTACTAACACAAAAAAAACTTGTAGTAGATAATGTTGGACACATAACCGCGAGATTGACGTAGGACTGCTGTCGACATTTATTTTGGCACATTGTCCTATTAATAAATTATCCATTTCAAGTGAAATCTTATTAGATCTTTGAAAAATGCTTCGGACAGGGTGGTAAGTGACCGGGAAAAAGTCAGGAATTTTAGTGCAAATCCGGGAAAAAAATTTACTAGCCGTAATCTTAGTAAATCATGATTTTCCTGATTAAACAAATGAAAAGTTGGAGACAATACTCCATTTTGTGTTTAAGTGAGAAGTTCAGTAAAAGTTTTGAAACATCGTATTGTCCCACACAGGTTTTATGGTACACAATCCATTGGAGATGGGGCCAACATCCCATGTTTCGTTCAACAATTGTAAGGGTTTGTCAGCAATTTTCAATGGATCAGAAAGCATTTCTTAATTCCATTTGATTTTACGTTTCGTCTCAGACTCATCAGTGCGTAGCAGTTTATGTTGAACTGCTACCTCCGACCTGACGGTTCAACATAAACCGCTAGGCAGACGTAAAGGTAATGCTACTTGCAAAACACTTCTTTGATATTACAACTGAGTGTAATATCAAAACTGACGTCCCGAACGAAACCAGTTTCGGCTTGCTAGCCGTACAGATTGTGGTAAGTTTAAGAGGTAAAAGGTTTTTACCCCCTACACACTTAAAAAAAAACCCTGTGATTTTACATCTTATTAGATGCACATAAATGGAGCGTCGCAGTTCACGCAAATTTACGTCGAAGAACATTTAATATTTCGTTTTGACAGCAATTTTTAATGGGTTTTTAATGGATCAGAAAGCATTTCTTAGTTGTTATCAACAACAGCACATCAAATGGATGCTTTTTCTGGATTTCTGTTAAATTTCAGAATAAGTTTGCATAATATGATTGCAAAAGAAATATTAAGTAACATGTTTAATAAAATTTTGAAAAATTCTTGGGAGTCTTCATGTTTTTGAGTGGGCTAATGATTGTCCTAATTTCATCATAATTTGTCTCAGTAATGTCATCTTGAGACAATCCTTGTGTTGTAATCTTGGTATTGATTTCAATAGGATTCACAAAATTTAAAAAGCTGTCGACTTTGACCTAGTTCACCGTTTGCAATGAGTATTTGATTTCCTTCTTTGAGAGCTGAAATTGGTTTCTGAGAGTTTGTGAGAAACCTTAGAAAGGTTTAGAAGATGGTTTGATTTGTTCAGTGAATGTTTAATTTATATTAAACATCATTACCTATGAATTTCATAGTAGGATTCACAAGAATGCGGGTGTTGATGTCGACGAAGAATCGAGCTTAGATCATCTCAGTTACTAGAGGCATTGATTGTTGTTATTTTTCCGGATCGACAAGACTTAAGAATTTTAGAAGGATTTTGTTCTGTTTCGCCAACATTCAATTTTGAAAGAATATCGTATATGTTGCTAGATGGAATCGGGAGGAGAATTGTTTCTTGTTCATTTTTAACCTTAGGTATACTTATTTTAGACTATACTAGGCTAATATAGTATTGGAACACACTAGAGATGGGTAATCCGTTCACGAACAGTTCAACGAGTTATTTCTCCTCGAAGATTGAGTGAATTCTAGTTCTTTATTTAGGAATGATAGTTCTCTATATAGAAATGGAAAAAAATCGAATTCTTAGAGGATGTATACAAGTTAGTTGCGTTTTTCGGAATGTTTGCTGGTTTTATTTATTTATTTCTTATTCCTTCATCTGACCTGTTATAGTCTCCATGAAGCATTGGAAGGGGAAAAGCCCAATTGAGGATAATTCAATCGTCCAATTGGGCGTAAAAACTCCTTCATCTTTTCTGACGGTTGACAATAATACAATTATACATACATTTTCATATTACATTGTGGGCTTACACTTATACATTACAATAATCTTCTTAGTCTATCTTTAAAAACATCACATGAAATGGAAAAATCAAAACATTCATAGGCACTATTAAAACTATTACACATTCCCCTAATGGGTTCGTTTTGTCCATAGTCAGTACGTTGATAGTCAAGTCTTAAAAAGTTCCGCGATCTTAAAGTTCTAGGTGGTACATTGATATTTACTTGAGAAAGGATATTAGGAGCGTCAATTTGTCCCATCAATAATTTCCCTATAAATACAGCTCTGGAAATATTTCTCCTTTTTGAAAGTGTGTCCATACCCAGTAATCGACAACGATCAGTATAAGGTGGTAATTCTGTCGGGTTGCGCCAAGGTAAAGATCTGAGGGCGTAGCGGAGGAATTTAGCTTGTATTGATTCAATTCGGTTAATCCAAACGTCCGCGTAAGGACACCATATTACCGATGAAGCTTCAAGAACAGATCGGACAAGGGTGAAATACAATGATCTGAGACAGTAAGGGTCACTGAATTCTTTTGCTATTTTAAAGATAAATCCAAGATTCCGGTTAGCTTGTGCAATGATATGGGAGTAGTGGTCTCTGAACGACAGCTGAGAATCAAGTACTACACCTAAGTCCCTACGTTTATCCAACTGAGGGTTAGCAGGACCTTTTTTTCTACCCGTTTTCGGTTTATCCTCAAAGGTGTTATCCTCACCGAACTTCCTGATTGCATTTCCCACGGCTTTTTTACTTACTCCTTCCATTTTTGCTATATTTCTCAGTGACAGCCCGCGTTCTGTGCACCATTTGTACACAATTTTTCGACGTTGTTCTGCTGAAAGTCCACGCATTTCGAAACAAACTAATGAAAACGAATAAACAACTGCACAAGTGGTTAGAGAAGAGTGTAAACAACAGGACGCAGCCATAAAAATTGACAGATTCTGAACCATTGCGAAATGGCAGCGGTGTTTGGTTGCGTCCATACTTTCTGAGACAGTCTTTAACCGGGGAAATTGTTTTGTCAATTGAACTACCCTGCATATGAAAACACATGACTTGAAAAACCAAGCATGCTTCGCTTTACTTACTTCCGCCATGGTATTCAATTATAGTTCTATCTCTATGGAAACCCATCCAACAGAAAACAAACTCACACCGCGTCACAAGTCTAGTTTTTCACTTCGAGCCAAATCGCGCCAATGCACAGTGGTTTGAATCGACAAAAACGTGAACTTAATTCTCTAGCTGCTAAACCGTTGATCCGATATACATAGCTCCTTTGGAGAACTCATTCACAAAAATATACCTCGTTATTTTATCACAATAAAAAATGTGCAAAGCCTACTACGATAAAAGCTCATTTCAACAACTTTTTTCCCTTAAGAGATAGAAAAACGATGTCTTCTACAAAGTTTTAGAACTTCTAACGAGAAAAAATATTGCCGAAGAAGCTATAGGTCTAACGCAAAATGTTTCGGATATATGAAGCAATTTCGTTTGAAATCATTTGAAATCAATTTTTTGTACATAATTTTTTTTCACAATTATTTTCTGTGTCTACTATGTTCGAGACAATTACTAAAAACGTAAAATTACACATTTTTGTTGAAGACTGTGCACGGTTTGGTATTTTCCTTAAAAACTTATTTAACATTTGAACGTTTTTATATACTAACTTTAACTACTAATAGGAAGCAGGGTCGCAGACCAAAAGGCACATAAATATACTGGAAAGCTTAAATCAAGTAATATAAAGTTACGAAGTGTGTAGCGTGGCCCTTTTAAATTGTGTGAATGAGACAACAAAATTTAGAGTGCTTTTTTGACCATTTTCTTAGCAAAAACATTTGCTAAAACGACTATTTTGGTTTATTAAAAGGAGCTTTGTTGGAAATGTTCTAAAATTGGAATCGGTCGTTAGTGTAGCTTTGCTGCAATGGTGTAATGATTGAATAAAAAGACACTAAAGAAACATGTTAACGTGCTCATTAAATTTCGACAAGTTTTATTTATTCTTTTAATAGAATATTCCTTATCCGTTCTTTTAATTCCAATCCAATTCATTTCAAGGATGATATCTTACACCATTACCAGTACGCCTAAAAACAAATACGTTCTTATGAATTAAGCCATACACTGAAAAAAATAATAAAATTCACACGATTTCTAAATAAATAGTACTATGAAATGGACATCAGTTGAATTAAAAATTTGATTCAAAACCATCCTCGATGTAAAACTAAATTGGAATGCATTAATTTCAATGAATATGAATATGAATTTATTTATATTGACGCTTAGTTTTACTTTTAAAGTATATTGAAATATGAAGCACAGTGAAAAAACTTTATATTAAATTACTTGCTCCAAATATGCACTGTTGGTGTTGGTGAGAGCAGCGCTGAATATTATTTTTAGGATCACCAAAAGAGTTAATAATACAAATGTTGGAGCATTTGGTCGATGATAATATCACAATAAAATGCGTGAGTGGTTCAACGTTACATACAGGCGTACTCGGTAAAGTATCAAATCAAATGATGTAAATTATGAGTCTAGACATTCTTTAAAAGAGAACTTGAGTATAAAAACGTGCAAAGACTAAAAATTAAGAATAATAACCAACAAAAACAAGTTTGTTTGGTTTCAGGGAATTTGTAACTAATCTGTTTCCTAACTGCAATTCTATTACATTTTTTACTGAAGTCGGTAATGTCTCGCGTTTTTTTTGTGATAACGATCACCTATCAACATTCACTTTGAAGAGGAATCCTGAAAGACTCGGTACTCGCTGAGAGTAAGTCATCATAGTAAACTACAGTGAAGTTTTCTCTTTCGTCTGGTGTTAAAACTAATTATACCTCGACTGCAATTTCTTGCAAAAGTTGTTGCCTAAAGGTAACTTATCGATCGATATCACAAAAAACGCGTGATATGAAGATAAACAATTTTATTAATGTACGTTTTTCCTAAGAAAATGGTCAAAAAAGCACTCTATATTTTGTTGTCTCATTCACACAATTTAAAAGGGCCACGCTACACACTTCGTAACTTTATATTACTTGATTTAAGCTTTCCAAAAAGTATATGTATGTGCCTTTTGGTCTGCGACCCTGCTTCCTATTGGTAGTTAAAGTTAGTGCATATAAAAGATTAAATGTTAAATAACTTTTTAAGGAAAAGTCCAAACTGCGCACAGTTTTGAACAAAAATGTGTAATTTTACGTTTTTAGTAATTGTCTCGAACATAGTAGACACTGTAAATGATTGTGAAAAACGTTATGTACAAAAAATAGATTTTAAGTGATTTCAAACGAAATTGCTTCATATATCCGAAACTTTTTGCGTTTGACCTATAGCTTCTTCAGCAAAGTTTTTTTTTCGTTAGAAGTTCTAAAACTTTGTAGAAGACATCGTTTTTCTATCTCTTAAGGGAAAAAAGTTGTTGAAATGAGCTTTTATCGTAGTAGGCTTTGCACATTTTTTATTGTGATCAAATTACGAGGTATATGTTTGTGAATGAGTTCTCCAAAGGAACTATGTATATCGGATCAACGGTTTAGCAGCTAGAGAATTAAGTTCACGTTTTTGTCGATTCAAACCACTGTGCAATGGCCTCTTTTAGTGATGTATTGTTTTACTCGATTAATCAAAATAATCGATTAAAAGGCTAAAGTAATCGAGTATTTGTAATCGATTAACGACTAATCGAGCTAATCGAGTAATTTATTTACTAATTTATTTACTAATATACATAATCAACAGACAAAATATGGTCCTAATGATTATTTCTAAGTATATTTAAAAAACTAGTTTTAATTCGACTGCGCGGGACATGGAAATCGAAACCCGTCGAAACAGCATTGAAAGAACGTTGCAATCCAATGATGGCGCCATTGATTCCATAATTAGTGCGGCGTAAAGGCATTCTGAGGAGGTTGTTGTTGCGAAGAGCTCGTGCGCGAACATTTATGTTTATTTGACAAAGAAGTGCTGAACAATCGACATTGTTCAACAAAACATCGGCGATTAGCAATGCACGGGACAGATCACGTCGCACCTTCAGTGTATCGAGTCCGATAAGCAGTCCGCGGCTTTCATAACTCGGCAACTGATGAGGATTATTCCATGGTAACTGGCGAAGAGCGAAACGAACAAATCTGCGCTGTATTGATTCGATTCTGATATTCCCATTATGGTAAAGCGGGTTCCATACCGCCGAACAGTATTCGAGCGTTGAACGTACAAGCGAGCAGTAGAGAGACTTCAAACAGTAGATATCTGTGAAGTGCTTAGCAGTTCTCATTACAAATCCCAGGCAACGTGAAGCTTTTGCAACAATGTACGAGATATGTTGCTTGTAGTTCAGTTGTTCGTCAAGAAAAACCCCAAGATCCTTGGCACATGTGACTCTATCTATCGTAGATCCTCGGAGACAATAGTCGAAACGTATAGGTGTTCTTTTCCGTGTGAACGTGATGATCGAGCATTTACTGATATTTAATGTCATTCGATTAATCTCGCACCACTCCGAAAAAATTTCTAGTTGACTCTGGAGAGAAATGGCATCCTCAGTTGTCTTAATAATTTTGAATAACTTAAGGTCGTCGGCAAATGATAATCGTGGGACACTCAGTAAAAAGTTCACGTCATTGAAGTACAGGAGGAAAATCAGTGGTCCGAGATGACTGCCTTGTGGAATGCCAGAAAAAGCAAAAAAATCATTAGATAGATTATCACCGATCTTAACCGCCAACCGTCGATTGCAGAGGTACGATTCAGTCCACTGAAGAATACAGGAACCGAAACCAAGTCGGTCCAGTTTGGCGATAGTAATAGCGTGATTTATTTTGTCAAAAGCAGCGGAGAGGTCCGTATATAAAACATCTGTTTGAAAACCGTTTGACATAGCATCTGTTATAAACGTCGTAAAGCTTAATAGATTAGTAGCAGTTGAGCGTTTCGGCATGAATCCGTGCTGAGTTTCTACGATATACTGCTTGCAGTGATTGAAAATGGGTTCCAGAACAACCAGTTCGAACAGCTTAGGAATTGCACTAAGTAAGGTAATGCCGCGATAGTTGTCGATATTCTTCCTGTCTCCTTTTTTGTGCACTGGGAACATATAAGAAGATTTCCAAACAACAGGAAATACTCCAGTCATGAGTGACTGTTGAAACAGTTGACATAAGGGTGTTGCAATACCGCTGGAACATTTCTTCAAGACGACAGCGGGGATGCCATCGGGTCCAGGAGAATATGAAGACTTCATTTTAACGATAGCCTTTTGGACAGAGCTAATATCAACATTGATGAAATTCAACGATTGACTCAAAACAGGAACGTTCCGTGCTGCCTGGGAGATTTGATCCGTTGATAAAAAATCTCTAGAAAAAACCCCAGAGAATTTCTTCATAAACATGTCGCAGATTTCTTGCAAGCTAGAAGTCGGTTGATCGTTGTAGTACATAGACGAAGGAAGATCTGGCTCTTTCCTTTGCTCATTAACGTGCTTCCAGAACGACTTAGGGTTAGATTTTAATTTCCTCTGCACACTTCGCAAATAGTTGGCATAACATCGTTTGGCTGTTTTTTTATAAACTTTATTTATTTCCAAATAGTTTTGCCTAAGCAAAAAACCACCTTTCTTGGAATATTTCCTTAGAGCTGTTCTTTTCAAACTTTTTAATTTTCGTAACTCAGCGGATTGCCACGGTGCTTGTTTGGAAAGCTGGCTGATTTGCTTTGGCACATATTGGTCAATTGCATAAATCAGAACGTTGGAAAAGGTTTGCGCTGCAAAATTTATATCATCATTGTCAAGAATTTCAGTCCAGTCCACGTTTGAAAGAAATGCAACAATACTGTTGTAGTCGGCTCTTTTAAAATTGTATCTGACGGTTTGAGAAACTTTACAGTTATCCAACGTTTGATTTGATTCAAGTACAATGTGCAGGGGAGGATGATATCTAACGGATTTCACTATAGGAATTGCTGCTTCGGAAATTCTGGGTGCAAAATCGGATTTACTTGAAAAGCAAAGATCGAGAATTCGGTTGTGCTCATTTTCGACGTGATTCACTTGGCGCAATAGGTTAAGACTGTAACGGTCAAGCAGATGGACGATACCGGTGTGAAAAGAAGAATTCATTGGGTCAGCGAACATAAAGCCGTTGGAAGCAGGGTACCATTTCAGGCCGGGGAAGTTGAAATCACCAACAATTAGAATATCATCTGCCGGTTTCATGTGAACTGAAACTACTTTTTCTAGCGTCTGAATGTGCGAGTCAATCAGTGACAAATCACGTGTACGATCCGGTGGAAAATAAACCACACAAAGAAAAAAGGAACATGTGTTCAGGCAAATTTGAACCCATACCTGCTCGACACTGCTACCAGAAACGTTTGTTATAAGTTGCGCTTTTAAACGTCGGTGAATAGCCGCAAGCACGCCTCCACCGCTTTTCTTCGAACTGTTGCGGGAATCACGATCGCAACGGAACACATCATAGTTCGCACCAAATGCTTGCAAAGACAAAGTACTTTCACTCAACCAAGTCTCTGTCAAGGCGATGATATCGAAACATTCATCCGAACTTGACAACAGGTAGTCATCCAGACATGTATTCATACCACCGACGTTTTGGTAATACAATTGAATATGCGATGACCTTGCCAGAGTGAAAGAATTCGAGCTAGAAACGGGGAAGCAGTCAGTGCATGAATTGTCCACGTTGTTTGTATACTTGCCGACAGCGGCGGGTTGGAAGACCTCTTCGCCACTCGCGCACACAGGACCGGGACGACTGGTGAGCGCTGGCTGCATTGGCACGACTGTGGCGGGGTGCTCAGAGGCTTCCATGATACCTTCTGCGGTGCGTCCCAGTGACCGGTGAATTGACGGCATCAAACTGGAACCAGAATACGAATCAGCGCTTGAACGACTGGAAGTGAATAAATACTTGCCAAGGAGCAAAGTTTGGAAGCCCCCTACACCGCAACCGCCCGCAGGACCGGGACGACTGATGAACGCAGGCTGCGGTGGCAGGACTGGGGCGGGCGGGTCAGAGACTTCCACAATGCTAACAACGTTGCGTCCCAGTGAGCCACCTTCAGAAATTACTGAGCGGCTCCTTCTTGCGATGATGCTGGCGTTGGTGACGGATCGACAGCAGATGGGATCCAAAATTTTTGAGAGGATTTATCTTCAAATTGGCGAAAGTAAATTCCTTGTGGCCAAGTTGAAGGATCCAAAGCAACGGTGCGCAAAGCTGGGTCCAGGCCGACTTTGAAGGATACGAATGTCAAGTTGCTAACATCAGCACCTTTCGCAACCAGTTTGAACACCACTGGGTCGTTTGACATGCCGAGATTAGATCGTACCATTGCAGAAATTTCGTTATTAGTGACATCCGGTCGGATACGAGACAAATATAGCCAAAATTTGTCCGTCGGTTTTTCGAAAACAGGAACGCTGACGGTGTTTTCTCCTATTTGTTTCGATCCTGATTGGCACTCGAAAGCATCTTGTTCATAATCAGGCCCACGAGGTCTTTTAGCAGGACGACGACGCTCCAAATTTGGCCAGTTCGCATTGAAAAGTTTGGGAGGCAGAGGAGCAGGTTTAGATAACGATTTAATTTCGCTTTGTAAACTGCTTATAGCTTCCGTGAGTGATACTAACGGTGACTTTTCATCGGCCGCTTTTGTTATGGAGCGAAGATGCGAGTTCTCAAACAAATCGGCACAATTGTCACACATCCAATACAAATTCTTTTGATGCGATGTAAAATATCCCAAAAGAGCGCGAGAAACTCCCGAACATGCCAAATGAAATAAGCATCCGCAGTAGCCACGGCATGCAACTGAATCAATGCCGGTAATCGTTTGGCTACATTTTCCACATTTCCTCTCCATACTTAACGAAAATGCCTTCAATTAGGCTACACGCAAAGCACTGAATGGTCAGTATACAACGGGACGGTTGCTTATTGTCTAAGCCACAACACGATGTAAACAGAAGGAATAGCGATAGGTAGAACACAATTGAATCCAAAAACACTTCACAAATCGCAAGCGACAGTTGACAATAACACCTCACACTGTTGCTGTATGCAGAAATCTATCGCTGAATAAAATCTTAATCGCCTAACTGACGCGGAAACAATTTAAAATCGCAAAAATATTACGGACTAATAAAAACAACCATAGCAATCAATTAATCGAGATTTATATTAGTTAGGTTGTGGGCCATGTCGCGGTTAATTTTAACTTGTTGTCAAAAAAAATCAACCAGAAGTTAAAGTTAACCGCGAAATGGTTCACAGCCTTGTGAATAATTTGATCGATTAATGCTTAATAGTAATCGATTACACTAATCGTCTCCTCTTTTAATAATCGAATACCCAATAATCGATTAATACGAAAAATCGTTCAATTATTTCCTCTTCTTCCCGATCTCCTTCATAAAGCGGCTAATTTCATCAATTGCACTAATTTTGAGTTTACAGTAAGCAGTTCAATTTGAACCGCTCTGCACTGACGAGTCTAGGACGAAACGTAAAGATAATGAGACAACGATCCTTTTTATTTAATGTAGTAACAAATTCTACTACAATTCACACATATAAGAAATAATGAGCAGCTAACTTTGTTGAATTGAATTTCTATTTCTTTCTCAACATAGAGGTGTGTATGCTCTTTGAGCTAATCTCCAGTATCATTAAAGCAACAGCAAAGATTTTCTATAATTCAGTTTTAGGTACCGTCGAATTATTTAACTGATGTAAAAAAAAATCAAGAAATTTACAATCAAACAGAAACAACGAAAAACATTCCCCCTAAACGAACTAATCTCCTGCTAATAACTGCCGTCCATTTCACAGGAGGAACTCGTCCAGCGGCTCGGCAAAAAGTTACTAGTCCTGTCGAATGAGCAGACCAGCATCGCGGAGGAAAGCAACGCCAACGACCTGCTCGGCAACGATGTCGCACTGAAGGTGGCCCAAAAGGTACGACCGACCGATGCGTCCAAGTTCCGTTCGTACGTCGACGACGTTGGCTACATTACGATGCTGCTGCTGTCGCTTTCCGGCCGGTTGGCCCGAACTGATAATGCTCTGCACAACATTGATGATTCACACCCGGATAAGGTACGAAAAATGCTATGCTAGTTTAAATTTGAATGATCGGTTATTCTTTTTTTTTCTGTTTAATTTTAGAAAATCCTCGAAGCCAAACGGGACCGACTGCTGGAACAGTTGGATGAAGCGAAACAGCTCAAGGACGACATCGACCGCCGGGGTGCAATCATTTCCAAAATACTGGAGAAATCGCTCACCATCGAGGAGTACGCGGACTACGACTATTTCATCAACATGAAAGCCAAACTGATAGTGGACTCGCGGGAGATCGCCGACAAGATCAAGCTGGGCGAGGAACAGTTGGCCGCCCTCAAGGATACGCTGGTGCAGAGCGAATGTTGACCAGATTCGTTTGTAGATAGTTGAAATCAGCACTGCATAGTTTGTAAATGTTTTGTGTCCATATTTTTTAAGCATCTGAAACGGTTAACTCTTCGTGCGATTGGCACCGGAAGAGGTAAAACATTGTTCGATCGGCTGTTTAGTGAAGTAGATTAACTTTCTGAATGAAACGGGCTAGCTGCAAACTATTCACTATCCCGTAAGATGTGCGACGCTTGAGTTCTGTAAATTTTGTAAATACTAGATTTTAACCAAGTGAAATACTGCGGAACAAGTCAAAACTAACTAACATCAACATTTAGGCCAAAAATACCAAAAGAAAAACAATTCTGAATGCAATCTGAATGCTGCGACGGACGACGAACCCGTCGTCGCCGTTTCCTACAAATGTCAATTATTTTAGTCTGTATTAACTATTCTGTTTTTTTTTGTTGTTGTAATAAGGCAAAAAGTTCTTGCATTTCAATGTATGATGTTGAAATTCAAAGAGTTTTTTTTAAGGCGCACCCCTTTCTCTCCTGTTTTGTGTTGTTTGAACTCGCACCACTGTTCTGTGTAAATAGTTTCAAATTACATTATCCTTGTGAAAGTTGAGCTCTTTTATTTTCTCCATTGTGTGCAGTGCCTTAGAGTATTAACCATAGTAGTTTACATTTTGTTAGTCACCTTAACCAAAAGGGAAAATTTTTGGTTTCAAAGTGTGCCCTCTGGAGCTGGCGGAATTCGATTGTTGCTTCAAATTGTGATTCAACTGTAATTGAAGAACATGTTAGGTTCAGATATGATTGAAATTTATTAGAAATCATTCTTTAATCTGTGACATTGCGGACTAAATTAATCCCAATTTTAAACTACAATCCTCTTGCCAGTTCCGTAAAACAATGTTGTCCATAATTGTAATCTCTTCTTCAATTCACGTTAACATGTCAATCAAATGCACAAACATTGTGTACATTGATGTGGTCCCTTCATTGTACCACTTTACCAGTATCATTTCTGTCGAGCTTCTGCTCGCAATTGGTCATTGGAAACAAAAACAGTAACGATTCTCTGTGGAACACATTTTCATTAGGTGCTTATAAATAATTATGAACGCTACTTCTACTAACACTAGACTGTAGTGTTTTTCAAATAGTTAGAGGAAACTTTCCTTTTCGGCTGTCTAGTTGTAGCAAAGCAAAGCGAATCAAAGTGCTGAAACTCATTTAAACGTTCTGCTAGTAGGTTTATACTTTCATTCATTCAACCCGTTAGTGTCTTTACTACTTTCCTTATTAGTAATATCAGTTAGTGCATCAATATGTTATCGTCAATTAGCAGGAGTACTTTCTTCTATAGAACGTAGTTAAACTATAGGTAAAATATGAAAAAAATTTAAAAAATTTATTGTGATTTTACTTACAAGATAAACTATAATTTACGAGTTTTATGCGTATTGGTAGAGATTAAATTCTATTATCGTTTTGTAAACCGACAAACTGTCCAGAATGTCTTTTATTCGTGTGCAAATGATTAGACTTAGCATATCTAGAATATGTGTGAGAACACAGTTTCAAACACACGTTACTTAACAAACTTCTCTGTGTCAAAAAATGAAATGAATAAATTGCTTAAAAATGGATTTGTCTGTGTGGGTCATCTCATTCACTTATTTCCGTGCCTTTGCTTTCAGCACTCGCCACTTCGAGTAGATTTCATCCCAGTCAAGAAACGCCCCAACGATGTGTCGAGTGTTGCTGACAGTATCCGTGTATCCGGAACGGCCATGAAGCATTCGAACGTTGCTGAAGGTTAGTATGTTACCGGGAACGGTTTTAAACTGTACCGCTTCCCGGTGAATAAGTCCAACGAAGAGTTCCAGTGCCCGGTACCACGGTTCCACGTTGGCCAGAGGAATGTTGAAGAAACTGTCTCGCTGAGGGATACTATGATTAATACGCTCCAAGTTCCCATCGCGACCGATACTGAAACATTGATAGACTTTGGCAAAGAGAACTGAGTGGTAATGAAGACAATCAATCTCACCATATCACCGGCGCTCGATAAATGCTGTGGAACTCTCGGCCCTCATCTTCGCCAACATCCGCCCAATTGACTAATGTTTCACTTAAAATACGAAATTCTTCCGGATGCTTCTCTCGCATCCGCTCCGCTACGTAGAACGCATCGCAGAGTAGATTGCGGCCACCCTCGGATTCGGATTGGACCAAGCAGTGCAGCATGTTGCAACCCGGAAGATAGTCGTAGTACGGCAAGTCGGTGTGCATCTGCAGCGATGCAGACAGGTAGGCAACGTTGCTGGTTCCTTCCTTCGCCTTTATGATGTACTCCTCACTGAAATGAGAAAATGGTTGAAACATCAGTCGGTGTTGAACAGTCGTTCGCACCGCACGCGTATAGCTCTTGGCTACTGGAAATTTTTTCTGGCTACCTAGAGTTTCATTGATTCAAGGCTTCAGTCTTTTTCAAGGCTACCTGAATCACTAACAGTCTTTTTAAAGACTAACAATTAGTCAGCATTTCTCAAGGCTATACAAAAAGTGATATTCTAATATAATCAGTCTTTTTCAAGACTAAGAAATTAATCAGTCTTTCTTAAGGCTAACTATTCAAAGAACTATTCTTCGAACTAGTCAGACTTTATTAAGACTAGGGTAACAGAGGTATTTTGGCCACTTCATATATTTTGGCACACCTAAAAAACTTTATCGATTTCATCGGATTTTATCGATGTTAAGTAACTCATGTTGCATCAATTCGAAGCTAATCACATTAAATTACCTATTGCGGACGGGGTTTTTAAAGATATTACAACATTTGGTGGATATTTTTACAAAGTGGGCCAAAATAAAATCAATTCTGAAATGGGCCAAAATACCTCTGTTACCCTATCACAAAATCAGTCTTTATCAAAACTTTTCCAAACTAGTTGTCTAATCGAAGACTAGTTTAGCCTAGTTAATTTAATTTAAAATTTCATTCATTTAAAAAATGCCTGCGTCCAACCGGAAAGGCAACAAGCCTAAGGCAAAAAATAATTCAATACGGAATAAATCATAATCCGTTATTCAACATTTTTCTAATAACATTCGCGATCTTATAGAATCTGAATGTAAAAATAAAAGACAACGGACGGATTTCCCTTCCGTTGATTCAATATTTACGAGATTCTTCCTGAATCCGGTTGTAGCGACATAGAAGAAAATTCTTCAAAAATTCCCAAAATGGAAGCAAAAAGTCGTTCTGAGAAAAACAACAATCTATGCCACCAGTGACGGTGATGATTTCCGACTTCAAAGCATTCCAAATTGAGCTATCTACTTTTCTCCCGGAAGTAAAAGTCTCATTTCAAATCGGACGAAGAGAAGATTGTTGAGCCTTGGTTGATGGATTGGAAGATTACGAACGTCTTATCCGATATTTGTCCGAGAAACTTCATAAATTTTATTCATATGATATAAAATCAGACAGACCCTTCAAGGCTGTCTTGAAAGGGTTATCAAATGATACAAATGATGAAATTAAAAATGAACTAAAAGAATTGCTTGGTTTTGCCCCTTCCCAAGTAATACTTATGAAAAAAGAGCGAATGGTACTTCTAAACCACGCTCTGGAATTTCCCATGAACTTTACCTAATACACTTCAATCGAAGTGACGTAAACAATTTGAAAACTTTAGAAAAAGTACGTTTCATTTCCCACATTAAAATTCATTGGGAACATTATAAACGGCATAATCGTATTGCGAACTTAACGCAATGTCGTCGTTGCCAAGGCTTCGGCCATGGAACCAAAAATTGTCTTATGGATATACGGTGCTTGAATTGTGGTAAATCGCATTCGAAAGACGTTTGTCCAATGAATGAAACCACTGAAACAATTTCATGTTCAAATTGCGATGGAAATCATAAATCCAATTATTTGAAATGTCCTGTCAGGGAAAAAATTTTAAACGCTAGTTCGCTTAGACAAAAAGTCAAATCAACGACCTTAAATTTACAGAACATACCTGAAAATCAAAAAACCGTTACAAATGCCACGCCTTATTCTTCTAAATTGGAATGCTCGATCTTTAGAATCGAGTGAAGATGAATTTTATAATTTTCTCAAAGTTCATAAAATTCATATTGCCATTGTGACAGAAACTTTTCTTAAATCAAATGTCAAATTGAAAAGCAATCCACATTATGATGTTCATCGATTTGACAGGTTTACTCGAATGGGTGGTGGAGTTGCCATTTTTGTCCAACGGCAAATTAAACATCGAATTTTACCTTCTTTTAATACTAAAGTTATTGAAAGCTTGGGAATCGAAGTTGAAACCATTCATGGAATTTATTTCATCGCTGGAGCATATTTGCAATTCCAATGCACCGGCGAACAATTAAATTTCTTTAAAAGCGATTTGCAAAAACTCACAAGATATCGACCGAAAGGGGACTTAAATGCTAAGCATGTCCAGTGGAATTGTAGGCAAAATAACATAAATGGTAGAATACTTCATAATCAACTCTCAGCTGGTTACTTCTCAGTTTTTCATCCCAGTAATCCGACTTGTTTCTCTTCCGTGAAAAACCCGTCTACAATTGATCTGGTTCTAACGGATCAAAGTCACATTTGTAGTGAACCGATTACACATGCTGACTTTGACTCAGATCATCTTCCTGTAACATTCAGACTTTCCAACGAAGCTATAATTAATCCAATTAGTTCTATATTCAACTATCATAGAGCTAATTGGTTGGATTACAGATCTCACATTGAAAACCATGTGGATCATGAAACTATTTTAGAAAATTCTGCGGACATCGACACAGCAATTGATAATTTGAATCATTATATTATCGAAGCTAGAAATCTTTCAGTTCCCAAAGCTCAAACTAAACTAAATTCTCCTATCATCGATGACAATCTTCAACTGCTCATTCGGTTGAAGAATGTTCGTCGGCGACAATATCAACGTTCTCGTGATTCTGCTATGAAAAACATAGTTAAGGATTTACAAAAAGAAATTGAACATAGATTTACTCTTTTGCGAAATGAAAATTTCGCTAAAGAAGTTGAACAAATTAAACCATATTCTAAACCTTTCTGGGAACTTTCTAAGGTTCTCAAGGAAGGAAATCAAATACTTCTTACAAATGGTGAAAAAGCTCAAAAACTTGCTCAGCAGTTCGAGAGTGTACACAATTTTGAGTTGTGAGTCCTATTGAAAATGAAGTCTCACTGAAATATGATCATATTTCAACCCAAGTGTTATCACAAGATGACATTATTGAGACGAATTTTTATGAAATTAAGTCAATTATTAGGAAACTTAAAAACATCAAGGCTCCTGGTAATGATGGAATTTTTAATATTCTTATTAAAAATCTTCCCGATGTTGCCTTGAAACTCCTGGTTAAAATTTTCAACAAGTGTTTTCATTAGCTTACTTCCCAAAAAGACAAAGGTTTAATAGCAAAAATGTCTGATTTCCAGTTTCCTATTTATTTGATCAAAATGATTCAAAATTATTTAATTGATCGTACTCTTCAGGTTAGCTATCAAAATTTTAAATCTGAATTGCTACCCGTGCGAGCCGGTGTTCCGCAGGGTTCGAGCGTAGCTCCAATCTTGTATAATATTTTCACTTCTGATCTTCCAAATCTACCCGTTGGTTGTCAGAAATCGTTATTCTGTGACGACACAAGTCTGTTAGCCACAGGTAGAAATCTAAGAGTGATCTGCAGTCGCCTACAAAGAAGTTTAAATATTTTGAGTGATTATCTGTCAAAATGGAAAATTAGACCAAATGCAGCAAAAACGCAATTAATTATTTTTCCTCATAAGCCAAGAGCTTCTTTTCTTAAACCAAACAATAATCACATTCTCAAATTGAATGGTTTGGAATTGACATGGTCTGATCAAGCTAAATACTTAGGTTTAACGTATGACAAAAACTCACTTTCATGGATCACATTGAAGCAATCCAGGCAAAGTGTAATAAATATATTAAATGTTTATATCCTCTTATAAACCGAAATTCTAAGCTCTGTCTAAAAAACAAATTGTTAATTTATAAACAAATTTTCAGACCAGCCATGCTTTATGCAGTACCAATTTGGTCAAGTTGTTGTTCCACCAGGAAGAAAACGCTTCAAAGGATTCAGAATAAAATTCTGAAAATGATTTTGAAGCGTCCTCCCTGGTTTAGTACAAATGAGTTACACAGACTCACAAATATAGAACCATTAGATGTAATGTCAAATAATATTATAAGCAAATTCCGACAAAAATCGATGCAATCTTCAATTGAATCGATTCGCTCTCTGTATGAGTTAGTAAGTTAGTATATAAGTTCCTTTTCCCCATTACACAATACAAGTAGGTTTAGAATTTTCCCTACACAAAAATCTCAGAATTGCGGAAGCAAATGATGTCTTCATGGTAATAACCAAATCATGTATTCAATAGGTCTGAAAAGTCACCACTTGTGGCTGAACACCCAATTTAAATCTTAATAATTTAATTTTAACTCTTATTCCAATCAATAGTTATTAAAAAAAAGTTTCTCTCGAGCAATGTCACAAATTTTATTTGAATACTTCATAATGACAGTTCGAATGGAAAAGTTTAAAGTGTCTGTTAAAAACATCGGTGAAAGACATACCGAGAATTAGGTACTAAGAAATCAACAGTAACAGTATGTTTTTATCTAAGGGCCCATCCCGAAACGAAATCCTGGGTACGGGCCTGCATAAATACCTACCCGTAGTGAGTCTTCCGAATGAATCCTACCCGGTCCGCCAACTTCCTTGATTCTGTTTCCTCCAGAGGTGCATTTCGAATCATCACAACACCATACTTGATCAAAGATTCAATCCAAGCAAGCAGAGTTTTATCACAGCTGATAACATCTTCAAATTCGAAGTTATTCAGAATCTTACTAAAATGTTGTTTATTCCATAGTTTTGGACGGGGCCTGTACCATTCGTTGAGGTATTCTTGCCTGCAGTCATTGTTGAAACTTCTTTCTATCAACCACTCACTGCCGAACTGTGACCGATGGCCGTCACTCCAGACGATCTGCAACCCACTTCCACCGTCTTCCACCACGCACTTCCGCATTTGTACTCCATTCACTCGAAACAGTTCCCAATTTAGGATTCGTGAATAAGACTTCGCATGAAAGCACTCGGAACACTGACAGTTATCACGTAGCCAAACCAGCGGGAACACAAACCGTTGCCCATCAGCAGTTTCCACTGTGAGTTGACGATGAACTTCGAGAGTCTCAGATAGATAGGATGCTACTATCTTCCAAGTCTGGTTGTGGTCAGCTATCAACGGTTCACTGGCGCTTACTGCTTTTCGCAAATCTGATCGCGTGTGATATTTGAGAGACACTGTCGGTGTGGTATTCCAATAGGATTTGTTTGGAATAAATCGTTCCGAGTTCATCGCAATTGAAGTAAAAACCGGTTGAACTTTGAAGAGCAATTCACCGGTTTGATGTAACATTCGGGAACTAAGTACTCGTAGTGTCATGGTCGCAGCGTTTTTCAAATACTGATTCTTGAAATGAGTCCGGATGAACCCTTGTTACTCGTTTGCCGGTACAGTCAAAACTGAAGCCTGGTCATTAATTTGATTGGAGGAAACCTTCTCTTTCTGCTATTTATGTTACGAATCATGCCATCTGTACAGTCAGACCATGCCGAAAACCACGTCGGTTTTTAGCTGAACGCCGCCAAAATGTTCGATTGTATGGTGAATACTCTAATAAAAGAATATCACGCCACCAAATCACGCTACACCGAACTCTTAACTGTCCACGGAAAGTGAATATTTGGTGAGAGAGAAAAATTTCTTTTGATTCAACGTGCTTCTTGGGTATCCATCACATTCGCTGGCGCCACGAGCGCGAGTGAGAGTGTGCAGAGAGGATTATCGCTGATACCTGTAGATAAAACAACATGTTAAAACTAATTCATCTATTAGTGCAATAAGGACTTTTGTCATACACGTATGTGTACGCATGTATTTGTGATGGATTTTTATGCTCAGATCACAGCATGCTCTGCGTTTGGCTGTCAGCCTTTGTTTGTTTACTTGTTTGTGCGGTTGAAATTCTGCGTTTTCAAAATATCGCGAATTGAAAAGTAAGTGAACATTAAGGTTCTGGACACATGGCTAAGTGAGAAGGGTATTACTATGCGAAAATTAGAGAAGCAGTTTGGAATTCATCATGCCAGTGTTAAGACCGACGACACGACCAGGCACTTCGAAGAAAAATTGGCAATGAAATTGTCCGTTAACGATTCACCGCCAGTTACCGCAAATATAGCGACCCCTTGATAATGATAAAAATAATCTTCTTGAGCAACACTGTTTATGTTGCTACGAACTTGTTACCAAGGTGGTCCAGAGTAAATAAACAAACAATTTAAAAACGCAAGATATGCGAAAGGTACACATTTTGTACAGATGTTGTTCAATATAGTAAAAAATATGGATCTGTTAGTGCTTCAAGCATGAAACCAGTTACTTCCACTATGAAATCCGAAGAAGGTATCAAATCTCTCCATTTTACGCAATTGAATTACTAACCAGTCAACATGTTCTAGCTGCATGCGGTGGTGGACTCTCAAAGACAGGAGTTGCAAAACGTTTCGTAAAAAATCGAATTCTTGATCGAGAAATAAAAACAATTTATCGATCGAGCGTTTTTTAATGTTCAAGCTATAATGATGTAGAATACGGATACAAAAATCAAACAAAAGATTGTAAAAATAGGTAGTAGCTCACAGTCTTATGCAAGATCGCGACCAACATCACATTTCGTCGCTCTAGAATCAAATGATCTCCGTCGTAAAATTTGTTCCCGACAGTCTAGATAGAATTCTAGAATGTAAACAGCCCAGTCCGCGCCCTGATTCAAACATAGGTGCCCCAATTCTCGTTCGATAGAATGGCGCACCATTCGTTGATGATCCCCTTCGCATAAAGATGTGAGATAATGGTTCTTGATAGATACAAACAGGATTATTACGCTCGGCTGTATGCTCCAATTTCAGTCCCAGTACGACGGTTATTCACGCTAGAACGTGTACGATTGCTATTTTTTCCGCATACGAATTTTCTTCGCTTTTCTCAGCGATGAGATAAAAACAACGGATTTATTCATGGACCTTAACTCTATTTTACCCTCCATTGCAGATCAAATACTTCGGTATGAATAAATCCGTTGGTCTTATCCCGCTCGCCGAGAAAAGCGAAGAAAATTCGTATGCGGAAAAAATAGCGATCGTACACGTTCTAGTACAAGCGAATATGCCCTGCTACTGTTTTCTAATCAATCTGCGCCCGATGGCAATCCGATCGAATGCTATATTTTCTGCCGCCCGTTCACCTTGCGCTATGAACATCTAGTCAAATAACTTCTATATGTCTGCCTTTTCGGGGTGTTCTGGGCGAAGGTAAATGCTAAGCTGATCCTATTTTTTTCGGTTCACAGAAATCCATATTTCTTTTGGTTTACAGATATAACTTGTTTTTATTTTGTGGTTATTTATATAGTACGTTCCATTAAAAAAGAACATACGTAGCCATGGTTCTGGTAACTGTTATCTAAAATCAACAGTTTTCGACTTTTGTTGCCAGTTTCAATAGATTTTCAAGCAACCTCGTTTTGACATTACCAGTTACTGAGGGGTAATTAGATTTTCGATACAGTTTATATAGACGAGTGGCAGGTCGTGTCGTCGTTAAGACCATCATTTAAAAGTTTGGGGAACACTATTCTTTGGATGAGCTACCAGCACGGAACGACCGAAATTAGTTCTGCGCCCAACTCGTATTACTGTTTTTGAATTAGTTTGTTTTTAACAACAAAATTTCCAAAATAACTATGAAGTTCGTTAGAATTGAGAATTTACTTTGCTGAAAAAAACTCTTATTTTTAAAGAATGTTTTTAGTTGGCGAATATCCTGGACACAAACCAGCAATATTTTAATCCAACACGAAATTCTCATTATGTTCTTAAAATCAGAAAATTTTCTTCTATTTATCTATCACCATCATTGCTGAAGGACAGCACAAAGAACACAAAAATGAAATTGGTTTTATTAACAAGTTTATTAGAAAAAAACTCATGAGATGTGTCATAGCAAAACAATCCATTAAAAAGCTAAAAAGGACAGTCTTGTTGAAACTGCTTGAAAATTGTTTTGATGTTTTTCGCATGTGTTACGATATATCCATATGTAAATTTTTAAACCGATCTGTAAAAATGACGTAACTGATGATGTAACTCTTAGTGGAAAGGGTATTTGTGCGCATTTGAAGCGATTGTGCGTAATAATGTTTTTTTCTTGGAACAGAGGAGTGAGTTTCGAATAATGCACTTTCATTGTATATGTCTAATGATGTTTTTTGTTTATTCCAACCTTCCGGGCTACGCCGTCCGGTATTCGGTTTTTGTTTTCCGAGTGCTCAAAGTTTATATATCGTTTATGTCTTTTCCTCCAATACAACAACGTATCTATACCTGCCAATATAGAAAAGACAACCGCGACTGCAAAATTCTTTTCGGTAGTAGTGTGCCATCTAGTGGCTAGTAGTCATTACGGTGTTAACGCTTTTTTCGGTGACAGTGCGCCAGCTGAAAACTGCAGAAGCCAATTCAACCATTTATGTTGGTTGACTAAAATCAGAAAATCAACTTATTTTTTCGCCAAAATGCTGATTTTGGTCTTTCCGTAAGTGTATCAAGAGACGAAAATTTCGATTTAATCACCTGAGGACCTACAAGAAGCAGAAAATCTCGAAACAAAGTGTAGAACAGAAGAAGCGAGCAGCAACAAGGGTCTGGAAATTGTATTCGCGTCATAAAACTGCGATATCGCATTTTTTTATTCAACCAATATGGTTTTTGATTTGCATATATTCAAGTAAAAATATGTGTTGTTTTGAAAGCTGTCAATGCCGGAGACAGCTGAAATCAAAACAATAATCACAACAATTTTTGTCGTGAATACGACTTACTTTACTATGGGGTGCCTTTTCAAAATTAGCCACATGGAAGAATGGGCAGAACTTAATCGTGAATATCTCGACTTGTATTAACGGTAGCAACATAATTCTTTCACCATTTCATCAAAAATATGATTTGAACAGTGTGAGATAACCACAAACAACTCAAAAATTAAGTTTTCTGAAAATTTTAAAACAACGCGGAAAACTCTTTACTTTTGCTTGGGTTTTTCGCGCAAGGACGACGATTTTGAGGTAGTCAGGCACATATCTTCAACTGACTGCGTATAAAAGGGGAAGCGTGGTCAAAAATTTAAATCAAAAGATGAAAAGTAACATTACTACATCACTTGACATGTAATATCATACAGAAATGTAACCAAAGAGAAACAATAAATATTTAATGTAAAAAAAAAAAAAAAAAAAAAAAATCGATCATTTCTTCTTGTGCGTTGGACGGAAGCAGACGTCGTGGGACCAGCCGCTTCGGAGAGTGTACTTTCTGCGTGGTTAAAAATCTCAAACGCTCAGGTTGCAACTTTCATTTGGACTTCAGTCGTCCGGTGGAGCAGTCGTCAATGAAAGCAGACCTTTTGCGTGGTATCAAACCTCAAACGCACAGGTCGCAGTGCCAGTTTCCCTTCGAAGAAGACCGATTACATCATCCTGTTGGTGGTCGTTTGCATTGGAGCAAAATACAATGGGAAATGGACAACAATGTGGAACATTTTGAAAAATCATCCTTTCTAATGGCTTTAAATGTTACCTTAAAGAACTATAAAGATTGCTTCTTTGTAAATCGAAAATTAAAATTAGCAGTGCAGTGCAAATCTAAGATAATATGATCAGTTTTTTTTTGCAATTTTCACAGTTCTAAATTCGCAACAGTGTTCAAAATCGTTTATATCCAATCGATGTTTAATATCTTAGAAAATTATACAATTTGGCCCTTCACGCACGCCTTCATGAAACCATAAACCAAAGAATCATAAAGAACTATACTGGTTATTTTGTAATATTTGTGTGTCAGAATGTTTGATGTAACTAATCTGTACTGTAGTTTGGGTGTATCGTTTCAAATTCTAGTTGTGGAAAATGGGAAAGCTTGCATAATTCACATAACCGGTCAACTAATTGATATTCGGAAGTTTAAAGAAAGAGTGTCAGTTTTATTCGTATTCACGACATCCAGTTATGTCTCTGATATTACACACCTGTACTTTTCTAGTTAAAATCGGTTCGCAGTCGCTTCAAAATGTCAATGAAAACAACATCGATGGTTAAAGCGTTTGGGAAAATTGTGTTCATTCGATTTGAAGAAATTTATGATTCCATAACAAGTGTTTATAGAACAGCGGTGTTGTGATAAAGTTAACCTTGTTTAAAATGAAAAAGATTTGGTGACAAATTAAAAAACGTTTGCTGATTTGGTGTTACAAAAATCAAACAATTCACACAAATTTGTACTCCGGTACAGAGATATTGAAATTAAAAAGATTGCTAATAACGAAATGTCCTCAATCAAATGTATATGTGTTCGTCTATAATTAATCCTTTTTGTCTCCGCGTACACTTTGGCTGATTAAAAACGTTTTTCTACATTGACATTGATTATTTCCGATCGAATCAGTGTTTTTTTTAGAATTTCGATCTTTACTGATCTCGACTTGACATGAACGTGATTATACAAAAATTAGAATCACATAGAGATCAGATCAGTTGTGATTTCGTAACGATGATTCATTCCTTGGTTAAGATCACTTGTGATGAAATCAGTAGTGATTTTTTATGTACGAGATCAGTGATCTTAAGATCACCAGTGATCGGTGATTTCCCAGCCTTGTTCATAACTAATGATATTCCATGTCAATATAAAATACTATAAACAGGAACAACGATATTTATTTCATGTATCTCAACATGCCGAACTTTTTTCAAATAGATCATGACAACTAAAACCGATTTGTTTTTCAACTAACAGAATTTTGTTTCAATAACAACACCAGTTATTTCAAATAAAATATTTGTTGAAATTGAAAAGTATGTGTCCTCACTAATTGACAGCGTTTATTTTCAACCAATTAAATTAGTTGTTTCAACCATCGTTTCTGCTAATCGAAAAAC
Organism: Malaya genurostris; assembly: GCF_030247185.1. Lineage (NCBI taxonomy): Eukaryota > Metazoa > Arthropoda > Insecta > Diptera > Culicidae > Malaya > Malaya genurostris. Next base: position 329,087,687 of record NC_080571.1, read on the forward strand.
AAAACTGACAGTTTAGTTAAAATAACAATCGATTAGTTGTACAAAATTTTAAACAATCGATTTCAGAAAATCAACTAATATTCTGGTTGAAATGCGATCGCGGGTGGTTCCGTGGCGGATGCATGTGTTTTGTTGGACGATGAGATTTATGTAAAGGATGGCTCAAAAACCCTTCCAGGTCCACAATACTTTACTGTCTTCGTTGGGGAGGATGTGAGCGATGCGGACAGGTCGATTCAAGTGGAGAAATTCGGTCGAACGGTACCGGTATGGCAAGCAATATGTTCCTGTGGTTTGAAGTCAACCATTTTTTACACTACCGGAACTATAAATGCAGAAATTTATCGATCTGAGTGTCTCCAGAAGAGATTGCTGCCTTTATATAAGAAGCATAGTACACCTCCACTGTTTTGGCAGGATTTAGCGTCGGCTCACTATAACAAAACCAGTCTCAATTGGCTTGCGGAAAAGGGTATAAATTTCGTTGAGAAAAATATCTTCAGGTCTTCAGGAAGACTGGTAAGACAGCTGGGAACATGCAGGAGTTCAAAAAAATTTAGGCTCAAGCGTCCGGAAATGCGATGCAACACTTGTCTGGAACTTGATGAAGAACATTCGATCAAAAGTTCGAAAATTCGTGGACGAATAACTTAAATTTCATCCGGTTTTCATTACGTTCAAGTTTAACCTCGTACAATAAAGGATCAATTTTTAGTTTGAATAAAATATCGTTTTTTTACCATAATTTGAAAGAAAAATAATAATTATAAGATAAACACCAGTCTTTCAATATTAACCTGTCGTTTGAACTTTAGCTATCAATCGTTAATAACTTGTATCTACACTCAACAGGAAAACAGATTGGAAAAGATTGCAAAAACGGCAAAAGAGATAACAAGAAATCTCGGAAGTGTCCAGCGGAAGCACAAGGCGAACTAAATTGGTGATTTCATTGTGTAGAATGTTTTCTTGCAGAGTAGCGCCACTGCTAATTGAACTGCGTAGTCCCTCCACACAGATGAAGATGTACAGAGGCTGTTGAATTAGACTATTTTTTCTGCGAGGTGTTTCCCATGCAGGGTAGTAAAAATGGCAAAACGACTTCCCCAGAAACGAAAACGATACGGGTTAGATTCATGTCCCTGCGGCAATTTTCTCGCAAGGTTTCATTACTTCTACTGCTTTCGTCAGTCTTTATCTAATCGGTGTTGATAAAACTTAAACTGAGTTCATCGGGACTACATAGAATTGGGGAATCATATGAGTGTCAGTATGAGTGAGTAGGCTGAAAATAGTCACGGGTGAAAATGGCCACCATCACATTTCATCCAAGTCAGTCGATAAAACAAAACCGCTTACGTTCGGGACAGAAGAAACCAAGTACAGTATTGTGTAGTGAACAATAAAATGACCTCGAAATGAGTGAACCAAATGAACAAAAGCTATTGCCGATACGAAAGAATACAATTGTTGTTGACTTCAGGCAGTGCAAAATTCGACCTTCGATACGAGAACTTGAAGGTTTGCTTAAGGAGCAAATGCATCTTGACTCGCTCAATTCCCTTTGCGCATCGTATTTCTCTTGTACTCTCTCGTATATGAGCAAACTGTACCGGGTTGCCAGCATACATTTTATTATTTTGATGAAAAGTTTTATCACATTAATCTACCGTATGAGTTGGACATTAAATGGATTCCAATGAACAATGAAAAAATATTCAACTTTCACAAAGATTGAATGTCTGTGTGTTTGGCAGCCTTGTCGAGCCAATTTTATTTCTGTCTCTTTTTTCAGAATTCTATCGGGAAACCAAAGCGAAAAAAAATGGCGGATGCATTGAAACTGACTTTGTTTCACAGAAAAATGCAAGACTTTATTTTTATCGCGATGACATATATGTTTTATATACTAATCGCATCTAAAATAAATTATCTTGACTTTGTCACGGTAGATTTATGATACAAGCCTTCAAAACCGAGATATTCGATGAACAAGTAGAGGCATACATTTCCGAGCATTCTAAAAAAAATTATTTAAAAAATTGGTTCAATCGGCCACGTAAAGCTTGTACGCAAATAGGCCTAAATAAAAATATCTTTTGAATAAAAAAAGTGTCGATTTTTTCGTCAAAATATTCTTGTTACAAATTTTTTGAGTTATACAGATAACAGATATACAGGCTGAAACTAAATTTTTCATAATCCAGTGTAAATTTCAAATTTGCTATACGTTGGAAACACTTCTGCCACCTAGTCGACTATTCGCCGCGATCTTTCAAAACGTTCCACTACGTTCCGGAACGATAACAAAATCCTCCTGCCTGTTATAGAAATATTCCAACTATAACAATTTCAATACTTGTCACACGATTTTCCCAAGTGTTAAAGATAACTTCTTTCCATGTCGCATAAATCACACGAGAATTCGATCGGAATAAAACAAAAACAAACTTGTAATTTTAACCAATAGCAAAATAAAAATCTAGCGTGAAGTGAATATTTGCACCCACAATTGTGTTTCATGTGAAATCGGAACCCAAATTGTGGTGGCACATCGTGTAGATCGTCGTGTCGTGACATCTGCAAGTGTTTGCAATGCAGATTGAGCAAATATTAAACGCAGATCATATGTGAGCCTGTATATCTGTTTTCTGTGCTGTGCAACCTTGCATTATTCGCATGGATTTTGTATCAAGATTATGAATTCTACTCATAATATCAATATCAGATTATTATAGTAATCAGATCAGATGACGAAAAGAGCCATAGCTTTGAATTGGCAAACAATTTTAATGAAAGAATAATTTCGAATTGCTTCAGCGAAAAACAAATGATGTCTTTGAAGACAATTCTAATCACTTATTTAAAACACCACTGTTTCATTGCTAGATTAAGCTCTATGTCAATATGCACAAAATATTCGACTAATATGCGAAAATTAGTTGATCACGATAAATGGAAATTAGCTTAAAAGTCAGCGAAGGTTCTTCTAAATTAGAAAAATAAATAATAAGATGCTCAATGCGCGATTAATGCAAACGCGTGCGAACGACAACTTGTTAATGAAGAATCACAGAATATTTTTCCTTGTCTCGTAACATCAATACCAATAACATCGGGCTATTGTACCAATAGTCAACTCATAAGTTGAATCGACATATATATATATATATATATATATATATATATATATATATATATATATATATATATATATATATATATATATATATATATATATATATATATATATATATATATATATATATATATATATATATATATATATATATATATATATATATGTTTATTTTTTTTAATAACTATCTATTGGAATATGAGTTAAAATTAAATTATTAAGATTAAAATTGGGTGTTCAGCCACAAATGGTGACTTTTCAGCCCTTTTATATACATGATTTCTTTAATACCATGAGAACATCATTTGCTTCCGCAATTCTGAGATTTTTGTGTAGGGAAAACCTTGTATTGTGTAATGGGGAAAAGGAACTAATACAGAGAGCAAATCGATTCAATTGAAGATTGCTTCGATTTTTGTCGGAATTTGCTTATAATATTATGTGACATTACATCTAATGGTTCTATATTTGTGAGTCTGTGTAACTCATTTGTACTAAACCAGGGAGGACGCTTCAAAATCATTTTCAGAATTTTATTCTGAATCCTTTGAAGCGTTTTCTTCCTGGTGGAACAACAACTTGCACAATTTATTTATAAGTTAACAATTTGTTTTTTAGACAGAGCATAGAAGTTTTGTTTATAAGAGGATATAAACATTTAATATATTTATTACACTTTGCCTGGATTGCTTCAATGTGATCCATGAAAGTGAGTTTTTGTCATACGTTAAACCTAAGTATTTAGCTTGATCAGACCATGTCAATTCCAAACCATTCAATTTTAGAATGTGATTATTGTGTGGTTTAAGAAAAGAAGCTCTTGGCTTATGAGGAAAGATAATTAATTGCGTTTTTGCTGAAAATATTTAAACTTCTTTGTAGGCGACTGCAGATCACTCTTAGATTTCTACCTGTGGCTAAAAGACTAGTAGTTGAATGTTCAAGAAGAAATCCAAACTGCTTTGGTAGAAAAATTTAATTCTCACTTATATGAGACATCATTCTCAGCAAGATATTTTTTTCAAAAAGTTTTCTGATAGAAGATAGTAATCTAATTGGTCGATAACTTGAGGTTTCTGCTGGGTTTTTATCAGGTTTGAGGATAGGAATTACTTTAGCGTTTTTCCATCTTTTTCGGAAGTAAGCTAATGAAAAACACTTGTTGAAAATTTTAACCAGGAGTCTCAATGCAACATCGGGAAGGTTTTTAATAAGAATATTAAAAATTCCGTCATTACCAGGAGCCTTCATGTTTTTGAGTTTCCTAATAATTGATTTAATTTCATCAAAATTCGTCTCAATAATGTCATCTTGTGATAACACTTGGGTTGAAATATGATCATATTTCAGTGAGATTTCATTTTCAATAGGACTCACAACGTTCAAATTAAAATTGTGGACACTCTCGAATTGCTGAGCAAGTTTTTGAGCTTTTTCGCCATTTGTAAGAAGTATTTGATTTCCTACCTTGAAAGCAGGAATTGGTTTCTGAGGTTTCTTAAGAACCTTAGAAAGTTTCCAGAAAGGTTTAGAATATGGTTTAATTTGTTCAACTTCTTTAGCGAAATTTTCATTTCGCAAAAGAGTAAATCTATGTTTAATTTCTTTTTGTAAATCCTTAACTATGTTTTTCATAGCAGGATCACGAGAACGTTGATATTGTCGTCGACGAACATTCTTCAACCGAATGAGCAGTTGAGGATTGTCATCGATGATAGGATAACTTAATTTAAGTTTTACGTTTTGTCTTCGATTCATCAGTGCATCAGCAGATTATGTTAAACATAATCTGCTGATGCACTGATGAGTCGAAGACGAACCGTAAAACTAGAAGTAAGTCATGTGCACTCTGCACAAACTGGCTACCCACGAGGTACCAAACCCCCAAATGACGAACTTAATTTAGTTTGAGCTTTGGGAACTGAAAGATTTCTAGCTTCGAGAATGTAATGATTCAAATTATCAATTGCTGTGTCGATGTCCGCAGAATTTTCTAAAATAGTTTCATGATCCACATGGTTTTCAATGTGAGATCTGTAATCCAACCAATTAGCTCTATGATAGTTGAATATAGAACTAATTGGATTGTTTATAGCTTCGTTGGAAAGTCTGAATGTTACAGGAAGATGATCTGAGTCAAAGTCAGCATGTGTAATCGGTTCACTACAAATGTGACTTTGATCCGTTAGAACCAGATCAATTGTAGACGGGTTTTTCACGGAAGAGAAACAAGTCGGATTACTGGGATGAAAAACTGAGAAGTAACCAGCTGATTATGAAGTATTTTACCATTACTGTTATTTTGCCTACAACGCCACTGGACATGCTTAGCATTTAAGTCCCCTATTGCCTTTGAAGAAATTCAATTGATCGCCGGTGCATTGGAATGGCAAATACGCTCCAGCGATGAAATAAATTCCATGAATGGTTTCAACTTCGATTCCCAAGCTTTCAATAACTTTAGTATTGAAAGAAGGTAAAATTCGATGTTTAATTTGCCGTTGGACAAAAATGGCAACTCCACCACCCATTCCAGTAAACCTGTCAAATCGATGAACCACATAATGTGAATTACTTTTCAATTCGACATTTGGTTTAAGAAAAGTTTCTGTCACAATGGCAATATGAATTTGGTGAACTTTGAGAAAATTATAAAATTCATCTTCACTCGATTTTAAAGATCGAGCATTCCAATTGAAAATATTCAAATAATTATTTAACATCACTGTAAAATTTTAAGCTCATTATAATATTATTTGCAAATTGCCATCCGATTTTAAATGCTTCAAAAAGTGATGAAGTCGAATTCATTCGGAAGATCATTTGAAAAAGTTGATCTTGTAGGTAAATCATTTTATTTTCAGTTATATCGCCTAAATCGACTTCGTTTAAAGAAGCGAATGGCATTGAAGGAATATTGGTAGGTAGATTTCTACCTGTTACACTAGCGTTACTTCTATTAGAAGAAGATGATTTGGCCGATCTACCTATTAATAAATTTTGTTCGTTAGAAGATGAACTGCAAGGCGGTCCTGTGTTTTGATTATTTACATTAGAAGAATTAAGTGGTAGTTTTCTACCTATTACTAAAGCGTAACTGTCATTAGAAAAAGATAATGACGAGGTCGATCTACCTGTCAATGAATTGTTTTCGTTAAAAGACGAATTGAAAGGCGTACCTGTTTTTTGTTTTATATTCGAAGAAATGAGTGCCTTAGAAGAATTAGGCGTGGCATTTGTAACGGTTTTTTTGATTTTCATGTATGTTCTGTAAATTTAAGGTCGTTGATTTGACTTGTTGTCTAAGCGAACGAGCGTTTGAAATTTTTTCCCTGACAGGACATTTCAAATAATTGGATTTATGATTTCCATCGCAATTTGAACATGAAAATTTATCAGTGGTTTCATTCATTGGACAAACGTCTTTCGAATGCGATTTACCACAATTCAAACACCGTATATCCATATGACAATTTTTGGTTCCATGGCCGAAGCCTTGGCAACGACGACATTGCGTTAAGTTTGCTATACGATTATGCCGTTTATAATGTTCCCAATGAATTTTAATGTGGGAGATGAAACGTACTTTTTCTAAAGTTTTCAAATTGTTAACATCACTTCGATAGAAGTGTATTAGGTAAAGTTCAGAGGAAATTCCAGAGCGTGGTTTAGAAGTACCATTCGCTTTTTTTTCATAAGTATTACTTGGGAAGGGGCAAAATCAAGCAATTCGTTTAGTTCATTTTCAATTTCATCAGTACTTTGATCATTTGATAAGCCTTCCAAGACAGCCTTGAAGGGTCTGTCTGATTTTATATCATATGAATAAAATTTATGAAGTTTCTCGGAAAAATATCGGATAAGACGTTCGTAATCTTCCACTCCATCAACCAAGACTCGACATTCTCCTCTTCGTCCGATTTGAAATGAGACTTTTACTTCCGGGAGAAAAGTAGAAAGCACAGTACGGAATGCTTTGAAGTCGGAAATCATCACCGTCACTGGTGGCATAGATTGTTGTTTCTTCCCAGAACGACTAGCGTCCATTTTGGGATTTTTTGAAGAATTTTCTACTATGTCGCTACAATCGGATTCAGGAAGAATCTCGTAAATATTGTTAGACGGCATAGAATCAACGGAAGGTAAATCCGTTGTCTTTTATTTTTACATTCAGATTCTATAAGATCGTGAATGTTATTAGAAAAATGTTGAATAACGGATTGTGATTTATTCCGTATTGAATTATTTTTTGGGCTTGTTGCCTTTCGGTTGGACGCAGGCATTTTTTAAATAAATGCAATTTGAAATTAAATTAACTAGGCTAAATTAGTCTTCGATTAGACTCCTAGTTTGAAAAAGTCTTGATAAAGACTGATTTTGTGGTAGTCTTAATACAGACTGAATAGTTCGAAGAATAGTTCTTTGAATAGCAAGCCCTAAAAAAGGCTGATTAATTTCTTAGTCTTGAAAAAGACTGATTATATTAGAATATCACTCTTTGTATAGCCTTGAGAAAGGCTGACTAATTGTTAGTCTTTAGAAAGACTGTTAGTGATTCAGGTAGCCTTGATAAAGACTGAAGCCTTGAATCAATGAAACTCTAGGTAGCCAGAATGAAATTCCAGGAATCAAGAGCTATACGCGTGCGGTGCGAACGACTGTTCAACACCAACTGATTGGCGTCTTTTATCTTTCATAATGTTTTACTGCGTAAGTTCTGCAACATAGCGGTTCGGATTTTATAGTTAAGATAATAAAGTTATCTAAATGTTAAAAACCTGTATGTATCACTAAACAACGCACTCAATTTACAAATACTTGGAAAGGTAATTAATCAACAATATTTTATCCGCATCCCGTATCACTACTTTTGAGTTCTACTTAGCAAGACCCTCAGCTTTGAGTAAATCTCGTCCCAATCAAGATAAGCCCCTACGATGTGTCTGGTATTAACATCCGTATCCGTGTAACCCGTACGTCCATGGACCATCCGTACGTTGCTAAAGGTAAGTATGTCTCCCGGCGCAGTTTTGAATTCGACGGCTTCACGATGGATCAGACGAACGAATAGTGCCATGGCTCGATACCACGGTTCGACACTGGCCAAAGATACATTGAAGAAACTGTCTCTCTGCGGTACACTGTGATTAATTCGTTCCAGACTTCCATTGCGACCAATGCTGAAAAATACAATTATCATATAATGTCTCATAGCAAGCTGTTATTATACAACTCACCAAATGACAGGTGCTCGATAAATACTGTGGAATTGACCGCCCTCATCTTCTCCCACGTCCGTCCAGTTCACAAGAGTTTCAGACAATAGTTTGAATTCTTCCGGGTGTTCTCTTCGGATGAGGTCAGCCACGAAAAAGGCATCCGATATAAGGTTCTGTCCACCCTGAGACTGAGATTGAACCAAACAGTGTAGTAAATTGCAGCCCGGTTTGTAATCGTAATAAGGCAGGTCGGTATGCATCTGCAGTGGGGTGGATAAATAGGCCACGTTGCTGGTTCCTTCCTTGGCTTTCACAATAAACTCTTCGCTGTATGAGTGGAAGGAATAGTTTACTCTCAAAACACAAATTTAAAAAAAATGACGTACCCATAGTGTGTTTTGCGAATGAAACCAATTCGATTGGCAAGCCTTCTGCATTCCAGTTCCGTGAGTGGAGCATTCTTAATCATTACAATTCCATACTTGATCAACGTTTCAATCCAGCCCTGCAGGGCTTCATCGGAATTGATGACATCATCGAACTCAAACGTAGTCAAAATATCTCCAAATTCCTTTCGGCTCCATAATTTCGGCTTTGGTCTGTACCATTTGTTCAGATAATGTTCACTATTCTCTGCGGTAAAATTTCTCTCAACCAACCACTCACTTCCAAACACCGATCGATGATCATCATTCCATACGACCTCGAGTCGGTTTCCACCTTCCGGCACTGTACACTTCCGTATCGCTACAGCCTCGACATCGAACTGCTCCCAGTTGAGAATGCGGCTGTAGGAACCCGAATGAAAACAATTCGAACACTGACAGTTATCACGTAACCAGACAAGCGGGAACTCGTACCGCAAGTCCTCGGAGAGCTCCACGATCAGCCGTCGAGGTCCGTTCTCTTCCACATTGGACAAATAGGCTGCTCTTATTACTGGAGTTTGACGCAATTCATCTAACCGTGCCACATCAACACTGACCGCTTTCCGAGCGTTCGAACATGTGTGCACGGTGCTGACCGGTTGAAACCGAAAGTTCCTGACGGCAGGGTGCAATTGATAAGATTTCGCGACGACCGTGCGTTCTGCGTTGATAAGCGAAGCACCCAGCTGCCGAAGTAGCCGTGGGGTGAACGTTCGAAATAGCATGATTCTCTATATTCCTTCTGCTACCTACCAAGCAGACTTGAATGAAGTGCAGTCGCGACAGTTGGACTTCGGACTCTGCTATTTAAGGTGAAATATTTGTTTCTGATTGTTTGAACCGAGGCGAGGTGGCGTTCGTCGAACGCGTGCTTACTGATAACTGACTCGACTAACACTGATGACGAGACCGAAAGTTGACTTTTGCTCGAAGTTATCGTGGGGCGCTCTGCTGTCGCTTTGTTTGTATACAGAGTAGTGGTAATCGCTCTCGCTTCGTTTGAAAAAACCGGAATAAAAATTTTAATAGACGTATATCATTGCCATTAGGCTTTTACTGAAAAGATACAATGATAGGTTGGCGCTAGTGGAATTAAACATTTCATGTTTAATGAAGTAACTCTAAGCTTTGTGACAGTTTGACAGCTATTAGGTTCCAAGACCTGTTTGTATTATTGCTCTACGGAGGAACATTCATAGTAACGACACCGACAGTATCATCTGTCCAAAAATGCAACGTTTATGCCTTATTTTTACAGACCTGGATGTGTAATGATATGACAGATTTATTAGAAGGTTGAAGAATGAACTAAAGTCTCCTCGAGCCAACAAACTTAAATACCTAACATTTCTGTATTTCTAGTTGGTTCGGTTGATTTGGTGGCTTCCTAGGCATATGTGCTTACTCATTCTGGAACGTATTGTCAATACAGTTGATGAAGAAGAACATTTATTAAAATAATCGGGACAATTTAAAAAAATATCGGGACAATTTAAAAAAATAATCGGGAATAATATAAAAAATAATCGGGACAATTTAAAAAAAAATAAAAATTTTCCGAGGCCCGGAGGGCCGAATGTCATATAGCCAGTTTATCTGCACAAACTTGTTCAGTTTGACTGTATCATAGTGTAATCGGTTCACAGTTGTCTGCAAGCAGTCAAAATCGGCTTAACTGTCCATCTGTATGCAGTCAAAGTGTGCAGATTATCTGTGACAATGTAATCACAGTGTGATCATAGTCGACAGACAAACAGTTGATGACTGTACAGACAAATTTGACTGTTTCTGAAACTGTTGTGCAGAAGTTGTCTGCCACAGATTCTATGACAACCAAAAACTTGTTTATTTCATTCAAACACAAAGCAAAACGTTCCAGCACCAGTGTGAGAAGTGAGTGCACGTGGTTTTCCTCTAAAGGGTTGGTTTCGTGATAAATTTTTTTCTAATGTGTAGAAACCAGATAGTAATAAAAAACCTGTTTAAATCCACCTAGTGGTGTATTGGTGTATGTGCTATTCTTCGAAATACTTTTTATTGCTTCTTGAAGGAAAACAAAAAACATTGATTTCGCATCAATTAGCACAACCAACAAAATGAAACAGTTTTGCTATAGCAGGTACTTCTGCAACCGGTGTAAATGAAGTCGGTTCTAATGACCATCTGTTAACATGACTTACAAACTGCATTGTAAATTTTATAAGATTTTATATGATTCGGCCATCGTACTTTAAACGACGGTTTAAATTTTAAATACTTATAATTTTAGAAATGGCTAAAATGAAATTATAGAATTCTTTATAGACTTATTTATTTTACTACTGAATTTTCCAAGCTCCTCCTCCACGATAAAGTGCAATGGATCTCCAGAAGCATAGTACTGGAACGCTTTGCTTTGTACTTGGATGAAATAATTAAGAAAAATTAAATAATGAATCAATGAAAAAAGTATTTACTATTCCAAATTAAAAACGTGTTTAATCCACCTAGCATTGAGATGATACCTTTTTTTATCAATCCGCATGTGTTTTTTGCATGAATATTCTTCGGTGTTTAAGTTTTCATGACATTATTTTAATGACCGTCGTTTTCAGCGACAATTTGAAATTTTAATCACTCATTTCTCTGTAATGTCGAAACTGCAAATCAGATCGAATTTGAATCCAGAAGTGTGATGATCGATTAAACATACCATGATATGTAAGTTTCACTTTAGAGTTAACGGTAATTTAAGGTACTTCCAGAGCCGGTATTCAGGATCCAGCATAACCCAAACCGATTCGTATGGTCATATGAAAAATAAATTACAACAGTTTTGAGTCCAACTTTGAAGCTTTTCGGGATTGTCATCTTCTAAATCGGTTTGAATTTTAAAAATTCACCATCATGTAATTCGAGAATCGGAAGTCATAATTGAATAAAATTAACTAATTTTTGTATGTATGTATAAAATTAATAAATTTTGTATAAAAGTTTATTTTAATTTGAATTTTTGTTTCTGAAATTTGATTAGGCTTTTTTTGAGAAAACGATTGAGCTTTGAGAAACGATTTTAAATTGGAACCGGAATTCTAAAATCGGTATGGCCGAAGTCAGATAAATTCACCTGAGTAGCTGTATAGTTTACATTTGTTTCAAAATATTTGAAAATCAGTGAAGACGTCTTTGAGAAATCATAGCACGAATTAAATTTCTAGGTGCCTTCTGAATCGACAACTGAATACCACTGAAACTGATAAAAGTTAATTTTTTTCATCAACTATCCAAATAAGCTAACCCGATAAACCTGATTAATTTATGTGGAATAGACATTTTTATACCAATTACCCTGTATCCCCATATCCTCCTGTAGTTCCGGAACCAGAGGTCGGAACCAAACATAACTCAGGAACTTTGTTTGGGAGCATACGACTTTTCGTATGAATCTGAATTTGTAGAAAGGAAATTCTCCGAGAAAATTGAGTGAAATTATTTGTCACACACGCATTTGCTGATCTCGAAGAACTGATTCGAATGGTATATGGATGTTATGTTCTTCCAGCATTTATTGCTGTGAGTAGTTTAAAACAATGTAATTTAAAAAAATTCTGCCATCATCTGGTTTATATATGTCATATTCGAACGATTATGTTGCCAAAAACGAGCCGTGCTAAAATCGGTCCGAGGCTAAATGTCATGAAAAAGAATGCTGTACACAGTCTTTTTGGTACTTAGAAACAATTGTATGTAACAGTATAAAAAATCGTGTTTTCGTTGCTCCCAAGCATTTCTTTGTCATACAGCGCTCAAAACTCTTACTGCTGGAATAGGGGGAAAAGTAGTTTACACAAAAATTTCGATATCTCCGTTAAAAATGGACGGATTTTAACAATCTATGGCTTGTTGGATAGGTATTACCGTGCGGAATCTAAGTCTGAAAACATATTCTGTTTTCAAGGTACATTGTGACAGATACTATCAAAAAACTGAAAATTTTGACATAAAACTTCATATAACTCAAAAAGTAAACATCCGATCTCAAAACCATTCAATAGCGTTTTGGGTGACGGGGAGACCTTTCATTTGCGACTAGTTTGATCAAAATCGGTCCAGCCATCTCTGAGATCTCGACCTCTTAGTTGACAACACACATACACACACGGACATTTGCTCAGTTCGTCGAGCTGAATCGATTGGTATATGTCATTCGGCCCTCCGGGCCTCGGAAAAATTTTCTAAAGTTTGAGCGAATTCTATACCTATTTTTTTATATATAAAACCCCTTCTTAATCCACCTAGTGGTGTGATAATGCCTTTCTCTTTTTTCATAACAGTCTCATGAAAATGTATTTCATAATCTTATTAAATAATTTCGGATACTAATTTCGAAACTAATTGATTCAGATTGATTCGAGTAGTTCACAAAAGCATGCTTCAGTGTTTATGTCACACAGTCAGCATCATTTTTCCAAATTAGTGCTTGACATTTGCGTTGCCTATTTGTAATCAGTGATGCTAATCTAAAAAAAGCCTTCTTAGTCCACTTAGTGGAATTTTCATGTATCTTGAAAAATCACCATAGGGGGGAGTACATGAAATTTTCGAAATCGAAAAAAAAATTTGATGCCAAAAGGCTTAGAATTGCATGAAACGTCGAGATTTAGTGTCATCTCGAAAAAAAATTTTTTTGAAAAAGTCGACTTTTTGGGACTTAGAAAAAATATGAAAAAGTCCCAGAAAGTTGATTTTTTCAAAAAAAAGTTTTTTTGAGATGACACTAAATTTCGATGTTTCATGCAGTTTTAAGAGTTTCGGCATCAAAAAAAATTTTCGATTTTGGAAATTTCATGTACTCCCCCCTATGGTGCTTTTTCAAGATCGAAAATTGTCAAACCTTTACCACCGGGCAGCACCCCTTGAGCATGTCTGATTTAGGTCAAATTTTGCATGAAGGCTTTTTTCGAGGTGCTTAAACTTTTGAGCACTAGAACTTAACGAAAATAGAGGTGATCCCAAAATTTTGGCACCCTTATATATATAAGAGCGGTAAAAATCATCGTGTTTTGTCGGTTACGTCACTTATGCCATCATATATCTAAAACCAAAAGTCACAACCATTTGATCTTCGAACTTGATCAATGGCCCGATAGTAGCTTTCAAACGAGCCCAAGTTTGTTAAAATCGGATCAACCATCTCTGAGAAAATTGAGCGCGTTCAAATACAACGCTTTTTGTCGGTTACGTCACTTATACAATCATATCTCCGGAACCAAAAGTCACAGCCATTTGATCTTCGAACTTGATCAATGGTACGACAGTAGCTTTCAAACGAGCCCAAGTTTGTTAAAATCGGTTCAGCCATCTCTGAGAAAATTGAGCGCGTTCAAATATCTTCGAAAAGTGCACACACATACACAGGTAAAAATGCTGAACGGTAACAGAAAATGTACTTACTTGAATTTGAATTTTTTCTAGATTTTGTGAATATTTACCGAATTTCCAATAGCTTATTGTTCGTTCATTAGTTCGATAATTGAATTGATTATAAAGCGTTTGGTAATAAAATTTTGGATCTGTCAAAATCTGAACTCTGCCCCAAAGCGAATTCATGCCGTTATACCATATTTGAAAGAGCTTGAACTGGAGACAACCTTTCCAAAATTTCAACTCTTTAATTGTCATATTTACGGAGGTATGATGATTCTATGTATTTTCATTGCATTTGAATTTTGAATCTACTACTCCATTTACAATCTATTGAAAATGTATTTGTTGCGTGAAAAATACTTAACAATTGCGAAACATATTTTTTTGCGCTTTCGATCTCGGTGCCACTCTGGATTTTTTAGTAATAGCAGATATACCCGTATGATGTGAGCGTTAAGACACAAACGTGTAGATAATGAACATATGATGTGAAAGAATCTTAATTTTTGTTTGTTTGTGACATCTGCTAAACATATCAAATATACATCATAGTCATAGAACAAACAACATCGTATATTTTCATCATTGAAAAATTTTCGAATTTTGTATTAGAAAGAGATGATTTGGGGAAAGCATTAGAATTATGTTTGCATTTGAAGAAAAATATTGCAGAGTCAAATCAAAATCAGTTTCAAAGTTCAGGAATGAATTTAAATAGAATGACTACCATTTGCTTTTATCGAATAGCCACGCATTGACTTTGTTGATTTTTAGATACATCGAAGAGCTTCGGTATCATATTTTTTAAAACTGTGGAAAAGTTTAGTATTTGAAATTTTCTAAAATAATAACCATGCGTCTCCGAGCCTCGGAAAATTTTTCTAAAATTTGAGCGATTTCTATACCTATTTTTGATATTTATAAAAAAGGTAAAAAAACCGGGGCACATCTATGTTCCTTCTTTAATTGCTTCCAAACACAACACACCAAGTAGCAACGCAACGAACTTCCGTTTGTGAGACCAGATCGATGTTTTATCAAAATGCAATATTCCGTGAAAAGTTCTCTGCCCCACAAACTTTCTTCCAATGTGATCACTGTGTGCAGAAAAACTGTAATAAACAGCCCACTCCCTATATTTAAGTCTTTAACCAGTTTTATTTGTCTGATCAATGTAATCACCATACAGACATGCTCAAAAAAGTCTGTCACAGTCAAACATAACAACTGTCAAAGTATTGACTGTTGCAGTCATTTAACTGTGAATAGTGTGATCACATTGCCAGACCAAATATAAACTGCCGAAAAATTACTTGTCTGTAGCAGATAAACTGTGACAGATAAACTGGCTAGTCTGATCGTAGCTTAAGAGGTCGAGATCTCAGAGATGGCTGGACCGATTTTGATCTAGTCGCAAATGAAAGGTCTCTCCGTCACCCTGAACGCTATTGAATGGTTTTGAGATCCGATGCTTACTTTTTGAGTTATACGAAGTTTTATGTCAAAATTATCAGTTTTTTAACAGTTTCTGTCACAATTGACATTGAAAACAGAATATATTTTCAGACTTAGATTCCGCACGGTAATACCTATCCAACAAGCCATAGATTGTTAAAATTCGTCCATTTTTAACGGAGATATCGAAATTTTTGTGTAAGCAACTTCAATTTAATAATAAATAACTGAAATAAAGGCAACTGTCTTTGTTCCAATTCTATCTGAAGCAAGCTTTATTACATGAAAAAACGAAAAGAGTTTTGAAGAGTAGCCGCAAACGGATCAAACTCGTTCAACATTCCCTGGTATCCGGACAGTTCGAACGTGGCACGGAAGTTTTATTTTGGTTACAGAACCTGTTTTGTTCACAGTATTACGCTAAGGCAACGGCATTTTCGACGTTAAATTTAACATGTTTTCAAACTCACGAGTAGTTGTAAGCAGAGTCGGTGAAAGAGGTGGGTACGGTGGGTAGTACTACCCATCCGAAAATTCCAAAAGTGGGTAATTACCCACCTGAAATTTCGATCGATAAACAATGGTAATATTAGTATGATTCATAATTAGAATATTTGTAACTCAGAATAATAAAGGAAGGATGTGAAGATATGCAACAGAAAGGTGGGACGTGATTTCTGTTTGCTCAAATGAACCTTCACATCTCACCTTTCCGTTCTATATCTTCACATAAATAAAAAAAACTTTTGACGTAGGATTACATTTTTGTTTTCAATACTGGGGTGCGACAGTTTTATATACATAAGCTCGCGGTTTCTACAAGATTTCTGTTCTTGATTGAGTGCGTTCGCATTTAAGAAAATCGCTCATACAAAACAAGATTCAGTATCGCATTGACTTGCACTCTGTGCGGTTCGATACTGCCGTACAAAAACACATCGTTCAAAAAGTTCAGGTAATAACTAGGATTGTCAAAACTTGCTTATTTTTTTCGGGATGGCTGCCCCATTTGGCCACGTTTAAAATCAGAATACCACAAATCTTTGTTTTTAATCCGAATATGGATAACCCTTCTCAAACTTGTTGGGCTTGCGTGGTTTTATCCCTTTAAAAAGCAATGTTTTATCAATAAACGGAAATCGTTATTTTCATTTTTTCATAAATAAATAAGTAACGTAACTTATATGTCGGTAGGCTTAGTGTTTGTAGTCCGATTGACGTGAAAGTTTGACACCTGTCATCTTAAATTTGAAACTTTCGGAAAATGAGGTTAATATGATATTTCTTTGAATCAGTTCCGGGACCTTTCGACTAAAGTGATATGCACATCAGCGGCTGGACCGTTTGTGGATTTATTTTGTGCACCGTTCGATCCGCACGAGACACATTTTGATCGAAATTCGGCATTTTTTCATATTCGAGGATATTGCAGGGTAACCTCCATCACCAACTACTGGATGAACGAGTTCAGCACCTTCCATCATCAATCCCAACAAACTAAACTGTCAGGGTAACAAAAATTCTCAAAAAGTTAATTGCGAAAATTCACTGACACAAATAAGTTTAAAGGGAACACAAAAGACTGCTGCCTCAATCTTCAAAACAAATGTTGGCAGTAATTTTGACACTAGTTGAGTAGTCCTACGTCAACCATTTGCACAACTCCATAGCAGTTTTATGTCGTATTTAACGCTTAAATGTGCAATTTTGTTTTGAAACAAAAAATCGAAGACGTTTAAAACTTCGAATTTGCGCGTTTCATGCGAAGTTATATCGAAACAAAATATTTAAAAAATAGATCTTGCTCTTTTGAGGGATAAATAAAATTTTCATTAGAATTAAGGTATACTTGAAAATAGGGGGTCGTTCCCCCAGGTACGAAAAATTACCCACCTGGGCTTAACACGTTTCACCGGCCCTGGTTGTAAGGTACGACTGATTTTTCAAAAACGAGTTATAAATAAAAAAAACGCGGTAAGCGTCCCGGATTGGTGGTTCAATGCATAGGACGCTGGTCATACAAGCCAGTTGTCGTATGTTCGAACCCCGACCTGGAAGGATTCTTAGTGTCAGTAGGATCCATAGCACTAGCCATGCAATGATTCTGTACACTAAGAATCGTCTGCGAAATCTGTTCAAACAGAAAGGTCAAATTCCACAAAAGGGATGTAATGCCAAGACTTTGCTTTTTGGTAAGCGACACTTCAGTGCTTGATGATGGAAAACTACTAGACGAAAATAAACCTTCTTTCTTCTACTTTCCGATGTCGTGTTCGGTTTCCTTCTTCCTTGTTTGGTTCCATTGTAACCAAAGATCAAAACGTGTCAGGTTCCTTTGTGCAAACCCGCACAATAATTTGACGACTTAGTTTTTGATTTTTTTTACATCTATAAGTAAATATGACATGAAATCTAGTATGATACATTTCTTTCCATTCAATCAGAATAAAAACCACCTTCGTTAATATTTTATTACAAAAGACAATAATCAATCACTTTTTTATTATTTTTTCCATTTTTTTCATTGTTTGTTTTCTGTTTTTTTAAATCTATTGTTCAGAACTAAGATTTCCAACTTGCTTTCGCATCAGAAAAACGGTTTCCTCGACTGCAGAGAAGACAGTGTCAGTAATATGCTTCCTAGTTCCGTCGGAATTTTCTTGTGTTTTTACTTTCTTATTTGTTGTTTTGCTGGTTTTGTTATCAATAATATACGCGTAATATAATCAACTAATCAAGTAATATAATGATAGTGTGTATGCAGTAATAATAATTATAATAATGATAATATAACTTCTAACCGCAGTACTCATTCTTATCGTACCATTGTTTCTGCTTGAATTTTTAGTTTTGTTTAAAGAGCGAACTCACTCATTACTCATCGGTTGTTTCACTACAGTCTTCGATTGTTTTACCCTTGCTTATCTGCAAAAATCATTCTTTTCATTTTCTGTGCAAACACGCTTCTAGCGCGAATCATTTTCAGACAGTTTTCAAACAGACTTTTCCTTTACTGTTAAGCATTTTCCGAATCAAATTCTTCCTCTATGGTTCCATGCTTCAAAAGCCGCAATTCGAAAACCCAATATCATGTATCAAATTTAAACTCATCATTCGAAAGAACTCGGAGAACACAAATTTCTGTACCTCTTCATAGTAAGCTGATAGATATAATTTTGCATTCATGTTCTTCTCATGTGAAAAAGTTTCAGTGTTTATCCTAACATTTTTTTTCTTGTTGTTCTTATTATGATAACGTTTTAAAATTCATGGATTTTTCCCTCAATCTTTTCATAGTTAATTTAGTAACTGCCAAGCAATTGATCACAAATGTACTAATTTCTTATTCCTCGTCGTCTTTCGTTAGCTGTTGGTTTGTAGATTCGTTTTGTATTCAGTCCGGTCTCGGAATTTCCGCTTGGCATAAAGGTAATTACCAAAATATATATACGGTTCCGCGTTTTTTTTAGGTTCTGCGGCTGCCTGTTTCACTGATTTTCTGGTTGGTAGGATAGCTCGACCACTGCTGTTGTCTGCCAATATTGTAATGGTAGTTTCAATTATTGTTTCCGCTCGTGTGTTGTTTGCTGGGTTTACTCAGGATCACTGAGTGCTGAATCGTCGACTAAAAAACAAATCGTATTTCTCTTTCCGCTGAACATAAAACGTTCGCTTAGCTTACTTTCGTATTCTTGAGTGCTCCTAATCGTAATGTTTAATAGTAAATGTTATATTTTTTTATTCATGACTTAAAATAGTTTCTTACTAGGTTTGTTACTGAATTTTACATATTTTTTTGCATTTTTTTGTATTTTTTGTATTTATAAAAAAAGTTACTAAATAAATGAGGTAGAAAATTATAATTCATATCATACAACTTATCGGCGCTTGTTACTACCCTCTGTGTCACTGAGTTGTGTAACTTTGCATCGTATTTTTTTCCATTTCTAGTAGACTAAAAACTACTACACTGGATTATTTGTTTGCTCTCTCTTGCAGAAATTATACACACCAGTTACTAACATTAGTTTTTTTGTTTGTGGCTAAACGGAAAGTTGATGTGGGAAATTGTCTGGCTGCACTGATTTCAATACTATATGGAAAGTGTAGTTTAAGTCCATCCGAAAACGGAAACCAGAAAAGTTTCACACCCTGAACGTGTTTCTCAGGTATAAAAAATGCAATGTAAAAAATGGCACCTAAAAACAGCAAATTATTCTCATGCAATCAGAGATAGGAATCGATAGGTATTTCTATTTTGTCTGTTGATGGTTGTCTTGCAACTAGGATTATGGGTATAGGAAACTAAAATCAGTCACTGTATATTTGCATAGTTTCGTTCGATGCAGATTATCCGCTCTAGGACCTGCTAAAATGCAAGTTCAAATAAGAAAGCAAACGAAACTGCCGAAAACCGCACTTGCTGTCTGCTTAGTCTTATCTCAAGCGAAAATGACAAAAGGATGTCTGTAGGTTTATGATTGAGCTTGAGCAAATAATGATGCTATCATCGGATCTACAATTCACCACCACAACATAAAAATGCAATCAGGCTCGATACAATGTAGAACGACATTTTTACCATCTAAATATGCAACTTTTATACATCGCTAACCGCTCTGTTCACACCATTTCAAAAACAAACGTTACGCGCATATGCTTTCTTTGAATTTAACTTCTCTGGTTAATTTTCTCACATATTTTGTCACTTGTGGTTTCCTCTTTTGTATGCTTTGTTATTTTTTTTTCTTATTTTCTCTTTCCCTCTACTATACAATAACTCACATAACACTGGTTAGATGCTCTGATTTTGTCTGCTAAACATTTGCCCTCTTCTTCCTCTTTTCTTTGTTACTTCGGTTGTTTGTTTGTTTGTTTGTTTAGTTCATTTTCAACATGCGGTCAGGTTTGCTTTGCTCGTGTACATCTTTTGTTTCTTGTTTTGTTTTGTATCTTCAAAGGTAGTTTTGTTTTGTGTTTGAGTAAACCATGCTCTGTCGTCCGATCCAGATAGGGGTAGTGTTAAACGTTAGGAGCAGTCGAAGTGTCTTTTGTAAATATTACAAAACCCACCGGAACCATTTCATATTTCTTATATCTGATGAATTACTAATGGACAGAAGGTACAAATCTAGGCCTACCTTGATCGGTGACGAGTTCATCCCTTGCTGCACTAAATCTCCTACTTTTGCTTTTGTTTATTCTGTTGCAATATTTACGCCTATTTACATTTACACGCACAAGCGCACTCTCGCCTCACTCACAATGAACCAATAACAAAACGCAGTTGCTAGGGCCGGAAAAAGCAAGTAAAATATCAACGTCGTCATTTATTCCAGCTTTCTGGAGAATCCATTCGTTCGTTTATAATAAATAGATTTATAGTTGTTTGTGTTGTTTTGTATTGATGTATTCTAATGTATGTGATCCTCTAGTCGTTTACTTTGTAATGATTCTTTGTTAAGACGATCACTAGGTTACTCATATACTCATAATAATTACAATAATGCGTACGGAGTAGTCAATGAATAAGTGTTACTCAGTAGTTCAATAGATAATATAGAATGCGTGAATTAGATAATAAAAAGGTTTAGGTTAGGAATATTAGCAGTGAGAGTAAGTCTCGTTACAAATCATTATTCTGCCCGATAAATAAACTTCGCCTACGACTCTTCAGTTAGTTCATATTCTCGTTCTTAGTGCGAAATTACGTAAAATAAAACAAGACGTTCGACGTGTATTGATAACCAAAAAAATGGATTTACTTTCGAACGATTTGGTTAGAAAATCGAACTCATCGATTTAAGCTAAAAGACACTAGGAGCACAATTGTAACCTAGACCATGAAACTATTCCGAATGAGTGATTGTTACAGTAGTTTGTTTCCCAATTGCTCAAACTTCGGATAAACATGGATAAAACACATACAATGTTTGCAGACTTAAATCACAAATAACAAATATTTAGGCTGGCACAAAATTCCTCAAAAACCTGTGTTAATCTTTCAATTTTCTATACGTTTAAAATAAGAAGCTCAGTACAACCACCTACTCGACTGAACGCCTCAAAATTACAAATCGTTCCACCAAACATAAACTCAGTATTACTCGCCCTTATTCTGAATAACGACGCACAGTGGTCCAAAACTGGAAAAAGACGGCCATAAGTCTGTACTGACTTTCACTGATTTTTAAGAGCTAACGTGTCTTCGAAGAAGTTTTACAAGATTATATTACGCTTCTTTTGAAAGTGGCACCTTATTTTTTGTTAAGGGGGTAGTACCAATCTTGAATGAAATTTTTTTTTCACAAATGAAACATTTTTTTTCTATCTCATTTTGAAGAAAAAAACATTTGAAGTATTTTTGCTGAAGGTTTAAACAATGTAAAATAAATATTTTTGAAGATATATTCACTTTATTTAAAAAACAGTTTATGTTTGTACGTAGAATCTACCTCTATTACCTTAGTATCTACTACAAAGTGCGCGTAAACACGCATAAACATGCTTATGCTTGCACGCGCAACTTAATCAAATTGTTGTGATTTGTATTTTGTTTACTTTTTGACAATTAACAATATTAGAAAAAATCTAAGTGAAACTCGATGCAAGTTTTTAGGCCTTTTCAATGTTAATTTTAAATATTAAAAATTCGGAAAATTATCAAAAGTTCAACACATATAAAAAAAATGGAAAAATGTTTTCCAAACAAAATGTGAAAAAGTATTGTAAAAGTACACACCTTTACGAAGAGATTTCATTTTTAAACGTGTAAATAAATTGAGTTACGTGCGTTACGTACAACGCTCACTTAGAGAAGTGCGAAGCAGCTCATACCGGTAAACAACCCCGAACCGATCAGCTCACTAAAGGGAATCGATTCAATGTATCAGCTCATCAGCTCATTAAGATTGAACTGAAGGTTTGTTTCGAGCACCGTTTTTTGCGCCGTTTTTCTTTCATATGCATGATCGAAATCATTGATGCACAAAGAACAATGCTATGCGAACTAACTTGTGTGCGAATTATTATTATGTCATATTTGAAAATATCTGCAAAAGTGGCATCCCTGAATGTACCTTAGCCTACTGAGTGAGAGGTAAGATTTCTTATCGACAATGGCTCATTCAATCTGTTAAAGAAGGATAGATACACATTTGGAAGAACGAACAAAAGCTCATGCACACATTTCTTCTCATTTATAACTCGCTCTTCAAGAGCCGAAGCTTCGTTCAGCTCGTAGCTTGTTTCCACCTTACCAGCAGGGATGCCAGGTCATTTTTTTTCAAAAATCTGTGATCAAGCCAAAAACCTGTCTGTGCAAAATCTGTGCACGTTTCCCCGTTTCCATAATAGCTGATCGGAATCTTTTTGATAAGCAAAAAAAAGGTTTCACTATTTCCTACCGCTCTGTAAGTATTGGTGCTAAACTGTGATCAATTTCAAAAATCTGTCATCGATTTCAGAATCTGTGAAAATCTGTGCCATTTTTTAAATCTGTGCAAAAGGTTGAAAATCTGTGAAACACAGATTAATCTGTGAACCTGGCATCCCTGCTTACCAGTGCGGTGATCTGGTGAGCTGCGGTTCTTTAAAAAAAAGCTGTGACTTATCAGCTCACTTTAAAGATCCGATTCACTAGAATAGCTCAGGAGCGAATTGCCCATCTCTACGCTCACTGCAAAAGTGAATTACAGAAATAGCAGACGCGTGACGCCCTCCGTTTCTTAACCATTCATGGTTTCAGCATGAC
This sequence comes from Malaya genurostris, assembly GCF_030247185.1. Classification (NCBI taxonomy): domain Eukaryota; kingdom Metazoa; phylum Arthropoda; class Insecta; order Diptera; family Culicidae; genus Malaya; species Malaya genurostris. The sequence goes on from NC_080571.1 coordinate 329,111,087, forward strand.
CATAGTGAAAATGAGTCACACGAATAGTACTCAGGATATTCTCATTGGAAAATAAATTGGATTAGGAATATATTTTCCTATAGGTATTGTAAAAGTTTGCTGCAATAAGTTGCATATTTCGCTTCGGCACAAGGTTTCTTAGGTGAAAATAGGTAAAATGATGTATAACTTTTCCAGAAAAGAACAAACCTATGCATTACCTTCTACAAAATTATGGGATTTTAAATTTTCTACAATTATTCCAAATAAAGTATGTATAAAAAAATAACTTGAAACAAGTTATGACTAGAAAACTAGTTTTAAGGGGGTTGTCATAATTCAATATCTAAAACAAATTTTGAAAACGCCTAAAAAAAAGTTCCATCCATATTTTTGGCATATCTTTTCCTATAAATTATGTAATAATCAGCTGCATAAAGTTGCATATTTCGCTTCGGTGTAAGGTTTTATCATAGGTAAAAAGAAGGTAAAATGTTGTATAACTTTGCCAGGAAACAACAAACATATGCACTACCTTCAACAAAAATATGGGATTTTTTATTTTCTTCGATTATTCCAAACATACATGCATACATAAAAAAATAACTCGAAACAAGTTATGAATAAAACAACTGATTTTAAGGGGGTTGCCATAAAAACGCTTTGTGTATCCGAAACCTAGACTTTTTGGTATATTTGACAAAATAAATTATTTTCAATAGTTCTAAAACTTTGTAGAAAAAAAATTTCTATCTCTTCAGAAAAAAAAGTTATGGTTATATTTTTTGTTAAAGTAGGCCATGGACAATTAGAGATAGAATCAAATTACGTGGTATATCTTTGTAAATAATTTCTTAAAAGCAACTATATGCATTAAAAGAACGGTTTGGCAGCTACTGATTTATGTCCACGTTTTTATTGATTCGAACCACTGTGTGACGTATTGATTTTTCGATCGAATGTGGTTCGATCGAATCATAGCTACCTTTGATTTTGCTAGCCTTATGGGGAATACAAATGAAATACGAGGGAAAAAACGATACGACGTTATTCAGAATAAGGGCGACTATGTCCCATTGGATCCATTGATAGAAGTTGCAAAATGCCATGGAAACAATACAAGTTATGCGGGAAAGAAACATATATCCTCTGTGTTTTTTAAGAAGGACGAATCAACGATTCAAAATCCTACAATTTAGAAATTTTTGATCATACAAAAATCTTTATCTTAGTAATACAAAGAACTATAAAGGGTGAAACTGTCATTCTTCTTCTTGTTTTCGTAAGTTTCGCCCTACGTGTTCCATGCCAACAAACAGAGTGCTACGTCAATTGCTAGTAAGGAAGGGCGAAACTATTTTCTTAACGTCATTTTAAATGGTTTCCGAGCTTTTCACGACTGGAAATAATAACCGAGACGATGAATTACCCGCAGATTTGTCTTAATCGCAAAAACCAGCCAAGTTCACAAGAAATTTGACAATAGTCGATCATTTCTAAATAGGAATTGAAACCAAATTCGAAAAAATCATCGATGTTTTTTTACTCCATTTGCTGTCAATGTTAGTTCCGTACTCAGCGATCAGGTGCTTGTTGTTTGCCTTCAAATGATGATTGAACTGAAAGTGAACCGAGATCATCGAGGGGTACATGATAAATCGTAGACCACCATATCTTGAATTCATATTTGGTTCCATCGCATTTCACAAAGTTCTCCTGTCTATTATAAAAAGCTCTCAACTACAATCAACAAAAATTTACATAACTTCTGAGGGTTTTGTTGTGAAACATTTCCAAACAGTTAGGGCATGTTCAGGAGTGTTCTAATTCTAGATGCATAATTTATGTCAGTTACAAATTTAAAATCTGACTTTTATAACAAGAAAAACTGGCAGCCCCAGCAGTCAGTGTTTTACTCGTGTTTCAAATATACAAAAATTAGAACGTTCATTTTTATCCGAAGTTCGCAACATTTCTGTTGCTTGTTTATGTTTTAGCAATAATTCGACAAATTTATTAGCGTTCTCTTCAATGGCGATATGAAGAGGGATTCTGCCTGCTAACTTCATCCTTTGCCATTACCGATGCACCGCGATTAATAAAAATGTTCACGATCTCGTAATTCTGATAGATTACGGGGGGGCTTCTGCGAAAAAACAAAACAAACTAGAGCTCAAGTTGCTTCCTTCCGTTTTTGTTTGCTATTCTACAATGTGACCGGCGATTGCTAGCAAGCAGTGATTAATAGTGTTTATCTCTGTAATGTTTTGTTTTCATCTCTCTTTATACATATGTATTCTAGTATTTTTTCTTTGAATCTCAAAAATTACACATTTAACGGCAGTTTTTTGTTGCAATAAAGGTGTGTGTCGCTCGCGCTATTCCATTCGTTATCTAAGCATTCTTTTGAACCTCTCATTACTGGCAAAAACAGTTACACTATACCATTTCTGTGTGTTAATCATAGGATTCGTTTGACATTTAAGTAATTTTGGGAAGCCTGAATTTGTCTTACTTTACCGACTCGTGTTCATAGTTCAACATAATATGATGTGACATGGTCGAGGAATGGGCGTAAACGGGAAGGACGGGAAAGTGACCAATCGTCTTCACTTGCCTGAGAATGTTCTTTTTTTCTTATTTGTTTTCCGAAAAATAATAAAGAATGTGTTGATTGCAATGAATGAAGTTAAGGATTCTGTATAAATTTCAAACGATAATAAGATGAAGGTACAGTTGTTGAATGGCGGAAGATATTGTGAATGCCTAAGTGTATGAAGTTTAACTTAAAGGTTGTTCAACGTGTACTTGAATTCGAAAACTAAATGCTCTACGTTAGGAAATATCATTACGTTGTATGAAAACTCGAAAACAAAAACAAAACAAACGCAAACCGTACTATTGTAAGAAGGATTGTAATCAAGAGGAAACATTCACAAAAACCCCGCTCATCCCAAGTAACACATGTTATAATCTAGTAGCTTTTCTCTTAACAGTCTCATAGTGGAAGTAATCGTGTCCAATCACATCCCTTAAATTCTGGTCAGAAAAATATGAGTGACGGGTTTTTCGCCTGTGCTGTAAAGCAGTTTACTGCTTCTCCGGTTGAGGATTTTGTGTGTTTGTGTACAGTTTTAACTGTATACGGAGGTACGAGTTTTCAGTTGCTGTTTCTTAATTTCAACTTTTTTTTATATAGGCGAGGAGATATGTTAAAAATGGATAAACAATAACAAACTAATCCATCACTGTTTCCTGTTAATGTCTCGCTTGTTTGTGAGTGTGTGTTTTTCTTTGCGTATGTGTTTGCTAGTAACCAAACCAACTCATATGATAAATAATGTGATACTAACAATAAATAATAATATATTACTATATATCAAAACTAGCTCGACAATAAAATCAAACATGCAACACATCAATCAATCATTCAATAAAATACAAATAATAGTATCTACGGACAGTTCGCCAAGTTTGCCGTGGCTATGACTTTCAAACAGTTTCAAACATAAATTTCTTCTCTCATTATCCGTTAGCTTGTTTCTTCTTTTGCACACAAAAGAATTATTTTCGTCATATCCTTACAATAAACTGTAAACTTACACAACTAGAGTTACCTTTTCCTCATTATCTCACAATTTTCACCACACTCGTGGTTTCATTTCATCTTAATGGTAATTTTTGCTTACCATCTAAAAAGTGTGTTAATTCCTAGATCGAGAGTTCATGTTTTCACATTCTGTTGTTACATTTTCATGTTCCTTCTCACCCGTCTGCCACTTCACCTGCATCGCACTGCCGCGGTAATGCACTTCGGTTGGATGAGTTCTTCTATCCCCAGGAAGGACCTCCTACCGGCTCGCCAACGGCAGTGGCAACCCGCCTCTAGCGAATGTTTGCAAGTGTTTTCTTGATCCTGAGCGCCGTAAGCCGAGCGGCCGGATTCTGGTACCAGCATTCTTTCATCACCTTGGAAATTGATTGCAGCGTGACTGACGCAATCCATCGGTTCGGTAAACTGGGCCGCTGGCGATCCGTACAGACAACCTGCGGGTGGGAAGATGTTCCTATTAGCTTTATGTTTAAAAAAAATGATAGGTAATCATAATAGGTTATTAATTTTATGTCTGCTTAGCGGTTTTTGTAGAACTGCTGAGTAGCATAACAGTTCTACGTCGAAGACGAAGCATGAAATATATGATTATGTAAACTTTGTCTCAAAAAAAACCACATTACAAAAAAATCCAAGCTGAGTCCCATATTTAAAGTCTATGTACAAAAAAACCGTCTGTCTCAAGACAAGTAATTATGCTTTCAACCAACCGTTCATATATGGCAAGATGAGCCCTTTCAAGAAGAAAATATTTTCGAACAAAAACTTTTTTTTCAGTGTTTCACTATCGAAAATTGAACCAGAGAAGATCTTCATTATCTCAGAATCCAATTAAACTCTATTCATTAGGAGATTTCACAGAATACTCCATCGTTAGTTACCTATTACTTGCCAAAACTATTAATACTAATTAAAAATGTTTTTTTTTTCATTAAAAGTGACCATGGTCGGGAAAATTATTAACTAAATTTCAAATAAATTCAATCAGGAATCAAAACCAATTGGCTCAAATGGCACGTTCCCCTTGATATTTGGAGATTTGTGCCTTGCCATCAATTTGTTTTTAGCATAATTTTCCCGATATATAAGAGGGAAGGATTGAAAGGAAATGGTAAGGGTTGGACTAGGAGGATGGGAAAAATTGACGACACAAAAACACATAAAAGCAGAAGTAAATTCTGCACCCCTAAGGGATGCTGAACAATACGCTGAGGATCACATTTAGTGGAAGCAGAAATAAATTCTGAACCTCTACGAGGTCCCGAACAGTCTGCTGTTAATAAAATCTCCAACCCCCGAGAGGATTTAGAGATCTTACAAAAGCGACACCATTCTGCACTCCCGGAAGAATGCAGAACGATTCGCAGTATGTACGAGCAGAAATAAATTCGGTGCCCCCTAAAGGATGCCAAACAATCTGCCAAACCCTATTTAAGGTGAATACAGAAGGGATTCATTCACTCCAGGAAGAACGATGAACCCTTCTGTCTATAGCTCCTTACCACATTGGGTAAGAAACGAGAGGATATCCTTCAATTTTAGCTCCGCATACACAGACTCAACCATGTATGGAGAACCAAAAACCCGGATACGTAGCTGCGTCAATGCGGGACAGTTACATATCAGATGATATGAAGTACCATAATCGCATTCACACAAATCACACGAATAATACTCAGCACCAGTCAGTGTTCTGACCAGAATACTGCAATGATGCTTGGAGAAATGCAGTAGACACTTTGACATTTTCAGATTTAAATCTGGTAGGAATGCTTTTGTCTGAGCGCAAGTTTGCAAGCTGCGCCAGTAGCTGGCATGTTTGGATGCAACCCAAGAACGAATCTTGTGCTTTATCCAACTAGTTGAAAGTGGTAAAGCTGGTTCAGGACCAACGAAATCATTCGTTGCACCAGCTCTAGCCAACTCATCAGCCCATTCATTTCCAGTAATACCAGAATGGCCGGGTACCCATAAGAAGTAAACAGCATTTGAAATGCTGAGGTCTTCAATTTGAGTTCGACATGCGATCACTAGATTCGACCGTGAGTCATTCGAACTGAGTGCTTTTAAGGCTGCCTGACTGTCGGAACAAAAATAAATACGTTTACCACAGATCCTCTGCTGAAGTGCCGATTGTACTCTACACAGAATTGCGTAGATTTCTGCTTGGAACACACTACAGTATCTACCAAGTGAATGAGACTGCTCCAGCCTCATTTCACGACAGTAGACACCAGCACCAGCACGACCATTCAACAGAGAACCGTCCGTATAACAGACTATGTGTTCATCAAGTTGTCGTTCCAAATAACCAGACAACCATTCCTCACGAAGAGAAGAGCTCACATTGAATGTTTTGAAAGGAAAACTGCATGTGAGAGTTAGGTCACTAGGAGCGAGTAAATACTCATCCCACGTAACCATTTGAGACCACAATCGAGTGTGGCTAGTAGCGTAATCTTATTGGTTACTGTTCCAAAGCCCTGTAACCTTAAGACGGTATGCACCAGATAATGCTTCTTGTTTTAGGAACACATGTAGTGGTTTAATGCACAGTAGCGCCTCTAGAGAAGCAGTAGGAGTTGTCGTGAATGCTCCTGTCATCGCCATTAGGACCATCCTTTGGAGATAACTCAGTTTTGACTGAACTGCCGCAACTTCTCCTTTCTGCTACCATACAAGACATCCAGATGCTAAAATTGGTCTAACGCTAGTAGTGTAGATCCAATGAATATATCTGGGTTTGAGTCCCCATGATTTTCCAAAAGCTCGTCTGCATTGGCCGAAAGCCATGCAAGCTCTTTTAATCCTGAAATCAATGTGAGCAGACCAATTCAGTTTTGAGTGAAGAATAACCCCGACGTATTTAACTTGTTCGACCACAGTCACCTCTGAACCAAAGAACTGCAACGGACGAGCTCCTGTGATTATCCTACGATGAGTGAAAAGCACCATTGATGTTTTGCCCGGATTTACAGATAATCCAATCTGATAACACCATTGTTCAACAGATCGCAGGGCTTGCTGCATTAAATCAAAGAGAGTGTTAATGCTTATACCGGTCATCAATATATGATAATCGTCGGCAAAACCATAAGTCGGAAATCCAAGGTTATTAAGTTTCCTTAACAAACCATCAGCGACTAGGTTCCATAAGAGTGGGGATAGTACACCACCTTGAGGACACCCACAGACACTCAGCTTTCTAATCTCTGCTTGCCGAAGCGATGAACAAAGAAGTCGATTGCTAAGCATTGCGTGTATCCAATTTGTGATACTTGAAGATATGCCATGACCACGGGCTGCTTCCAGAATTGAATTGAAAGACACGTTGTCAAAGGCACCTTCAATATCTAGGAAAACTCCCAAGCAAGATTGCTTTTGTGAGAAAGTTTTTTCAATGTTGTACACAACATCATGTAACAGGGTTGTAGTGGACTTTCCACGCTGGTAAGCATGTTGCATTCCATGTAGCGGTTGCACGCCCAGACTAACATTCCTGATATAGTGATCGACTATGCGTTCCACTGTTTTAAGAAGAAATGAGCTAAGACTGATAGGCCTGAAACTCTTCGCTTCCTCATAAGTGTCGCGACCGCCTTTGGGAATAAATTTGACAATTATTTCCTGCCAGGCTCTTGGAATATATCCAGTCGCAAGACTAAAAGTAAGTATTTTCATCAAAACATGTTTGAAATGTTCATACCCTTTCTGCAGTAACACTGGGTAACTCCATCCTTTCCAGGAGACTTGTACGGAGCAAAACTCTCAACTGCCCATTTGACCGATTCAATCGTCACAACGCTTCGAGCAAGGGCCCAAGAATCGTAACTACCTGAAAAAGTCTCGGGAAGAGCTATCGGTGATGGATCCATACATCCTGGAAAGTGAGTGTTAAAAAGATAGTGAAGTACATCACCTTCATCAGACAAGTGTTCACCATCTGAAGTTCTTAAGAAACTGACATTAAAGTCCTTAGACTTCGAAAGTAACTTATTTAATCTGCTAGCCTCGTTGATACTAGAGACATTTGTGCAGAGGCTTTTCCAACCACTTCGCTCAGACGATCGAAGAGCATTTTTGTAAGCCCTTCGAGCCGAAACGAATGCCTCCGACCCATCTCTGCGTCGGTGGTTCCAAGCTCTTCTGCATAGTTTCCTTAGTCTAGCAAGTTCAGCATTCCACCAAGGAGTTCCTCTAGCAGCTCGCACAATCCGAAGTGGACAAGCCTCTTCATATGCTGCAACTATGAGTGAGTTTGTCTCGTCGACAACATTTTCCAAATCAATTGGGGTTTCAATTGTTGGTTGGTACCCGTAAAATCTGGTCGCCAAGCCCTCTCCATAGAGGTCCCAGTTTGTAGATTTGGGATTACGATATGTGATAATATCAAATTTAACGTTTGAATGATCAAAGAAGATGTACTTATGATCAGACAACGAAGGTTCGAGCTCATCGGAGACGAGCCAATTCACCAACTCATGCGCAATTCTATCAGAGCAGAGAGTTACGTCCAAAACCTCCTCTCTTCCAGCTCTCGCAAAAGTTGGACGGTTTCCTGCATTGACTATGTGCAGGTTTGTACTGCTCACAAATTCCATCATATCAGAGCCTCTCGAATTTATATCTGTGCTGCCCCAAATGATATGGTGAGCATTTATGTCACTGCCGATTACAAGCGGTAAATCACTTTTGCAGCAGTATGATACAACCTTTTTGAAGTCATCGCTTGGCGAAGGTTGGTTATGCGGCAAATATGCCGAACAATAGACATATTTCCTGTCTATGCCATCAATAGTCATACCAACTGTGACAGCACAAATATCCCGAGTTGTGAGCTCCGATATGAGAGAAACATCGAGAGCACTATTTGCAAGTATGCATGCTCGAGGAATTTCACGTGGATTAGTCATACCGTTCTTGTTGAATGCAACAAAGACTGGGTTTAACAATTTTCCAACGTAGAAGTTTCCCTTTTGGAAATATGGTTCTTGAACCAAAGCTATAGAAGCTTTACCTTCTTGCAGAAGTCTGAATAGATTTATAGTTGCTGTACGTTTATTCTGGAGATTGATTTGTGCTACTCTAACCATTATCAATTAGAGTAATGAACACTCCATCTCCAGCACTTATCGTACAACAACTAGAAGAAACCAAATATATTGGCTTATATTCGCCTATAGCGAACCATGTAATGATTTTTTTAAATGTTTTAATCATTTAAATCCCACGAGTTGCTAAGAAAGCGGTCGTCCACTGTGCCAGAGCTTCGCTTAACACAGTAAGGAAAAACCGCAAGATATTCCGTTCACGACTGCATTATTAAACCTCCTGCAGCCATTCAATCATCGGCACGAAAATACACCTTGACTTAGGAGTTCCTATTTCTGTGACCTTTTACAACATGGAACAGGAAACCAGTGGATCAATTCTTGGTAAAAAATAATTCCGCCGGATGCCACACGGCTTACCTGTTTGGTTGACTTATACCACCGGTACAGGTGGACCATAGCGTTATTCTTAGACAGTTGGGAAACCGCTACCGACACTACACGGCTATCTAAGCTGCTCAGAGAGGGAAGTTGACATTGATGGACAACTTCCATGGATGGCCGAGCAGCCGAGAACCTGAGTATGAACGTCTGGTTTGACTTCCTGCATGTCCCAAATTAATTAATGTTTAAGGAAAAAAAATATTCAAATTTTATAGAACATGAACAAAAAAGTCCATATCATATCGAACCAACCGACAGGCTTTCGTTTCATCTGAATCATTTTTCAATTTAGCTAACGAATGTTAGACTTGTTTATAATTTGAATTTATCAGCCAATCCGTTTGAATCGTGAATAATCAAATTCCAAACAAATCAATCCACTCACCTTTCTCATCTCCTCAATGGTCGGATCGGGCTGCACAACGTCATAGAAAGGCAGCTGGTAGTCGTCGAAGATACCACCGACGTTGCACCGCCGCGCAATCTCCCACAACACCAGCCCGAAAGCGTACACATCGGCACGTTTGAAGGAGTCAAACTGGTTCACATTGATCGTCTCATCCAGCACTTCTGGAGCCATGTAGCGTTTAGTGCCCACCCGATGAGTAGACGGGATATCCACCGTATCGGTGGCCACATTGTGTCTTACCGCTAGGCCAAGATCCCCGATGCAGCAGGTGAAATTGGATTTCACGAGTATATTTTTAGATTTGAGATCCCTGTGTGCAATGGCAGGTTTTCCTCGAGTTCCCACAATGTCCATATGCAGATGTGCTAGTCCGGTTGCAATCGAGTAGGCCATCTCAACCATAGTTTTTGTGTCGATCGGGTGAGCCGTCAGGAAGTCAAACAGTGATCCGTTCTCATGATAATCCGTTACAAGCCACAGCTGAGTCCAAGTGCCATTATCTAGGGGAGCGAAAGAAAACAACAGGTGAATCTCGTAATGACCTTAACTATTTCAAACGTCTTGTTTACTTCCTAGCATACCAAACTTCATCGCACACAGCCGTTTACACGTGCCGAGGAACAAACAGGTATGCTATTCAAACACTCGTCGTCTTCGTGTCACTACTCACCTTTATTATCGGCAGCGATAAATCCAAGTATGTTCTCGTGTCGTAGCATAATGGTCTGGTAAATTTCCGCCTCCCGGAACCAGGAGCACTCCTCGCGACTGGAGAAAATTTTGACGGCAACGTTTTCACCGCGCCATTTGCCAAGCCACACCTCACCAAAGCGGCCCTTGCCAATGACCTCAACCAGCTGAATCTGACGGGCAATCGATCTTTGCACCAGTAGTGGTAAGCCAGCTAGCACGAAGGGAAAGGACGGAAAAATATGCTCAAACGTTGCAGCCAAGAAAGGTTATAATTGCACGTTATGTGATGAGTTATGTGAAGGTGTAGCGAGAGAAAAAAAACCGCGGCATAGATTTAATTAACATTGTATTACTCACCTGAGCCGGATCCGGAAGTAGTCATCTCGATAAAGTCCTGAATTGTCGGATGTCCGTTCAAAATAGGGTAACTCGCACCACAAACGGAGTCCTCGGGAAGGATTTGCCTAGCGCCACTGTTTCGCTTTCTTCGACGCAACATATAAAACATCAGGCTGGCACAAACAGCAAAGGTAACCACGCCACCAACGGCCAGCAGGATCATAAAGCCGCTGTCCAGTTCCTTCACTTCGTGGGCTGTCGCAAGCACATGGAGCGTGGTCGATGTTTTCAATTAGACCCCAACCACGAGGTGTCCACACAACCGCAAGTGTCGTGCAGAAAAATTAGTTTGCAGGTGCAAACAAGAAAACGATGAAAGAGAAAAATTTCAATGAAAAAATTTGCTTTATAAATCAAAGTTGATGCAACCCCGCACACTGCGTTGAGATGCACGGAAAGTGTGGAAAAATAACTTGGAACTAGTTGGGAGAGAAGGACGAGTTATCGCAAATCCTATTTCGCTAGTTAGTGAGGCATAAAATTAGCTGCAAAACTTAGAGAGCAAGCAAAACATAAGCGCTAAGAAGGAAGGATTAGTATCATGCACGATAGTTATTATGACCACCATCACCCCGAAGCGAAGTCCTCCGACCAGCTGGAAGGAAAAGCAAAAGCACGGATAAAGTTTCCCATCAATCGACGCTACCCTCCTTCCGCTGGTCACTTGGATACATAAACTTATATTAACATACAACTCGTAGAACAAACAACTTATGAAGCACATGCATACATATATTTTACAGAAAAAACTATTTTACATTATTGTGTCACATGCTAAGTACGATTAAAACGATCAATAAAAAAAAGAATTCGTATGACAATAGAAAAAAAAACGACTAACCGATATGCGATTTCAACGAATTCACGTAGAAGGATTAACATCAAAATAATGATTTTTCCTATAGAACACTGACTTATACAGTCTAATCGTCGTTCTAATGGTTGAGTATAATTTAAGTAAAGCATACCTTTAGATATATGTATTTAGACTTAAAAATATATGTATTTAGACCTTAAAATATGTTTTATTTCAAAATCTCAACAAAATAAGGCAGTATTCTTTTGAACGTTGATTTATTGTAAAAGTATCCAGACGTTTCCGTGTGATTATTCGAATATGGAACTTCTGATGCAAAATTTCTTCATCTAAAAGGCGAAGAGAAAATGTTTGCAATCTTGGGTGTATCTATTTTTTTACAACCAGGCACAAATTCAACGATATGCATCTACAGTTCTGTAGAGAACAAATGGTGCAAGTTTGATCAAAGTAGTCTATCACGTTCGATACAAGAAAAAAAATTATCAACAAACAGCTGGCTAACGTCATAAATCAAATAAACATAGATTTCCGATTGTACGGTGACACTAACAGCACCTCTAGTGAGAAACGGGTGTACTTTTTTCCATTAGCTACTGTCATAAATCAAATAAACATAGATTTCCCAGTGTAATACTAATGTAGTTGAGCAACCCGTGACAGCAAAAGCACCGTCTGGTGGAGAATGGGTGCGTAAATGCTCCTAAAATGCATGCATAAAGTTGCCTGTGCATTTCACAAAACCACAGTAGCTAATGGAAAAAAGTACACCCGTTTCTCACTAGAGGTGCTGTTAGTGTCACCGTACAGTCGGAAATCTATGTTTATTTGATTTATGCTACTGTGGTTTTGTTAAATGCGCAGGCAACTTTATGCATGCATTTTAGGAGAATTTACGCACCCATTCTCCACCAGACGGTGCTTTTGCTGTCACGGGTTGCTCAACTACATTAGTATTACACTGGGAAATCTATGTTTATTTGATTTATGCTAACGTGTTGAAGTTTGCCGAGTGCTGAAAATCTACAAGAAACCCTGAGTGTGAAAAGGAATCAGCGGACCTACGAGAAAGCTGTTAAAGTCCGGTCTGATCCGAGATGTGGCCAGAAGGTACAACGATAACTTTTAAACGGTGGGAAATATCATTGACATGGAGGGATACAAGTCATAAGCGGCCCATACATCTTCAGTTTTCCGGACAGCCCAAATGAACCTTGGACGGAATTAAAAACTGAACGATCAACTGAACTGAGCGTGTGTGGTTACCATTCAATTTGCGTTTTGTTTCCATGTCAGTTTCATCAGTTGTTTCAACGATTAACTGAAGAACTGATCAGTTTACCGGATGAAACTGACCTCGAGAGCTTCAGTAAAAAACCGGATGTTTGGCCGGATGAACTCTTCAGTCACTTCAGTTAATCGTTCAGTTCACATTCATTCCAGAAACTGTCCGGAAAACTGAGCGGGTATGGGCTGCTATACAGAGCTATTAAACGTCCAAACCAGTACATGGAGCAAAATTCCGTGTCCGAAAACCACACATGGCTCTTGTATGATACTATTTCCACGGAACACATGGCTGCATTTTGATCTACGACGAAACATGCGTCAATCTCAATTTCAAGGAGGAAAGGAGGCAAAATCATGAACGACTGCCTCCAATCTGGATTAATGTTTGCATTCGTCCTCAGTAGAGTAAACCATGCACTTTTTTCAAATTATTGTGACTCTAAAAATAAAAAAAATGATACTCAAGAAGAAGATTCAGGCATAAGAATTAAAAATTTATTCCATAAGCTTCTATTACGATGTAGAGGAAAGGTTCTTCAAGAATTTGCTTTGGATATTCATAAGAATCTAATAAGTTTTATGCATTTCTGCGTTTGTAGCTCCTGCAATGCTTCTGGCTGGTCCTCACTCCAGAAGCAGGAATTATGCTTGTTGACGTATCCATTCAACCAGAAATGAGCTTCGTCGCTGAACACAATTTTTCAGAAAAGTGGATCTTACTCCAACTTTAGCAGTGCTCATACATGATTAAATTATAGACCAAACGACGATCAATGATTAAATTATAGACCAAATTGAACAAGTTTGATAATGACACAAGACAAGATTCAAGCGTGATCTGTCAGAAACAGTGTTGCTAAAAAGTACCAGCAAAAAATCATCCTTTATTTAGGTACTCAAATTTTGTTTCGTGAACAAAAAAATTACTCAATTTGAGAGCCAGTGCCCATTAATGATTAAATTATAGACCAAACGAGGTTCAATGATTAAATTATAAACTAAACTGAACAAGTTTAACAGTGACACAAGACACGAATCACGCGCGAGCTGTCAAAAACAGTGTTGTCAAAAAGACACCAGCAAAAAATCACCCTTTATTTAGTTACTTTATCAAACTTTGTTTCTTGAACAAAAAATTTCTGGATTTGAGAGTAGCAGTTACGCCTGGTAACTACTGAAATTTTGACGTTTTCATATATTTTTCGAAAATGAGTAATATAGTACTCAGACTCAGGCTCAGGAACTGTTTTTAGGCGTGAAATAAATAAAAAATTACCATTTACAACAATCGAAAGGTTGTACCAAAATTCAACCAATTAAATTAAAAAATATAACAAATATTTCATTTGTTTTGAAAACTTCAACTTTTCCGGGCATGGAATTTTAATATTTTGAATATTTCTTTACTGTATCCGTTTTAACTAGTCGCAATAAAAATTATTCTAATAAAGTATGGGAGAGAATTTCGCATTGTAGTATACTTCCTTACCTTCATCGTGAATTTTTTTTAAATGATTCTTTTGAAATTTATACTTGAAAATTTGATGACATTTGACCGAAGGCACCATCCATGGCGAGTGTCTCGAGTCACAGCTATCACATTTGAATTTATAATTGTTCCATTTGATAAATTGATTGTTCCTTGTATAGAAAAATATAACGAAGGTTGTATTTACCCACAAATTCAGATTTTTACTAAAAGTAATATCATAAATTATGATGAATAATTTTTACGCTCATATCCGTAATGTACGTAAATGTACTGTATTTCAAATTGTATTTTATTTTCCCTTTAAAAAGTACTGTATTTTTCGAGTCAAGGTCATTTTGCTGAAAGCCATTCCGCCGAAAGCCGTTTCACCGAAACCAATTTCACCGAAAGGTTCATCTTGCCAAATGGGCCAATTCGTCGAATCCTTCAATATTTTTATTTAAAAATATAAGTTTGAAGGCACACTACTTAAGCTCTAAGATGCAGAGGGCAGAATTTTTCAATTGAATTAATATTGTAATTGGAATAAAGAATAAACACAACAAGGAAAGACCGAAATCAGCATGTTGGCGAAAAAATTAGTTGATTTTCTGATTTTAGTTAGTTATATTCTATTTTTTCTCTGTTCAAAGGCAGTGACCCAAAGCGGCCTACTGCGATGTGGTCCATGGCACCCGATTATGCATTCCACGATGTTTATTTATGAAACATTTTTTGCAACTTTCGAATTGTTTTGAAATCTATGAAATCATATTCTCTGAGACTAAATTTAATTATTCGCTGCAAAACTGAAGAAAAAAAGTCAATTTAGTGATACAAAATCTTGAAACCTAAAATTTACATTGTCGTCGCGAAAAGAAGGTTATTTATTATTCTTCTAAAGTAATCAAATATTTTTTATGACATTTGGATGGAGGTCACAGAAATTGATCACGTTACTTGCAATAAAATATTCCAATAAATTCCATTCTATACTTTTCGTTAAAACACGAGTGGTCCAAAGCTGCCGACTCTACCCTATATAATGACTTTTGACTTGGTAAAATTACGCAATTCAACAAAAATATGATTACAATGATTCGAAGAAAATACATCCAAAACTACATTCACCCTTTTTTGAAATCAGCTTTGAGTCGCACTAGTCTCTCTGTCCGAGCAAAATTATTGGCTCACCACATTGAAGATGTGCTTAGTTATCAACTAGACATGGGAAACTTATCGATATTTATCGATTATATTGATATCAGCTTGAAATCGACGATAAAGATAATCGACGTTGACAAAAAACATCGATATTCGATATTGCTTCCATGGTTGCATTTGGAATTACAATTTGATATTTTTATTTCGCTTGTGCCGATTTACTCCGAAATAAGTAAACCAGATTTTACCCAAAATTAATTCCCTACTGACCTTTTAGGTTCTACTTAGGTTATTCACAACGCTGTTTAATTTCATATGGACTGATTTTCTTTAGATCTACTACTAAAACATGTCAATCAAAACGCTCTAGAAGATCTAGTTCTGTTTTTCGAACACAAATTTGAAACAGAATTAAAACTGCTCGACAAATTTGATTCAAATTAACAATTTATCGAAAAGAACACTGTTTTAAATTTCTCACGTGAGTGTGGGTAGTGGAAATGTCAGGCGAAATGTCAAAGCGTCGAATGACATATCGTCGAAATTGTCAATATAAGCAGGAATTTTTTTGCACTGAATAATACAGTATCATTTAAAAGCACTGTAGCTCACTATCATCGAGAAATTTTCTCTAGAAGTTCGGAACAAAACTTTATATCGTTTTCGAAATCATTTATTTTGTTTGTTTGTTTCTGATTTGAAACATCACAGTGAGTTGACATAACACCTAAACATTAACAGAGACCCCTAGTGTTGTATATCATTCGACTCTGCTCGACAAGATCTGAAAATGTGTGTTTGTTCATGTATGTGTATGTATATATGTATGAGCCTTTTCTCGGAAATGGTTGAACCGACTCTTACAATTGTATGTCTATTAGAAAGCTACTTTTGGATTGTGAAACAAGTCTTACAAACCAGTTGTCGTATGTTCGAGCCCCGACCTGGAAGGATTCGTAGTGTTAGTAGAATCGTAGCACCAGCCATGCAATGGTTCTGTACACTCTGAATCGGCTGCGAAGTCTGTTGAAACAGAAGGTCAAATTCTACTACAGGAATGTAATACCAAGACTTTGCTTGGAACAAGTTCAAAGATCAATTGGCTATTCCTTCCGTTTCCTGAGATATAAGATATCTACAAAACGATGTTTTTTCCGCTCAGTTTTCTCGGAGATAACTAAACCGATTTCCGCATACCTAAACTGGTTTGAAAGCGTTTAGGTTGTGAATCAAGATCGAATATTTATTGGCTGTCGCTACTGGTTCCAGATATATAGTGATACAAGTGTCATAACCAGTAGAGAAAATTTTTCTATCCGCTTAGTTTCATCGATATCATAACCAAGTTTTACAAGTTCAGTCTAGTTTGGAAGCTAATCTTAAGATGTGAATTAATTTCGACTTTTGGATCACCGATCAAATTTGAAAATTAAATTGCTGATACTTCCGGTTCCGGTGACATAATCGACATATCGTGTGTTTTTTTCTATTCGCTCATGTTTTCATAAAGTGAGTTTATGTCAAGAGTCAGCCCGAATTCGTGTCAGAAATTATCTTACTAAAAACTATTTAAATGAGACTGTTTGTACGACTAGAGAAAGGCATTATCACTGCATTAGTGGAATTGAGAAGAGAAGTTTTTGCCGTTCTCATATATGAAGGCCATGCAATCACTTTGAAAACCGGCTTTTAAACTTACCATTCGGCTGACAGCAATATCGATATTTATCGATAATATCGATTTTGGAGTGCAAAAAATATAGATATTACCGATAAACGATTGTTGTCGATATTTCCCATCTCTAGTTACAACCAAGTCGGAGTGTACGAAGTCTGAGGGCTTGCTACCCATTTCTTAAATTGCTCACAAGTTTATTCTCTGAATGATTATTTTCAAATGTGTATGCTAGCCATTGTCTGTTTATTCGAGTTCAGTATTTTATTCAACTTACCGACTTACCTCAAACTTGGATATACTACAAATAGTCATTTCAAAACAGCAGAAAACCCATCTTTTACGGTACACATAATGAGTGAATCTTGTTGGCACGAAACACGTTTCAACTGCTGTGCTATAATCTTCCGAACGGGTACACCCCAATTGATTTACCTTCCACTGATCAACCCGTAATCAAATGAATACGACATTTACCAAACATACAGGGGGGCGCAAAGAAAACCCGGCACAACATCAACGAAACCCGTCACGTGCCAACGATTGAGCGACACTTGTAATATCTCACCACTTGTTATCTAACCGCACTGATTTGTGCCAGATTCCGTTTTCGTTTCTGATGGGCAGAAAACGGGGACTTGAGCTTGACACTGAAATGTACGCAGGCAGCAACGCCGAAAGGCACACGGTGAGTTTCATCAAGAAGGATGATTCCGGCACGATTTGGTTCCCAGCATAATTGACGGAGTCACAGCGACCAGCACACAGAGAACAACAAACCCTGAGCTAGGTTCGTTACCGAGCAGTAAATTCGGAGGAAAGATTGATGTTTCCGTTTCTCACCGGGAGGTTAGTGTGGATTTTACGGATGAGTGCGATTTCGGAAAGTGAGATTAATGACGTGATAATAACCTAATGATTTGCTTTAGGGAGAACGACTCGGTTTGCAATGGATGATGCTAGTATCTTGCTTTGATTTTGGTACACCGCAGTACATTTCGCTGTCTGATTCGATCTGTTGCTCCATGCTATGATCGCTGAAAAGTACACGTGAAAGTTCAATAAAAACATTGACCTTGTATGCTGTGCTCAATCTACTACTGCTGGAATACCTAAATCACGTGTTAGAGGTGACATTTGTTATGCAAACATGTAACCAAATCGAGTCATGTACGGACACCGGCATTTCCAAATTGACTACACAAAAAACACAAAACACCTTCTTCACATACAAAATGAAAATCATGAACTTCATGTTATCCCCAGATGATGACTTCCTAACGAGGGATGACAAGTGATGGGGACCAAATGAGCCAAATAAGACGACAGAAAAACTGTTTTTACTTTTTTTCATTTATGACAACATTTTTGAGAAAAAAAACGCTCACAATAACACAGTACTTAGACCCGAAATCACGTCCCGGTAACCCTAGGAATACTTGACACAGGAAGCACAGTCTGAAGAAAAGATTGCACAATGACACGCGATGACAAATCTAGCCCAAATTTACTACCCGGAGATGCTACTCCGGTGTGTTGTGTGATCTCCTAAGATGACACACACACACACGCCAAACAATGAATGAAGAACAAATGCTGCCGCTTGGTACTTTGTTGGCTAGCAGGAGTTGTAAATCTTACATTTTATGTCATCGATCGTTGCCCCGAACAATACCAAGGAAGAGGGTGCCGAGAGGGATGTGGCGGTCGATTCCGGAAAGACGATTTGCGTGTTACAGAAGTTGGTGTCGCAGCATCCCATCGTGTGATACGCATGGTGGGCAGGATCAATGGACCCAGCGGACTTTTCCCGGCACCAGATTGGATTATCCGGTGGGTTCAGAATGCGCCGTTCAATGCATCTACAAGTGTACAGTGGCTCGAGGTGATCAAATTATCGCAAACTATGGCTGGTGAATTTATTTTACGATGCATGAAATGATGCCGATGAATGAAGTTGATAAATTATATCGCTGCTACTGACCATAAACGTTATTGATCCATTATCGATACTGCGGCGTTCATATTCAGGCCAAGACATTGTACAAGATAATGAAATTAAGTCACAAGGTTTGCAGTTCGCTACACTTGATGAACACGTACCACAGAGATAAATGCATATCACGTCTTAATATTGATGCAGTTAGTGGATTATAAAAGCAATCTCTCGCACCCACCCACATGTTCATCGGCCGAGATTACCTTGTTAACTGTTTTGAGCACGGGATGAAACAAAATAAAATACAGTTTAAAGTGCTAACCTTGAAACGTGATTATAGTGCATATTTTCAGGCAATTTTTTTTTTTGTTAAATTCAAGAATTACGAAGTAGCAAGACACAGTCGGTTTCAATTTACCGTAGCTGAAACCGAACTCGCTCCTCGCTGATAACGCTCTAATATAATTTATGTGTCTGCGCGCAATTTATCCGATCAGTTGACAAGCGAGAAATATGAAGCCACGAAGCTTTGAGACCGCGCGCGTATGGAAACGCCTATGGTGCAAATAATAAACAAACTGGAGCCGAAGACTAGAAACAAAAGTAAGGCTAGTTCTGATATCAGCGACTGACGAACTGCTTGTATTAACATATACCTAATGAATGAATGAATAAAAGAAAAAAAAACAAACTCAAATCAGCCAACGAAACAGTGTCCGAATCGCGTGCATAGTATCTGGCTGTTAAATACTTCGCATTAACTGGGGATGGTATCCTGCCCAGATGTAAAAAAAATTGGCTAATTTTGACACTTCTACGAATTCGTTTCTGTTTGTTCGCTGAAACATTATCGTGTCGCAGTGAAATCATTGGAATTAAGGTGTTGTGTGTTGGTCACTATGAGAATTCAGTATTCATAACTAGTGTTATACTGATATTCATATCATAATTTACAATGAAACAACGAGTGGTATAAAAAAGCTATAGCAGGATAAGCATGTGAAATCTGCCCCCAAAGGGAATTCATATTGTTATACCACGTTCGAAAGGTCATAGACTGGAAACAATTTTCTTAAAGTTTCAACCTTTTAACTGTCATATTTACGGAGGGGTGGTTCTATTGATTTTTATTTTATTTGATATTTGACGAAAGCGCTCCTCCGAAAATTAAAAAAAAATCAGGTATATTTAAGGCATTATGGGGAAGGTTTAAAAAAATGTTCAAAATTTTTGAAGATGTATTTCTTTCATTAAAAAATACTTGAAAATTTTGAAACATATTTTTCCCTCTTCCAATTTTTGCATCACCCTGGATTGTTTAGTGATAAATAAAAATTTGTTGGACATGCTAAAGCGGTATGTTTTCACATTTTTAAGAAACGTGGACGAACACATTATTTGATTTTTTCTAAAAAATAAATAACAGTCGACCATGCGTTCCCATCAAGTTCTGTTAGAAGAAAACACATGGTGCTTTGTTGTTTATTCAACTCAAGCGCAGGACTTAGAAGTCAAAGTAACGAAAAGTAGGAAATGAGTTTCAACCTTTGCATAATACATACACGATCATACTTCGGGTACAACCGAGAAAGCTACGAAGCAAGAACTTACTGGTATGTTGTTCATATATGAATGGTAGTAATATATGAACGTTGCGAGTATCACACATATGAAATTCGGTTACAGTAGTCAAGAACTAGAGCGGGTGTCAGTTTTTCATGTGATGCTGATGGATGTAATGGAAGAATAATGAAAGAAAAAATGAAAATGTCTTTACAGGAAGCCAGATCTTGATAAAATTCTACATTAATGTATGATCCGGTATACTCAAAATCACACGGAGAAGCCTTCGATCATAAAATTGCGATATCGCAGTTTTTGATTTTTGCGATAGTTGATTTAACTAATTTCTTTTTGATTCAACCAATATGATCTTTGAAGTGCATATATTCAAGTAGTTGAAAAATTTGTTGTTTTGAATGATGTCAAATGCCGGAGACAGTTGAAAGCAAAACAATAATCGCAATGCAAAATCAACAACTGTTTTAGTTTAAATCTGTTCGCGTCGCTTCAAAATGTCAATGAAAACAACATCGATGATTAAAGCGTTTGGTGAAATTGTGTCCATTCGATTTGAGAAATTTATGATTCCATAACAAGTGTTTATCTAACAGCGGTGTTGTGATAAAGTTAACCTTGTTTAAGATGAAAAAGATTTGGTGACAAATTAGAAAAAGTTAATGAATGATCATCTCGTAATCTTTCAGGTATGCGCAAAAATTTTATGCTTCGAATTCGATCATTGATTTACTTTCAGCAGACTGTTTTACTTCCAGCTGTTTGATACCGATGATGATGTTCATGCATTAGCAATGAAACGCTTTTTGACATGAATTTAATTTATAAAGGTAACAGGAGCGAAGGGTTTCAAACACACAGAACGCGCTGCGTTTGAATTGCCGTAGCAAAATTCCAATTCCCAGCGGTTGATGCACCCAAGCTCATATAAATTGACTAAAATTATCAGTGCATAACTTTAGTTCAACCATTTGAAGGCATCATCTTTCAATACTCATTTTAGGTAATTTTAATTTAATAATTTCGCTAATTTACTCGCCCCTCCGGGCACTTTTGCTGATTAAAAACGTTTTTCTACATCAATCATTTCCGATCGAATCAGAAGTATTTTTTTTAGAATTTAGATTTTTACTGATCTCGACTTGACATGATCAAGATCATACAAAAATCAAAATCACTTAGAGATCAGATCAGTTCTGATTTCGTAATGATAATTTATTCCTTGGTTAAGATCAGTTGAAATCAGCAGTGATCGGTGGTTTTCCCAATTATTACATGTCAATATAAAATACTGTTTTTATTTTAACAACGATATTTATTTCATGAATCTCAACATACCGAACTTATTTCAAATAGATCATGACGTATATCAGTAAGTATATTTTGATTATTTTCGCAAATCAATAACATTGTTCGAGTTGATTCAACTATTTGCAATGTCTAAAACAACCGATTTATTTGTCAACTAACAGAATTTTGTTTCAATAACAACACCAGTTATTTCAACTAAAATAATTGTTGAAATTGAAAGGTATGTGTCCTAACTAATTTACAGCTTTTATTTTCAACCTATTAAATTAGTTGTTTCAACCATCGTTTCTGATAATCGAAAAACAAAAATAACAGTTTAGTTAAAACAACAA
This sequence comes from Malaya genurostris, assembly GCF_030247185.1. Lineage (NCBI taxonomy): Eukaryota > Metazoa > Arthropoda > Insecta > Diptera > Culicidae > Malaya > Malaya genurostris. The sequence goes on from NC_080571.1 coordinate 329,133,252, forward strand.
TCGATTAGTAGTAACAAATTTGAACCAATCGAATTCAGAAAATCAACTAATATTCTGGTTGAAATGGGATCGCGGGTGGTTCCGTGCAACATATTTAGTCATCAACTAACCATACCTGCCTGTTTGAAGAATTACACGTTTATTTGAATCTATTTGGCTTAATTTTGACGTGAATACGTCTTACTTTACTATGAGACGCCTTATCAAAATCCACTCTTTACAAGAGTGGGCAGAATATTTTTTGTTGTATATAACGCAGCAACATTTTTTTTCTCCATAACATTGGAAATATGGTCAGCAGTTTATGATAAATTTTTCAGTAGTATGGGATAACCACAAATAACTCAAAATTTGAGTTTTTTCAAATGTCTGGTATGAACGAGTATTGAAGTGAAACTCCGTGCAGAAGACGCAAAAGATTTCAACCGCATGAATTGAACGAACCGTCGCACAAAGCGTATCGTGAAAAATCTACAGAGAGAAATACCGAATATTTTTAATGATTGAGCGCTGTGGACTTACGACAGATGTAAAATTCTATTAATCCAAGATGACGGCTTTCGGTTAGTGGATATTCTTTTCAATCGCTATATAATTTACATTTTCGATACAGTTTGACAAATAAGTATTGAAATTAATATCATATTAATTCCTAACCTAAATTTACGATTTCTAGACGGCCACGAAATAAATTGTTGTGGGTCTTTCAAATTGAAATGAATATGTGAACGAATTTGACATTGCATTTTCAATGACATCGCAATCCATGTGTTCCACCTTATATTTGCATCGTTATACTTGTGCAATTGAACCATTGAAACTTCGCAAAATTCACACAATCAATAAACTAGTACGTTAAAAAGAAGTACGTACGATTATCGATATTCGGAATTGTGGAAAAAGCATGTCGGGTTTTTTCGTATTCACGTCATCCAGTTATGTCTCTGACATTACCAATCTACCTTTTTTTCATATCATCTGTACAAACACGCTCCTAAAAATGTAATTTTTATACTTATCAGCCTGTAACTCCGGAACCGGATGTTGTATCCGGATGAAATTCGGAAGGATTATATGGGATTGCTTAAGCTAGTAGAAAATTGGATGAGCGGCCTCTGAGAAAATCGAGTGAACTTATTTAATTCATTTTGCACATTCTACCCCGTAACTCCGGAACCGGGAGTCGGATCTAGATGAAATTCAATATCAACATAAGGGGCTATGCGGTCTTTAATTTGAATCTAAATTGAAGTAAATCGATTAAGGAGCGGGTAGGGTCTAACACGTTTGAAAAATCATTTATTATTTTCTTTCTATTTTCTGATAGTAAAACATTTCAAGAATATTCTGTGAAATTTTGAAGTCTATCGGAACAAAATTCAGCAAGTTATGGGCCATAATCTTTGCCGATCTCATACTACGAAGAAATAAGAGCTGCGCACACAGGCCCACAGATCTGCTTCGATTGACTTAAAAACTTGACAAAACATTCTCGAAATGTTTCATTATAACAAAATACAAAAGAAAAAATATGGCTTTTTGAGAATGTTAGAGCCTACGTGCTCCCTTGAGTAATAAATTGTTTCGTTCGATTTTATAGACAATAAACTTTAAACACGTTTTTCTCGAAAGCAGGTTTTGAAAGTCCGTGTCCATCGTCATTCAAAAACTACTGCACCAATTTTTTCAAATTTTGCGCACACTTTATACATATTAAAAACCAGACCCCAACGTTTTCTTTTTCGATGTTTGTTACTATGGGGAGGTTTTACAGCTACAAAATGGTCGATTTTTTCGTGAAAAATCGTGCTTTTGAATTTAAACAACCACCAAAAATTTAAAAAATTAAAAAAAAATCAAATAGAAACGTTGGGGTCTAGAAAAACTTCTGTACGGAAAGAAATCCGTTACTGATGTCATGATTATAAAATCAATATATTTTTTTTCTCATGAAACCATGAGCAAAAAGTCTTCTCCCATGAAAATTAATCATGATCCGAAAATGCGTTATTTGAGGAATGTATTTCTGTCAAAGCTCGTAGCTCCTATTTTCTACCCGCATATCACTTTAAACCCTCTGCCTCAAATGATGTGAAGGATTGCTAAATAGATTAAGGCAAAAAGCAGACATCGAAAAGCAAGAAGTACTGAAAATGTTTACATAAAGATAATGCACCGAAAATTCACATTATTAGAGACTAAACACGTTACATTTTATATGACTATATCTGAATGTATTCTAACATATTTGTTGTGACTAGAATAATATTCCGAGAGCTAGCGTAAACCGAAAAATAAATTCGACTATGAATTTGGAACCATCTAGCGAAAATAAGAAAAAAAAATTTTCAACTGCTTTGAAAAATTTGTTTCAAAGATATAACAACACAAGCTGTATTGATTAACCTAAATATTTTAAATAAGACGATTTTGCAAATGATGTTTCGAAGAAAAAAAAACAAAATCATTCCGCGGTATTTGCAAGAATTCGACATAGAGTTTGTTTTTTAAGAGGGTTGATTAACTCGTGTTTCATGCAGTTCGTTAAGGTGAATAAATTCGGAAACATAAAATCAAAACTGAAGCAATTAACGCAAGTGAACACGTTATTTTAGGCGTGGTCGTTTTTCAAAAACATAATATTTTAACTGTTAATGATTCTGATTAGAAGAAATTTGTCGTGCTTTTCACTGTTTGGCTTTTCAAACGTATATCATTTGAGATATTAGTTAAAATCGCCCAAAAAATTCGTTCATCACACCACTCCATTTAATTCATATTTAAAATTTTCATATTTTGAAACATAACGCCTGAATTCATGTTACAAAGATTACCATCGTAGCAGAAACACGCCTGAAGTTATACCCATCAACGTCAAATGCGTTTACGGTTAAATTTTCTGCGAAATCAGCCCAAATGGATCATGATCCGAAAACTTTTAATCATGGTGTATTATCATAATATGAAAATATACTCTTTTCCCCAAATCATGACTCGTTCTGCTCTTTTCTAGAATCGGAATTTTGCCCGTGTGCTCTAACTATGCTACTTCGGATTAGTCTGCGCTGAGATACAGTGGACACCGCAAATCATGATTTTTAGAAAAAAAGTTCTCAATAAATACCTCATCACCGACTTATTTCTCAATAATGGCTTTTTGAGAATGTTAGAATGTTCCACGGAAAAATTACAAAAAGTTTGTGATGCTTTTTATTATACAAAATATTTGAATTTATTATTTGGCACATTTTACCCCATTACTCTCGAACCGAACGTTCGATCCGGGTAAAATTCAATAACAAGACCAAGAGACCATTCACTTGAATCTTAGTTTGTGAAAATCGATCCAGCCATCTCTCTGTATTTTAGAGCTCCAATATACTTGAGACTTTTTTATGCAGATGAGACGTACCGCATAAAAACGTATTAAGAATCTATAAAACGTCAATGTCAATGTCAATGTGGTGTTATGTCGATTCCGTTTTTTAGATATCGACTTTGGGACCTAGAAAAAAAATGTATACCGAATGTGTGAATTACATGAAAAGTCAAAATGTTCGACGTTCGTGCATTTCGGAGACGAAATAAAAAATTCGCATAATTTTGAAAATATGCATAAAAAATGCGGGTGGGTAATGCCAGAGACATAACTGGATGTCGTGAATACGAAAACAACCGACATGTTCCTTAACACTTTCGAATATCAATTAGTTGATCAATTGTATGAATTATGCAAGCATTCCCCTTTTCCACATTTTTCGCAAAAACAAAGAAGGCATCACTTGATCTCGTTTACTGTGAATTTCACACAGCGAAAAGTGCACAAATCTAACCAAACTGTTCTAGATTTGCACTAAACTGAGGATATTCGCCCTTATTCTGAATAACGTCGTATCGATTTTACAATCGTATTTCATTTGTATTCCTTATAACGCTAGCAAAATCAAAGGTAGCTAAGATTCGATCGAGCCACATTCGATCGAAAAATCAATACGTCGATATTCAGAATAAGGGTGATTTCCCTTCGATTTGCAAACAACAAATCCTAATAGTTCTTTAGAAAACTTTTAGAGCCATCAGAACGGTTGATTTTGTGTAATGCTCTCCACCGTTACTTTTTCACCAATGCAAATGACTGGCAGCTGTGACGTAATCGCTCTTGTCGGAAGCGAAACTAGCTTTGCAAACGACACAAAATACATCTGCTCGCAGTGGCGACAGAATCCAAACTGATCCAATTTTTATTGAGAGGTTTCTTTTTACGTGATTTCGTTTGTAGCTTTATCACTAATGGGCGGTCCTAACGGCTATAAAAATAGCCGCATACAGAATTTTAATGTCGATTATTTCATTTCAGATTTGCATAATTTATTGAAAGAAACTATCAGGATGCTGTACGGGATTCATTCCTGCCTTTCAGAAGGACCAAATTGTGGAACTCACTACGATATTAAACACGATATTCGGAACATTTTTCTCGAACGATTGGTTTTACAGCAGCAGATATTTTATTCTCTTCCTCAGAACGCGTTCTGATTGGCTGGTGTTGACATGGGTCAAATGAGACAGGTTTTTCAATAGTGTACTATTGAAATACTTCAATGCTTTGGTTATACACGTTTAAGTTGAAAAATTTCGATTCTATTGGTAGTTAGATTATATAAATCCTTTCACAGATCACTGAGCTATGAGCTTTTAAAATACGAGAAAGGCAAACGCGCCTTATGAATTATCCTCTTTGATACTCGTTTATACCAAACATTTCAGAAAAGTTTAATTTTGAATTATTTGAGATTATGTCACACAACTGAATATTTTATCATGAAATTGTGATCACATTTCCGATGGCATGTAGCAAAAATTAAGTTGATTCGTTAGATACAACTAGAGATATTCACGATCAAAAACTTATCACTCTCTCAGAGGGTAAATTTTGAAAAGGCACCCCATAGTAAAGTAAGTCGTATTCACGACAAAAATTCGAAATAATTACATGAAACATTGTCAAAGACACTGAAACAATCGGACCAACCGCTTCAAGATAAGTATTTTCAAAAATTTCCATTTTGGCCATGGAGAATGAAGAATGCTTAAGAAAAATTTGTGCCAAATAAATGATACTAAAATTGAATTTTAAAAAAACTGATTTCTGGTGGAACAGCTCCGAACGACTTCAACAACCAAATGCAAAAGTCATTTTAATAGTGTAGAGCTCCCAACATTGCCTCTGACTAGGTAATTCATCAACTGTTCGACGACATCGTGTTTAATGGCTGTTAGTTCGGATGCAAAAAGGAACCAACATGTTGTCTTGTGGCACCCCCTAGTCAGCTCAGTCACGCTAACACATCCGACGTGTTTAATGATTATAATTCATTCGTTGCTTAAATTCACACCCGACCCGACAGTAAGTTAGACACCCAGATTGTATGGTCCCGGTGTCGTTGGTCTTCGAAACATATCGCAACACATGCTGAAGTCTAAGGCGCGTCTGGTCCAAGGTTGATATCAGTTTGAGTGATCGATCATTCTCCGGGGCCTGTCTTGGACTATTGGTACTACTAGGACCAGGTTCTAAAATGCAAAATAGCTTTGCTAAAGTTCGGTCAGTGCACGTCAGTGCACAGTGAAGAACAGAATCTATTAATAACTTCTTGATTTTTTCAATATGTTTATTTAGTACGGCAGTTCCAAAGGTAGCCCAAAGTTGCCAAGAGCAAAATCGTTTTATTTGATTTTATAATCAGACTGGCCGGCAGCAAGTTTCGCTCCATTTTGGACCATGCATGATATGTCTGGGAGAAAAATGTGTGCTACTAATCTGAGCTTTGTTAACACAGCTGAAATTGAAAGTGGAACAGATTTGGTTTGAAGAATTTGTATCTAATTGGATCTAGACGTAAAACTGGTTTACAGTGGCGAGAAGCTAGTATACCGATGTGTTGATAAACAGCAATCAATTTCATTATTACATTACATGTAGAAGTTGATATTGCTTTGTATTTTCAATGAACAGTACGCGGCAGAATATATATCCTAATCAAAAGTTTTTCCAACTAATCAGAAACATCAAGTCCATCGTCAGTGAATCAAATAATCTCACAAAGTTAAATGTGTGATCATCAGCAGTCTGATTCATTCAAAGAGAATATTTTAAAATACCATCGCTTCAAGATCTGTATATTCCAATCAAACTTATTCTACTTACTACCGACAGCTACAATATAGGCAAAACCAGTTTCCGCTTGTTCTGGCGAATGAAATTTCAGCCGGGTTGCAATAAAATATTAATAAAATTTTATTTCGATTGCAATTTGCATTTCTATCTCACGGTCTTATTTCTCTGTTGATGCGCACAGTCGAAGGTGGAATAATTCAGCAGTAAAAGCGCCTCGATACCGTTATTGATTATTTATCATTACCATCATCGAAATTGCTGTCGTCTTCGTCGTCATCAGCAGCACCATTTCGTGGTCCGTGGTTCCGCTCATGCATGAAGGCATCAGAATCAATCGTTTGTTTTTATTGATTATTTACTATTCAACAGCGAAATACAAATCCCCGCCGAATCTAAAATTGGCAGACAACAGTTTTTTTTTTCAGTGACCGAACAAATTGTCTGTATAATTTGAATGCATCCCCACGGCATCGACGGTCTGAATTACTAAATCTTCGACTGACCCTTGTCGTCGTGCTCAGATTTGAACACTGATCAGAGCGAACGCAAAATGGCAAACAAATAGAACTCAATCCTAACTGTTATTTGGCCTTACTTGTAAAAACGTCACGAATGAACGGTTCCCCAAAGTACTTACACACCCGTTTCGGTTCTATCATGGGTCTCACCCTTGTGATAGTAAAAAACCAAAAAAAAAAATAGAAATGTGCTTTGGGTAGCAATATGCCAGAAGACAATTTTATGTCCTCGTTCGCTTCTTATTCAAGTAACCCAAACATAAATTACCGAATAAAACATAAATATCAGCATAAGCTCAGCAAAAAAGGGTACAAGTTGGATCCTTTTGTTTATGAACCATTATGGGCTAAACATTACGAAAAAAACATTTTATATCCGGTTTACTCGAAATCGTCAATTTGCAGCCGAAAAAAAAGTAAACTGGTGAGCTATGCTCGGTAACCGATGTTCATCACTTATTTGTTATTTTAGTTTTGCATTGACAGTTTCTGTTTCATTTATTTGGCACGGCTCAAAATCCTCAAGACTAAACCGAACCGGCTCACCGTTAAACATTTTGTATGAATTAAATGAAAAGAATGATTTTTACCCCACATAAGACCTGAATATTTGGCTTAGCCAGACAATGTCAATTCCAAACCATTGATTATAGCTATGCTTGAGCAAAGATAACATGGAGATTACGATCAAAATTTACCAGCACTGAATTCATTTCAAAGATGTGCGTATATGCTAGTGACATTTGATATTCATCGAAGAAGCATCCTAACAAGAGGAGCAAAGCGTTAAAATTTTGCTTGCGCATCGCAAAAAATCCAGGCTACTCGTACGCAAAGTTGGCGAAATTAAAGACACGAGAGACAGTTGTCAGTGAGATGCTGCTCAAGCGAAACTGGCGTTCTGCGACGAGCAACAGGAGAAAGGAGATTGTGCAATGGTTAAGCTCCATTTTGTTAAGTAATTACAGAAAATATTTTAGTTTCTTCATAAGTGACTCTAAAACACGCTAGAACCTCTAGTCTTGACTCATAAGTGCCATAAAACAAAGATTTCTGACAACCAACCGGTAAATTTGCGAGAGTAAAAGTAAGATTATTGTATAGGATCCAACCTTGAAAAATGCCGCCTTGTACATGGTGACAGTGTACTCGGACGCCAACATCCAAGAAATGCCAAAAAATTATGGAATTGGTAAAAATTTGTTTTACAATTAGTTCACGAAATCATTAATTTCTTGTGATTTTTCCGAGAAAACTTTTTAATTAAAATTAAATTTCAGATAAGTACTATACTGCTATAAAAATCCGACGAGATGCCACCATTGATATACATGAAAATGAAATTCTACAGTCATTTAGAATACAGAACCGCCATTCAGCGACAACCCTAACAATTATTTTTCATGAGCAAGAGACGCTCTCTTCTCAATTGTGAGTGTACACTTGGATCTAGCAAAGACCTAATTCTCAGAGAGAAAACCTGCGAACCTCTTAAAAGACAAAAATAAGATTTTCTGACAGCCATTGAGAAGGTTCCCCTTCCTCCATGAAAGGGATTACCATTCCCGAAAATTGGCTCGTTAGGAGATCCAAATTTAATCAAATGTGCAAGTGCGTAGATATCTGTACTTCTATACACTGCTCTGATATCGCACGTTTTGACGTAGGACTACTCTTTGAATTCTATACAGGAATGTGAATTCAAATCAACTAGATAAAACCAGTGTTGGTGATTGCCGAAACTTTGATAGAAGCTGCTCGATATTTCTCTAAATTGTATACAACATTTTCAATCCGGTAGAAGATGTTACAAGAACTCGTGCCTATCAATGCATGAACCGTGAGAGAAGTTTTCTACATTTCTTCGCTCCACTTCATACTCTGAGTATTTCACGGCAGTCTGATTACAGTGTATTACAGTCTGATAATGATCTGTGCTGTGTGGAATTTACCAACAGAGAAACGCAAGTTAACAATTATCGCAGAAAATCGAGTCGACTTGATGATTCTCATACTAGGTTGCAATATTTCAAAACCCTTGTGTGGAGCATTCACAGACATTTTCATAGATACAATTTATACAAAGGCGCATATAAAATCGGATCGCGAAACGAGACTAACGCCCTTATTCTGAATAACGACGTATTGATTTTTCGATCGAATGTGGTTCGATCGAATCATAGCTACCTTTGATTTTGCTAGCGTTATGGGGAATACAAATGAAACACGAGAGAAAAAACGATACGACGTTATTCAGAATAAGGGCGTAAGCTACCGTTTGATGCTTCAGAGAGAATCCTTACAGCAGCGTGCTAACTCGTGATGCTCAGACAGGTCATCGAGAGAAATTCGCTCTCGCACTGGTGTCCATTCTATGTTAAATGAACCATGCCGGTTTTTTGTCGCTGCGATGATATCCGTTTCTCTTTGATGGCACTGATTGAATCGTGTGTAGATTTGGTAGAGAGCTTTCTTTGATACGACAAAAGCCATCCTTGGATAAAACTATATAATTGAGATGTTTGGTGGTCGAAACATTAATTAATAACGAACAATTTATAATTTTTCATATTTACCAAACAGTACTCATATCTTCCCCTAACAGATACGACAATTTCGTATAGATTAAATCTCTTTACATTTCGCATAGACTATTTAAACTGAGCCTCTTCACGCAATCGAAATTAGTATTGAACCGACTTGCATTCTATTCGGTTCGTTTGTGCCGTGGAAAATGATTCTATGCTTATCATCCTTCGGTGGATTTTTATGCACCGCTCGCCTTGCAAGAGAAACAAAGGATTTTGTCGGAGCTCTATTGATTTCTCCCATTCGAGATGCAGAACGAATGATTTTTTTATATTTCTATTCTATTTCTCTAATACTTACAAAGCAAAGCAATGAGACTCAAATCTTCAAATAACTAGGAGAATATGCCACTTGAGCCAATCGATTCCGATAAACGTCAAAATGACACCAGATCTCGACGTTTTAGGCAATTTTAAGACATTTAGCATAAACAAATTTCGATTTCAGAGTTCCAAAGTCGAGTTTTGTCCAGAAAAAAAATTGAGATGATACAAGATCTTGAAGTTTCAGGCAATTGTCTTTAGAATTGCCTGAAACTTTGGCATCAAAACAGAAAATTTTTGATTTCGGAAATTTCAAATTTTTTTCTTGTTCAAGAGAGCCGAATCAATTTTGCTTTTTTATATGACACTAGAGCTCTACGTTTCGACGACAATTCAAAGACATTTGCTATGAAACATATATTTCGATATCGGAAATCTCAAAAATTTCCTATGCTCTAGTGCCGATTTTTTTAAATTATTTTCGAGGTGACAGTAGATTTCGATTTTACATGCAATTCTATTACATTTGGCATGAAAAATCTAATCTCAAAAGCTCTAGAGTTGAGTTTTTTTTCAAAAAATTAAATTTAAAATTGTAGATCTCGATTTAGATGGCAGTTGGCATCAAACAAATTTCAGATCACGAAATTGTAAGTTCTAAGATATTTGGCATAAAAAAATGGTTTATTTCGGAAATCTTGAAGTTTCAGTCAATTCTAAAATATTAGGCATCAACAATTTCTTTTAATTTCGGAAATTTCAAGCACCCCCTGGTTTCATGATAGCTGTAATCAATTGCTCTTTTTACAAGTAATACAATAGTCCGGTCGTTCTTGAAGCTTTTATAAAACAATTCGCATGGTTTAAAAAATTATTAAGAACTACTCGCCAGAAATAAAAAAACTAATGATATAATTAAACAATTAAACATTCAGTTTTTGCAATGACTGAGTGGAAACATATGTTGGAGAAACCAAATGAACGAAAAACTTAACAGAAAAGATGATTTTTACGCTCGGAAATAGTACACGAACCTGCGTTCTTATGCGTTCCGTTCATACGCGCTACCATTTCGCCACCCTATGCCTTGTCATAGAGACAACTCTAAAACACGGCTAGGCATGATAGAATTCCTCTTTTTACAAGGAATATAATAGGCCGGTCGTTTTTGAAGCTTTCATAAAACCTTTTGCATGGTTTAATAAATTATCAAGAAGTACTCGCCAGAAATAAAAGAACTAATGAGAGAATTAAACAATTAAACATTCAGTTTTTCCAATGACTGAGTGGAAACATATGTTGGAGAAGCCAACCGAACGAAAAATTTAACAGAAAAGATGATTTTTTGGAAAATCATACGCTCAGAAATAGAACTCGAACCTGCGTTCTTATGCGTTCCGTTCATACGCGCTACCATTTCGCGATAGAGACAGCTCTAAAACACGGTTAGGCATGATACATCGAACATGGTCTATATCCTGGCTGTCTCTTGACCGGTACCATACATCCAAACATCTTCTCTATTCATCAAGCACTAGTCTTCTCTCTCTATACCTATTTTCCGCTCAAGCACTGAGTAGGAGAGTGTATTTATAATCGCTTGTCACCTTCTCCACTGGTGCAAGTCGCTGGCTGGATATCGTTAGCGACAGACCCAACGACAGACCCCACCTGCGTTCAAGTCCTGTCTCTGAACGCATCTTTTTAAAAAAAAAATCATCTTTTCTGTTTAGTTTTTCATTCATTTGGCTTCTCCAATACATGTTTCGACTCAGTCATTGCAAAAACTGAACTTAGCTATGGCGATTTTACGTCAAACCAATTAAAATTAATAAATAATTAAACATTGTTAACTCTATTATCTCACAAAACTACTTTCGTGTCAATGTGTTGTTTAGAACATATCTATGACACATTTGTTTTGGGCAATAGGATTTATTACTTTTTAGGTATGCAGCGAGGAAAATTTCATGTCCGCCATTTTGATGTTCTACCGTAGCTTTTATTACCATCAAATAAATTTCAGAATATAAAAAAGGAAGAAATATATTTGATTTCCATGTTGCACTTTCAAATCATTTGCACCAGTTCTGACGTAACGTAACTGATTCATATAAAAATGACAATATATCACCTAAAAAAATTATTTTCATTGGTTATAATTCTTATGTTTATCTATTCATTCACAATAAAAATGAACGCGTATTTTTTTTAATACTGAAAAAGACTCAAAGCCGTAAATAAAATATTCTCACTATGGAATTCATGCGAGTAATTTCAATGTTGATCGTAAAGCAGGTTTTAAAACTTTCTTGAATTTCGAATTTCGAAAATCAATTAACGCAGTTTGATGCTTCTTCATTTTGCTTTGTAAATTTTATGAAGGCTGTTTACTTGCCAATACCATTCTATAATGGTTTTCAGAAGGTTTTTGTAAAACTGTTAATGGCTATCGTTATCGAGCCATCACAAATGGTTTTGTGAAACCCATGGTTCGTGAAAAGGGTTTCAATGGCTACTGGTTTTAACAGTACGGTTCAACATGCCATACAGCTCGACTAACAATCGTCAGTTAAGACCATTCAACCCCGAACGAGTCATACCGAAAAACGATGATTTTGACTGGCCCCCGACATCACCCGACGCCACCAGACTGTTTTTGTGTTGCTATTTGAAATTCGAGCAACACGCTGATAAGCCAAGAACCATAGTTCAACTCGAAGGCAACATACGACCAAAACCGATGCCGAAATGCCGAAAAAAAGACCCATTTTGTATTCAAAAACAAAGATGGTCTATTTTTACGATATCATTTTCAAAAAAATTACTGTAACATATCTCCTTGAACCAAAAAAAAATTAAATTCGAAAATAAATAAAATTTTTTTTATATATATTCTGTTCAGAAACCAATGCTTCCACAAAACATTCGTACCTCACATATTGGAAAATACCTTTTGTCTTCGATTTTGTTTTCAAGGATAAAATATGATATTACCTCAGTATCATAGTTCAATTCCCTGAACGTGATTTCTTAACGTAATGATGCCTTTCAAGTGTTGTCTGGTTCGAAGATACCATCTCAACGATAATAATTAATTATATCACACCGAAACGGCGAAAATTAGAGCTCGATGTAAAATTAATTGAAACGTTTCTATTTTGCGTTATGTTATTCTTATTGTTATATTATCCGGCAATTAGCAGTTTTCTCGGTAAGCCATCCAATTAATTATAAATTATCTTACATTTCTAAAGCAGTACAACACTTGAAAAAAAGGTAAATATCGAGACGAGCCAATAAAGCGAAAGCCGACAAAAACCTGTACTGGTTAGCGCTTCCTTTGGTTTAGCAAAAAATCCTTCCCTCTCCCACTGAACCGGGCGTCCGTCCAGTGGGACCTGAGAAAATCGTTCGCTATTAAACCGGTGTGGTGTTGATCCATACTTTTGTTTTTCGCGCCACCAAAGTGGGAGAGAGCAGTTCAAACGTTGTGTACAAAGAAAAACCTCAATCCCTGTTTCGTTAAGGTTCCCAACTCCCTTCCTTTCGGGGTTATCCCATTCCGAACAAAGTAGATCTGCTGCGTGCATCATTTTTGTTTTTTGGTTCCCATCTCGACTCCACTTAACGTGCCACCCATCGTTCTTTGAGTGTGCTCTGGATTGCCAGAGCAGTCAGAATGTTTAATGAGATAATGCCGAGGTGTATCAAATTTAACGTTTTTGCTTTCGGTGGCTTTGACTTGGGTAGCTGACAAGTGCAGAAGATCCAAAACCTGCCCTGCTTACCAAGGCTGTGTTCGAGCAGTGCAGCCAGAGCGCTGGTAATTTGCAATCGTTTGCAAGTCGGTCGGTTAGTTTTCAAATATTATTAATCAGAACTATCAATTTATCCAAAAGAAAACATTTAATTAATCATAACAAATAAACATCAATCTGTGGTCTAGAGATTTTTCAAGATAGACTTTTGTGCAACTCTAAATAACCAGAATCTTAAAATAAAGTACTATGTTAAGATTCCGTTAGCTGTTCTAGATTTATTGGGATATCTGTTTTTCAAAATATTCCATGTCGCTAAGTATTTAACATAGATTACTAATACATCAAATTTATGAAATAAAGACAGACAGCAAAATGACTGACTAGAGCTACTCTTCACCATACTGTTATATTTTTTTTTCGTTAGACACTAAATCGATTTCATGGCCTACCTAACAAGCTGTATCCTATAATTTGGGTCCCTCTTTAGGTTGAAGCACAATTCATTAAACAATCTATAATGTTTGCGTTGCAACATTAAAAAATTACCTTCATCACAGTCAATGAGAAACAGTAAGATGAACAAAAAAGCAAAAATATCTTAAATAGTGACAAAAATGTATCGCTAAGAGGAAGGACTCGAACCTACCATCTTTTCCTTAACGTGGAGATGCTCTGCCAACTAAGCTACTCTGGTCTTACTCATCATCGATTGTGCCCTGATTCCGTGTTTTGGAAACTGTTATCATCGATATGCAGTAGCATTCGAATTCGAGTAAAATGAACTCAAAGTAAGCAAAGTCCTGGCATTACATTCCTTTTGTGGAATTTGGCCTTTCTGTTTCAACAGACTTTGCAGCCGATTCTTAGTGTACAGAATCATTGCAGGGCTAGTACTATGGATCCTACTGACACTAAGAATCCTTCCAGGGGCTCGAACATACGGTAACTGGCTTGTAAGACCAGCATCCTATGCATTGAACCGCCAACCCATTGTCATTGTCTTGAAAGATGAGAAATAACATGAAACATAGAAAAAATAGTATTGCCAAAAACATATTTTTTTAGATGGCTTGAAGAATATATAATCAGGGGAATAATCATACTCGACAAAACTATCGAACGAAGAGACACTTTAGTGAATAGATTTAAAGAACACTTGATGTATCTGCTAACTGAAAATCGGAAAAGAGAAACTCCAAAAATTGGTGCCACTTTTGATGTGGAAACAGGACGCTTGATGCCGCACGACCTTTATGCCGATCCTATCCAGAAAAGGTAGTAAGTACTATCAATCCTTCAGTTGACCATTATTTCGCTGACTACTAAATTTTACAAGATAAACCCGAGGGGTATAAAATTGATCAAAATGAAATATGCAATCACCTATAAGTTGATAAAACTGTGCAATTTAAATAATATACCAGTTCTTAGAATTACATATCTAAAAATCTTGAGAATGGCTACTAGTAGTAGGCAAGTTACAACGAGTAAAATTATAATTTTTGATCTGTAGAATCATATTTTAGAATTTAAATGACTATCGTCATCTAGAACATGACATTTTGCAAACGTCTCTTAATTGTTTTAGTTGTACCATGTTCATTCTCAAAAAAGCCGGGTGGGTTATGTCGGAATGGTAACTGGATGACGAGACTACGAATGTAACTGATCTGTTGCCTTTATACTTCTGAACAGTGTTCGTGATTGCCGAAAATTTGACAGAAGCTGCTCGATATTTATCAATATTGTATACAACATTTTCAATCCGGTAGAAGATACTACAAGAACTCACTGTCTCTCAATGCATGAACCGTGAGAGAATTTTCCTACATTTTTTCGCTCCACTTCATACTCTGAGTATTTCACGGCCCTTCAAAAAAATTTACAGTCTGATAATAATCGTTGCTGTGTGGAATTTCCCAAGTGAGAATCGCAAGTTGACAATCATCGCGGAAAATCGAATCGATGATTCGACTTGATGATTCTCTTACTAGGTTGCAATATTTCAAAACCCTTGTGTGGAGCATTAACATACATTTTCATAGACACAACTTATACAAAGGTTATATGCACATAGTTAGAATAAGTGGCAATAGTAGAATGATTGAGCCCATACAAAATCGGATCGCGAAACGAGAATAAGCGACCGTTTGTTGCTTCAGAGAGAATCGCCACAAATGCGAGCTAACCTTTTAATCTCAGACAGGTCATTGAGAGAAATTCGCTCTCGCACTGGTGTCTATTCTATGTTAAAGGAACCATGCCGGTTTTTTGTTGCTGCGATGATATCCGTTTCTCTTTGATGGTACTGATTGAATCGTGTAAAGAGTTGCTAGTGAGCGTTCTTTGATACGATAAAAGCCATCCTTGTCTCACACTGCTGAAAAAATAATTGATCATATTTCCAAAAGCATGCAACAAAAAGTATGTTGACACGTTGATACAATATTCACGATCAAAAACTTATCACTCTCTCAGAGGGTAAATTTTGAAAAGACACCTCATAGTAAAGTACGACGTATTCACGTCTTACGATACTAATACACTGGAACCTCAATTTACGCGCAGAGCCGGGGGTGCGTAAATTAAATAAAACTTCGCGTTATTTCAAATTTTTCGCGTAAAAAAGGTTTTTCAAATTTCATTTGATTTTAGTTTAGATTACATGATGTTTTTGCGCCTGAGGACCCTAAGAGCATGTTCTGAGACTATGGTAATGTTTGAGAGATGTTCCAATATCCAAGAACTACTTGGAGTATTGTCCTTAGGGACTACACTGTGTCACAGCAAGAACTACAACGGCTAATGCCTGTTTTGTTTGTGGTTCATACTTTTAGAGCTACAAAATGCTTATTTGTCTGTTTATAGCTGTTCTAAGTTGGTTCCCAGTCGTTCAATAACTTCGGTGAAAACAGGTCTTAAGATCTACTTGAGCATTCAGCAGTCTATGTATAGTTTTCAATGCTGCTCATAGTCATACTACATACTGCTTACTAGTGTATTTTGACCTTTTCCCGGATCATTCCCGGTCGTCCAAGAACTTCAGTGCAAACAGGTCTTAAGAACTACACGAAAATTTAGAAGTTTATTATTATTATTATTATTATGTATTATTTTTCAATGCTGTTCATAGTCGTACAGCTACAACTCCAGGTAGATTTTGGATGACCTAGAGAAATCACAATTGTCCTATTGATCGCATGTGGCATCACGAATATGGACCCAGAACGATAAGGTCGTTAATACACTTTGTTACACTGGTAGATCTTAAGGCCTGCACTTCAGGTAGTTTTCGGATGGAGCATCGGTTACGTTGGTAGACTTTAAGGCCTTTTCCGAGGAGGTTTTGGATGTGCTTATCACAGTATGTGAATTTTCCGTGAATAGTACTACAAGTATATACCGCACTCAATAGTTATATTAAAGTGATTGTATACAATATTTGCTTTCCAGATAATTCTTGGATGTCTACGATCTTATTTTGAATCTTTGAAACAAAGCAAAGTCTTGGTATTACATTCCTTTTGTGGAATTTGACCTTTCTGTTTCAACAGACTTCGCAGCCGATTCTTAGTGTACAGAATCATTGCATGGCTAGTACTATGGATCCTACTGACACTAAGAATCCTTCCAGGTCGGGGCTCGAACATACGACAACTGGCTTGTAAGACCTGCGTCCTATGCATTGAACCGCCAACCCGGGATGATTCTTTGAAACAAAACAAACAAATGTCGATTGTCTTAGAAATTCAGGAAAGTTCACAATCAGGTGTAATCTCGGGAAAATGTTAAACATCGAAAATCTCAGTATCGACTTAAAAATTTGACTCAGTATCGACTTAAAAAATTTCGTTTTTATCTTTGGTTGTAGTTGAAGACAGTTACAATCCTTGTAATTGTAAATTTGTATGGGTTATCACTTTGAATTCGAAGATACTGCAGAATTTCCAATATAAGAATTATAATATCACAGTCGAACAATCATGGTGCCAAAAAGGAACCGTGCTAAAAACAAATCAAGCCAAAATACTATGTTTGTGTCTAATTAAAATTCCAAGCGTCATTTCATCGTGCTTCGTTCAAACCCCCCAACTATTGGCATATGGCGGAAAAATCGATATATCCGTGAATATCCGTTGACGGATTCTCACAATCCACACCTCGTTTGATGGGTATAAAGATAAGGTAACTAAATTTGGAACAGTGTTTTAGTTTTTAAGGTAAATTGTGACAGAAGAAAACGAATCCCATTTTCATGATTTTTCATTTATTGAAAAAACATTCCACTTTTACCTCAGTGTATATATTTCCGAGAGCGCTCAATACAATTTATTACAATTAGTTTTTCAGCTACAACGATTTTTGAGTAAATCGAAGCGGGGAGGAAGGTAAATCGAGATCATTTTGGTATAATGATTATTTTCACTATTTAAATGAGATATTTATAACGCATAAAAATTTTTCAAAATCAATCGCCCTTATTCTGAATAACGTCGTATCGTTTTTTCGCTCGTATTTCATTCGTATTCTTAATAACGCTAGCAAAATCAAGGTAGCTATGATTCGATCGAACCACATTCGATCGAAAAATCAATACGTCGTTATTCAGAATTTACCGATTAATTTCGATTCATTTAGTAATTTAACGATTACAACGTATATAAAGTAAATATTTTTTTTGTGCATCGAAATTTTATCAGTATGATTCAACAGAGTTTGCACCCATTCAGACAAAGAAATGTTATACATTTCACTGAACACTGTTCACTGACCCGTTTTGGCCTAATCCGCTTTGCCCCGAGAAAATATTTTTCTTTACGGCTCGTAGCAAAGACAAGAATGCCCGGAAACGATAAAAGTAACAAGTTATTGAAGCACAAAAGACTACGAGACTTTTTTTCAAAATTTCGAACGTTCATAACGAAGCACCGAAACAAATTATTAGTGTCATAAATCTAATAATTCTACAAGAAAATTGACGAAAACGCATGGATAAATTCGAGGGTGTTTCAAAACGAGATTCGAAATATTTTTGGTGGCTGGCACCATAAACCAGAAGATATAAAAAAACACGCTTTGTCCCTCTTTTCCGTATGATGATTCAAATAGATAATGCAAATAAAACTTCGAGAGATCTTAATAAATTAATTAAGCACTTTCACTTTTAATGCCAGATAATACCTTTTGAAATATTTGTCTTGAATTATATCAGATTGAATTTGAAATAAATTTGCCCATTAAATTCACTTGAATGGAGAAAAGGCTGACAGAAAAAAAAATTCTATCTCAGCCTTCATGTGATGAAAAATATGAAGAAAATGGAGTCAAAAATTCAGTTATAGCATGTCATCTTGCGAATTGATATCCATACAGAGACCTCTTATAATACACTCTTAAAAAATACACTCGACGAAAAACTTGACGTCAAAGTTACACATGACGTAAATCAAAGCAAGCCGTATTTTTGGAAGTGCACTGAAAATAATTTGCATGCTAGCATTATGTGCAAAGCATTTGATCTATCACTGCTTGTAGAACACATGAAATTCATAAAAATAAACACTTAACTCATAAAACGAGTGTAAATACTGTTGATATTTAGTGGAAATCACGCTTTGTTAATATGAAATGCACTTAAAAACGATCAGATATATCGTTACCTCTAGATTCTATATGCATTTCATGTGAATGTCACATTGTTTTCCACATAGAATTCAATTGAAACAGAGTTGACCGATTCAAGTGTTTTGCACATAAATTTGTGCTGTACTCATATCCACTAGAAACTGAAGTGTTTAGCACATGTAGTTCGATTCAATATCAAAACACATCACATCCAAAGGAAAAACACATCAAAGCTAAGTGAAAAATAATCTAATCACGCATCTTAGTCAATTTGCACAAATCTTGAAACAAATCCCGTTGGTTATGTATTGATATGAAAAAGCATATTAAATTGAAATGGTGTTTACTTATGAATCAATCGTGCAAATTTTTATCAGTGTGGAGACTTAATATCACATAAATTAATGGCCTTTTAGTTTCAAGCGGTGGCACTGAATGATGGTCTAAATGATGAAAAAATCATCATTTTTTAGATTTTTTTTTCAGAATTATCGTGCAACAAAATAAATTCAAATATTTTGCATGATAAAAAGTATCATTCGAATAGCATTTTGCATTTTTTTCGTGGAAACATATTAGGAAATAAGTCGTTGAAGAGGTATTTATTGAGAACGTTTTTCTAAAAATCATGATTTGCGGTGTCAACGACGACTAATCAGAAGTGAGCAAATCAAAGCAGCATAGATAGAGTAGAAGTTTTGCTAGACTCCAACGTTTCGAATTTTTTTTCTATTTTTTTTAATATTTGGTGGTTGTTCAAAGTGGAAACTACGATTTTTCGTGAAAAAAATTGCCATTTTGTTGCTGTAAAACCTCCCCAAAGTAACAAACAACGTTGGGGTGTGGGTTTTTAATGTGGAACACATTTTTGTTTTCTATATAGGGGTGCAAATTAGAAACTCAAGAAAAATACACGTAGAAATGTGGTCAGGTTTTGAACAATTACAGCTCAGTCAATTTTGTATCAATTATTAATATTATGTCACCATTTGATTGAAAATATTTCTACGAATTGATTTGAGTGTTCATAGCCATGTATTTTTAATTGTATATCATTGAAATGTTGATTAATAGCTAGTAGTGTCCTATTTTGTCTGCATAAAATCTCCGGCATACCGGATTTCCCTGCCATAGTCGACGGTTTTGAAGGAGTAAGCGATATATCAAAGGGAAAGCATTGCTCTGATTGGTCAATCGATGCTAAAGCGAAGCTGTTGGAAGCACGCGAATCTATAAATATAAACAAAATTATAGCTAACGTTTCAGTCCTACGCGTAGCATGCTAGATGTAGGTTGTTGCTAGAGAGCAAGACAAAAAGTGCCATAAAACGATTTGAAGCTTTAATTGGTATGCTCTGATCTTGTGTCATGCAAGCTCGGATGAAATTCCATGCTATGTCGTTTCGCCAGAGAAATTGACAACTACCCCAGGGTAAATTTTGAGTGCATTAGATTAATTTACAATTTATATAAGATGAATTCGATTGATAATGAAAAAAAGTTTATCGCTTCAACCGAAATCGCAGAATGGTAGTAATGGTAGAGAAACGCTATAAAAATAACTGCTTGCATACAAAACTTGAACACAAGCTTGGCGAAGAGAAGCTTAAATATCAATATCCGTATCGCAAGCGTGTACAAACATATAATTGCATACATTTGGGCTATTGATGTAATTTCGTCTGCTACAAAACAAATACAAATCACGACAAATAGAGTCTACATTCTGGGTTCGCGTTTTTGGTGTTGGTTCCTAATAAAGTTCAATCTAAGCAGATTCTCGTGCATTTGCGGATTCAAAAGTGTGACGATTAATTGAAAATGTCGATCATTAGAAATTTTGGTTGCCTTGTTCCACGTCGATGGCTCGAACAACCCCATGGGGCTGATCCTTGTAGTTTTATATGTAGAAACTGTGTGTAAAATTTAAAAAAAATGGTTCAGTAGGTTTTCAATGACTATGGAAATGGACTTTCAAAACCTGCTTTCCAAAAAACACGTTCAATGTTTTTTGTCTATAAAATCAATGGAAACAATTTATTACTCAAGGGTCAAACATTTTCAAAAAATCATATTTTTATAATGAAACATTTCAAGAATGTTTTGTCAAATTTTTAAGTCCATCGAAGCAGAAATCTTGGGCCTGTGCGTCGAGCTCTTACTTCTTCGCAGTATGAGATAGGCAAAGATAAAGGTCCATAACTTGCTGAGTTTTGTTCCGATAGGCTTGAAAATTTCACATAATATTTTTGAAATGGTTTACTATAAGAAAATACAAAGAAAAAAAAAGATTTTTCAAAAGTGTTAGACCCTACCCGCCCCTTAAACTGCCAACACTGGTCACGCATTTGAGTTGTTGTTCTCTTTGTAGTGTTCGCCATCCGGAGCAGAACAAAGAACTCCTCAAACAAGTGCGAACGTGCCAGCAAGTTTCAGGTGTGAAGAGAGTCAACAACTTCCTAAATTTTAACCCACCCCACCAATTCGAATATGTCCTTTTGGAGCGGAGCATTCGCGAACGAACTCCATCGAACAAAAGAAGCGAGCACTTAATTGAATCAACGATTCCTTCGGTTTCGATCGGGGATTCAGAGCACATCCTGCTATCGTCATAAAGTTTGGCAAACATGCGGCACAACTACCGAAGGAAAAGCGTAAAACCAACTTCTGGACTTCCAGATGAAGAGCAGAACCATCTCCGTCGGCAAGAGTGCCAACAAAAAAACACCAGGGTACAATTATAGGAATTTAAAATTAGAGGGGGAAAATTGAGGATTTTATTTCAACTACTCCAACGGGGGGGGCTGGCCGAATCCTTGAGGTATCGCTCGCATCAGACAGTCAATTTCCGTAATCGTTGTCATTGTCGTCGGCTTCGTTGTTTGGTCAGGACCGGGTGGAATGGGTCCTTCACTTGATGGTGTTAACCTTTGTTGTTTGTCTTTTTTTTTTGTTGTATTCACCACGAGAATTTCTACGGTAGCAGCGTTAAAGTGTCGTAACAAAGAGCGGGAATTGGATTGGCAGCAATTTTGTCAAAACAGTACCAGCTCGACAAAAGCCATCGGACAAAGTTTTCTTTTGTTTTGGTTGTCACCGGCGTGGCTTAGTCAGTAAGCTAACTGCTATGCCAACAAATCTCTTTAGCCGGAAAAAAAGTTTGCCAAGTATTAACAATGAAAATTGTTTTAGGTGTTAAACGTTTTGCAAATTATGAGAATGGCACTTGCTGGTAAATCGAAAAATTCAACGAGAGATTTGATTTTATTCTATTTTCTTCGAATCTTGCTTTCTATTTTCTATTACAGTTGACGTCTTCGGTTGGAACTGCATAATTCAAGCAATTTCCGATTCACATGTATATCGCAACTTCGCCAGAAAAGTCATTTTATTCCGAAGCTCTAACCATAATCAAAAATTGAATCAACGTAACCTCATACTTTCCCTGACAGTGAGGTTGAACTTATTAAGGAAGAAGATATCGAATTTGAGAGCTCTGATAAATTGGCCTTTGCCTGGAAATTGGGACAGCACGGAAGCACGGAAACCACAGGATTCCATTAAACCAAGAGTATATCGAGAGTGCGCTTCACATACATATTTATTGGCTTGTGGCATATCACCTTGTCAAGAAGCCCATTATCATTGAACAGGTAAGCGAGTTTTTCGTCGAAATGGATACCTTATCCAAACAGAGAGGCAGATTGTTGCCATGTGCTGGAAGATGGTTGTTAAGATCTAACGATATGGCAATAAGGCAACTGTTAGGATGAGACCGAAGGAGTTTTCCTTTATGGTCGAAAATAACGTGGTATTGTCTGCTGCTGGCAGCGATACACAACGATGCATTGCAGAGTGAGATGGTGGCGATGCCATCACAAAACGGTTAAGTCGAGGTAATTTGATTCTCCTTTGTTGATATTATTAGCGAATATTGTATCCTCGGCTCTTATCAGAATCATTTAGCCCTAGCTAGGGTTGCCGAAGTGCGTAGTAATAAATGGCCGATGTTGATGTAATTCATTTAACTGATTATTAAGAAAGATTGTTTCTGTTAGGTCCTAGCAACAGGATATGAATGTGTCATTTCATTTTAATTACGACTAATTGTACCGGAAATTACATGAATTACAATCATGTCTGCATTAATCTTAACCGACTTTTCTTTTCAGCAAAGTCTCAATAGCTATCGGTATCGGTCACAACTTGTAAACGTAGGTTTTAACGATTTTGAGTTTGAAAGACAAAGAAAGCACATGTCCACAAAAAATAAATTGCAAGGATTGTTGAACAAATGCAATATCCAAACTAAAAAAAGGCGATAAGATTAAACGATATGCGGCGAGTTATTCCTGATTTACACGTCATGGGAATGATTCAAAAGGTGAAAAAATGGGTTTCTCATAAACTGAATGATAGACCGCAGGAAAAGAGAAAAACCATACGTAAAATTTTGCTTTCGTGGAACGGAACAAATGGTTGTCGCACTGGTTTATGATAGGAAATGAGGAATGGATTAATTTTGAGAATCTCTAGCGTAGAAACTACAACTACAAATCCAAATCACTTCGAAAAAGAAACTATACTGTGATTTTTATGAGATCAAATCAAACCGATGTCTTACACACTTGCTGTGCTGCGCTTCACTGGTTATGGAAATGTGTAAAATTGGTTTCACGACAGGATCTCTTCAAAAGATGAGTTTTATAAATGTGGGATTTGGGAGTTGATGACAAAGTAGAAAAAAATGTATAGCTTTCGAAGGCAACTACTTTGAGTAGAGTATCTTGAGCCTATTACAATTAACACATATTTCTTTTCTAAGAATCCAACATTTTCAACTAGCAGGTGCGCTAGTATTCAATACAAATAATTCAGCAATCATACAAAAAAAAAACATTGTTAATTCCACTAACATTTGATTTTTAATAACCAGCAGCTGAGAACTATTACGCTGTCAACAGTTTTAGAATGAATACAACAATAAGAAAATTAAAAACTCGTTGAATAACCCAAAAATGTTCAGTTACAAATAAACGTTACTTTTTTCAAAATTCAAATTCATTAAAATTAATAACGATTTGTATGATTTACGATCTCTCACTGAGAGGCTTGTAGATTCCGTACAGGACTAGACATAATCGTAAACCAAAATTGGGGGTCGGTAAGGTTTTAAATTGATGTTTTGTATGACTGTGGAGGTCTGAAATATAAATTAATTTTAGAAAAAATTTCTGTTATCCTTTTGATAATTTCGTATTAAAACTTTATACTGAGCTTTTCGGGAAGCTAAAAGATGTCTTAAGATGCCTTAAAAAGTACGGGTGTGTAATGTCAAAGACAAAACTGGATGTCGTGAATACGAATAAAACTGACACGATTTCTTTACACTTTCAAATTCGAATTGATAGTTGATCGATTGTATGAATTGCGAAAATTTTCCCCTGCGCACTACTAAAATTTTAAATGATTTTTGTCGTCGATTATCTCATTTCGGATTTTCATATTTCATTGAAAGAAACTATCAAGATGCTGTACAGGATTCATTTCTGTCTTTTAGAAGGACCAAATTGTGGAATTCTCTACGATATTTAGCACAGTTCGGAACATTTTTCTCGAGAAATTTTCGCACAGCGAAAAGTGCACGAAGCAAATCAAAGTATTTTGGATTTTCATTAAACTGATGATTTTTACCTTCGATTTGCAAAGAAGTAATCTTAATAGTTCTTTACATAATATTTATAGCCATTAGAACGGCTGATTTTATATAATGTTGTCCACTTTTCGTTTCTCGTTTTCTTTCTCTCCAATGCAAACGACCAGCAGCTGATGCAATCGTTCTTGCTTGAATTGAAACTAGCTTTGTGAACAAACCGACACATCCTTTCGCAGTGCCAAATGAAGCGAAACTGACTTAATGCGTCTTCTCGCCTTGACGACCGGAAGGCAAATGAGAACTACGACCTGAGCATTTGAGGTTTTTAACCACGCAGAAGGTGCGCTCTCCGATGCCGCTGTTTGAATGCGTCTTCTCGCCCCGACGTCTGCTTCCATCCAACGCACAAGAAGAAATGATAGATTTTCGAATACGGTTCCCCTTTTATAACGTTCAGTTGAAGATATGTGCCTGACTACCTCAAAATCGTCGTCCTTGCGCGAAAAACCCAAGCGAAAGTAAAGAGTTTTCCACGTTATTTTCAAATTTTCAGAAAACAAATTTTTGAGTTGTTTGTGGTTTTCTCACATTGTTCAAAATATTATCCTAAATTCCTGATTATATTTTTGATGAAATAGTGAAAGAATTATGTTGCTGCCATCAATACAAGTCGAGATATTCACGATTAAGTTCTGTCCATTCTTCCATATGGCTAATTTTGAAAAGGCGCCGTATAGTAAAGTAAGTCGTATTCACGACAAAACAAACTCTCAAAAAAAAGAATCAAACCATTCTCAAAAAAGGCAAGGTGTCATTTCGCTGAATACCGTTTAACTCAAAACCAAAAGCCATCATGCATTAAGGCTTGTTCGCGACAAAATCAGGACGCCTCTAAATATCTCTGGAAATACTTTATCAACGCGTGAAATATTTCGCAGACTGATGAACGTATGTCTGTCCATTGTGTAAAATCAATTTTTGGTGATACTACAATTTTTTAGATCGAAGATGGCGTCGAAAGAAAAGCAATTGCCCAGTGAAATTTGTAGACCCGCATAAGTCCGATCATCGGTCCGATTATCGGACCGATTGAGCACGATATAGGGCCGATCGTAGCGCTTCAATCGGCCCGTCATCGGACAATTCTGCACCATTTACATCAACCGCGTCGACATAAAAAAAGCTTTATGTTTACATTATGCATCGCTAGAGAAACAGAGCGAAGGAATATCAAACAAGGCATTTTCGAGCCGACATCTTCCCGATAGGGTGAGAAAGATTGTTAAACATTTGTATCGATCATAGAGGCTTTAACCTTTCGGTCATTCGCCTCTTAGGGCCAGAAAAACTCTGACCCTATGTTCGAGGTTGGAAATCCAACCCCGATATATCTCATCACCTGAGTAATCAGACATCCGCTCTCTGCTTTGGTATATCTTCACTCTGTTGTTCTACCGATACACTATGCAAGCTCGAAACGCAATCAACAGCTTTCTTGCACGATGCGTCCGATGTTCGGATTTACTGGGTGTGTGCGGTTGCAATTAAAATCCGGATCTGTCAATAAGAAAAGTTGCAAAAAATGCTTGGTTTTCCTGTACTGTTATGATAAACAAAATCTGGCGACTAGAACCCAGGCTCGTAAGTTTTATCGCGAACATTTGACGAAGTTTTCCTGTGTGGTAATGGATGATGAAACTTATGTGCTGTAAGACTTTAAGCAGCTTCTTCACGGAATGTTTTTTATAACAGATCAGCTGAAAAGTTCGTATCGTTTCTATGAGAGAGCGCCACTAGAATTAAATCCATACCATTTTCAGTTAGTACCAACCTTCAAAAGATGCGTGTATAAATTTGACAGCTATCTCATTATTAGTTTGTGAGATATTGCATTTTGAGTGAAGCTATTTTTGTTATTGTGAAAAAAATGGAAAAAAAGGAATTTCTTGTGTTGATGAAACATTACTTTTTGATGAAAAAAAGTGCCGCCGATACCAAAAAATGGCTTGATGAGTGTTATCCAGACTCTGCACCGGGCGAAGCAACAATTCGTAAGTGGTTTGCAAAATTTCGTACTGGTCATATGAGCACCGAAGACGATGAACGCAGTGGACGTCCAAAAGAGGCTGTTACCGATGAAAACGTGAAAAAAATCCACAAAATGATTTTCAATGACCGTAAAGTGAAGTTGATCGAGATAGCTGACACCCTAAAGATATCAAAGGAACGTGTTGGACATATTATTCACGAATATTTGGATATGAGAAAGCTTTGTGCAAAATGGGTGCCGCGTGAGCTCACAATCGATCTAAAACAACAACGAATTGATGATTCTGAGCAGTGTTTGGAGCTGTTATATCGAAATAAAACCGATTTTTTCGTCGATATATAACAATGGACGAAACATGGCTCCATCACTTCACTCCGGAGTCCAATCGACAGTCAGCTGAGTGGACTGCACGCGATGAACCGAACCCAAAGCGTGGAAAGACTCAACAATCGGCCGGTAAGGTTATGGCGTCTGTATTTTGGGATTCGCATGGTATAATTTTCATCGACTACCTTGAAAAGGGAAAACCATCAACAGTGACTATTATATAGCGTTATTAGAGCGTTTGAAGGACGAAATTTAAAAAAAAACGGCCTCATTTGAAGAAGAAAAAAGTTTTGTTTCATCAAGACAAGGCACCGTGTCACAAGTCGATGAAAACCATGCTGAAATTGAACGAATTGGGCTTCGAATTGGTCCCTCAGCCACCGTATTCTCCAGATTTAGCTCCCAGTGACCTTTTCCTGTTCTCGGACCTCAAGAGAATGCTCGCTGGTAAAAAATTTAGAAGCAATGAGGAGGTAATCACTGAAACTGAGGCCTATTTTGAGGCGAAGGACAAATCGTACTACGAAAATTGTATCGAAAAGTTGGAAGATCGCTATAATCGCTGTATCGCCTCTGATGGCAATTATGTTGAATGATAAAAACGAATTTTGGCAAAAAAAATGTGTGTTTCTATTAAACGATACGAACTTTTCAGCCGAACTGTTACTGCCATACAACGAAATGGTATTGAGAAGCATTTCAGGATGAAAAAAGACCAAGTTTCCCAGAAAATAGTTAGTTTGGCAGGCAATATGCAGCTGTGGTCGAGCAATCCAAAGCATCACCACTACCGGAACGGTAAACAACGGTACATTATACCGTGCATAATGTCCATTATTCTTCATTTGTATCGGTTACTTATACCCTGCTTTAACCTAGTTTCGGTCGTTCGCTAGGTCATGTAAAAGGAAGCGATTGTTACCATTCCTACGCAGGCATGATGTTCCTTCGCTATTTTGTTTAGATTTGGCATTTTGTCACTACACCATAGATGTTTTGGAATGGTATAAAGCGAATAGAGTCCATGTTACACCACCAGGAGACGAATCCACCTAGCTAAGTAGATGGCTGTAGTGGGCGTTATTTCGTAGTGTATCGATCATACAATTTAAGGTTCATGCTCTTTGTCAAGGAGACATTTCGCACTGAAGAAATTATTTTGCAATTTTTTGTTTGATATAGCGTTAAAAATGGTAGCCAGCATAAGAAAAAATCGAATCAATTTACAGTTTTTCTTTGACATCCTTTTTCCTTTCTTTTTGTGCTCATGGTTACAACACTGTTACAGATAATTACACTTCGGTTTCGTCGAAACTCCGGGAGCGC
Source organism: Malaya genurostris (assembly GCF_030247185.1). Classification (NCBI taxonomy): domain Eukaryota; kingdom Metazoa; phylum Arthropoda; class Insecta; order Diptera; family Culicidae; genus Malaya; species Malaya genurostris. The sequence goes on from NC_080571.1 coordinate 329,161,548, forward strand.
AATTAAGAAATAGGTGTATCCACTACACAATCCGAGAGTGACTGAAAATTATAGAACAAAATGGTGCATATTTGACTCAGATGAGACAATCTTAAACATATAAAATAAAGTCATGAGTTTCACATAAAAATGATGGATTTTTTCCCCAACCTTATAATAAAATTTCACTAAAACTGATTTCATGTTATGAGTAGTAAAATCGAAAGTTTATAAACGCGTTTTATTGATTCTAAATTTGACATTTATTTAGGATTCTGATTTAAGTTGATTAGGATATCTTTAATTTTGCTCCTAAAAAAAACATTTCAAAAAAATTAGATGCCCCTATGAAATATAGAACGGATAACGAATAACAGAAATCAATTATCGAAGGTTTATGAGGATTCCCGAGACCCAAAAAAAACTTTCATTTCAATGGTAGCTTCGTCGGGTGTAAATCTCATTACTCGTTACAAATACAGCCAGTGAAAACACGATGTTTCCTGGAAGAATAACAGCAGCCAAAAGCCAGTTACAGGTTCAATCAAATATCGTCTGCCTTTTTGCCAATTCATACTCTTTATTGTACAAAAAATATTCCACCACATGCCATTCGATCCCCAGCCGGCTTAGCAAAACGAATCGCTGGAGGAAAAGTTTCGAATGCGTGTGTGTTCTTGTTTATGTACAAAATATTGCGGCTGTCAGATTTCCATTCACTAGGATTCACTTCTTGGAAGATGATGGCAAACAAGAAGTCAAATGGCATTCCTTTTGTTACAGCACTGTCTACCGCCAAGCAAGCCGGTATCTCAATGTTTGTCATAGCAACCATTATCATTCGCACCAGCCGGGTAGTGGTGGGACAGTTGTTTGCATGCTACTATACATCATTTCACGAAATATATTGCTTGTAAGCCAGAAGGCAACTGGTGTCTGTTCTGTGGCGCCAATACTTCCAGCCCGTAGGTTGAGATTATCCGCACCAATTGGTGCATGAAGTCCTCCTCAGTCCAACGCCAAATTTCCTAATACTTATGCGTCACAACGCCCAAACAAAGAAACGCCACCAACGCAGAAACTTTTGCTAGTAAAATCTCATCGGTACGCTAACAACGACCTTTTGTAAATTCTAATAATTAATGAAATAATTAACGACCGCTGACCATTTGTCTGAGAACATTACCGGTTGATATCACCCACCGTCGTCTCGTTTTGTGGACCCTTCCGAAAAGATATTCCAGCAGCGTAAAAACTACATCTACGTAATGAGCTTTCCATGTTTATAACCTGAGGGAAGCGAAAAACTTGCCACTGCACTAAACTCGAAAGCGGAAATTTTACCAGATACCAGTTCTCCGCTGCTAAAATGAGTTCACTAACTGATAGAGGGTAAGGTTGAACCTTGGAAAATACTTTGGAAAAGCTACCCTCACTGGAATCACAGTTAGGGTAGCAATAACTAACCGATTTTTCCGATCCTTTTCAAAATTACCTCTATTAGTTCATTCGATTTGGCTCCAAATTCTATAACCGTATCAAAAACTACTGTAGTAAGATTGTTGAGATTAGGTATCTCAACCTAATTTCATGCTGAATTCACTCCGTGACAAAGGACTCTACTGTGTAGCGTTTCATTTTGGCGTAAACATTTTAGTGGCATTTTAATATTTTATTATTTTAAGTTTTTCGCTGTAGCTGCGTCATTTCCAGTGAAACACCGAAGGGCAACGTAACTGTTGCTTTCAAACAAGGCGAGGAAATTGCACAGGAAATGAAAGGAAATACGCAGAGTAAAAGTCATCGTTTGGTGGAAAATAGCGGTACCGCACTTTCACATCCCATACAGAAACATAATGCAGTAGTCTGAGGAAACAAGTCACCAATATCGCGAAATCAGTGTAGGATTTTGTGATATTTATTATCATTTGTGTCTACGTTCCAATGCTGCATTGTTAGAGCATTTCATCCCACATACAGAACGCATGAACTTTGCCCTAATAGATCGGCATCAGTTCTGACGTAAGATTTGTTTTACTTCTCGTTTCGTCTCATCAGGATCTAAGGGTTCTGGTCGTTGCCCCTTTCTTTGAGGACGAGCATTTTCATTATTATTCAGCGACGATTAGGAAGAAATTGGCTCTCAGATCACATCATCGTCCATTTTGACGTAGGGCTACGTCTTCCTTTGATGCGATTACCTCCCGGGTAGATGTGAATAACGAACAAAGATCAAAATAATAACAAATTTTACCATTATATCTTGTCATATCGTATTTCTGTGCTGTCATAGCGACCCGATCAACAGAGCATAACAGGATTCTATCAAAATCTTATTACTTATATCTCATTATGTTATAAATATGATTCCAAATCAGAAGCAAACATTCAGATTTTATTAAGATTATAGCAAGTCCAGATATTATATTAAGGACCGTTACATTTCAGGTAAAACTATACTAGAGAATTGAAAAAAAAGAGTTCAAACACTCAGGTTTTTGACTTTCAACCCGAAAAATGCTATACTTCAATAAAGAGCAGCAACAAACATTTTTCCCAATTTCACATACCTGAAGATGCGTTTGAAAACAATAATTTGATATTTGATTTTAAAATGACAGCCTAAATTTTATATTTGAGAACGTTCCTAAGTTTTGATTCAAATATTAATTTTAAATTGAAAATAAATATTTTTCAAGATGATTTTGCGCTTTTTCTCTTATGAACAAAGAAAGGTAGGGCAAAAGCTTAAAACTCGACTAATAAATATTGGAAATAGTGATATAGCATTCGACTCAGTTCATTGAATCCGCAATGTTTCCTAAGATATGATTTTCACAAGCTTGGAGTAAAATGAATGCTTAAATTCTTCAATTTTATCGGTGGCCGATTTTTGTTTCCGAAAACACAGAGTGATAAGTGTTAAAAATTTCAAAACGTCTTCAAAAGTGACGCTGCAATAAATGGAAAAAAAAAATCTAAACTGGGTTCAAAAACAAATCTAAACTCAGCTCAATACTTTCTCGATTTATAGGTCTTTTAGTTGCAGATTGAAAATAGCGACTTTAGTTTAACGGACCCCAGATGTACTGAAAATAGAAAAAAAAATCTTAAAAAATTCGTATCGATTTATGTTTAGTTCTTGCTGTACTTTATATTATGTTGATCTGATGATTTTTTACGTAGTTCTAAATAAAAGACTTTGTTGATATTACATTGAAAAATGTTTACTAGTGGCGCTGATGACTTCATCATGGCCTAACGCAAACTAAAGTAATATCGAATCACTTTCACAATTTTTGTATCAAAAATCAGTAAAATCGAAATGAGTTGGTTAGATCGTCAATTAATAAGATCTACGAATTGCAAATATCGAATTTTGCCCGTTGTCATCTATATCATTGCATGAACATTTTTAAATTCATGGATCAGACAAAAACGATTTATTGCACCATAATACCTTCGATTTGAAAAGTTCAATCTATCTATATCTGATAAATTTATGATAGTCGCATTTCGTAGTATTTTGATTACTTCCAATCCGGAACCATCAGCTGGCAATGTAGAGTTTAAAGCGACGGACCCGCATTATGAGACTTTCCATTTGAATCATTTTTCTGTGAGTCAATCTAGGTAGATATCAAACAATCAAACCGGAATGAAAGTTCAATTTTGATGGATTTTGAACAATACTTGCGGGGTTTCTGGCTGCGAATATCGCAAACTAATGTGACTAATAGGCAAATGGTTCATCATCAATCATAAAAACTTGCTATTTGAATCGATATTATATACACTTCTTCTGATTTTTCACTGTCTTTCAAACGAATTTTTATTCTGATCTAAATTTACGAAAATCGATTCAGCCATCTCCGAGAAAATTAAGTGCACATTTCAATCAAATATACCCGCCAATCGACATACATACACGTACAGACAATTCACTACTTAAATTGAACGAGCGAACTGATTCGAATTGAACGTCGGCCTTTTGGTACAAAGAAGAAAAAACTGAAAAACTATCATTCATTAGTTAATTTCCTCCGATTCTATAAGGTAGTTTTGTTTCACTGAATTTAATCATTTCCGTTCATTTACAACTATTTTTCTGTACCAAAAAAAAGCTTGCTCATAGTTCTAAAATAGCCCTTTTGTCATTCCTATGCCGGTTGGAAGGAAACGACGAAAGAGGTGGAGAGCGATAGATTATTTTTGTAGCAATATGGACTTACACTAGTTATTATATGATGCCAATATATCCTCCCAACCTCAGTTGGTTCTCATGCCCCGATGCAATCGTAGCGTATGTTGGCAACTCAAAACTTCCCGGTTCGAAACCAGTCGCTTAACAACTGTTCATGTTTCATTTTATCGCAAATCAAATTGCCTAAAGGTATGCAATTTCATCTTATTTCGCGAATCTATTTTTAGATTTGCACGATATAGCTTTTCCCTAAAAAAAATGGGTAATAACAGCTGAAAAGTCGTACTAAATTTGTAACAAATTTAAATATAATATTGATATTTACATATGAAGGTTTGTAACAATTTTGTTATCACCTAGGTTAAATTGAGTTATAATTTTTGTTATTTTAACTATTAACGAGGCCAAGATTATGACTAATTTAGATAGAAAAAACGAAACAACCCCAGATACAATTTTGTTATCCCTTGTTGATCGGGGATACTTGACATTTTCTTGATATTTCATTGAATTGATTCCTATAATCCAATATCTGTTTAGCATCAAAATTAGTTATTCTGTCTTATTTCGTTATTGATACGTTATTCCAATTTCTTTATGTTCAATTGATCCAGCAGTTCTATCTTCAAATAAAATACTATCGAATAAACCAAATCAGTATCAGATAAGATACATGGTTCTGATATGTTTCTATTCTTAATGCTAGAATATCAAATAACTGAGTCTTCTATAAACATTTAGGTTTTTTCTTTGATATTACAGTAACAGAATTTCATATTTCGTTGCTATTTTCTCAAGCAGTCTTTGTTATGATTTTTGATTTTTTAACTCTTATTACTAACTAAATAATTTTTATTTCTGCCAATGAGATGTTGGGTTTTAGTAGCAAAATTTGTTATTGGTTTGCGAACCACTTCTTCCCGGGCTACACACATCGATAGTCATGATCAGTAGGCAACTAAACAAACCGATTCCGGCTATCCTGGTTCCCAGTATCCGGTTCCGGAAGTACCGGAAATAGTGGTCACATGTACCAAAATGGATCTCACTAACTTTTCTCAGTGATGGTTTGACCGATTTCTATAAACTCAGATTCAAATGAAAGGTCCTCCGACTTCCGGTTCCTGAGTTATAGGGTAAAGTGTGTTCAATATTGTACACCGCTACTTAAACCGGCGAAACAAAAAACGTAAAAAAAAATTCTAAACTGGTCTCGAAACTACACAAATCGATAGTCATGTTCAGTAGGCAACTAAACAAACCGATTCCGGCTATCCTGGTTCCCAGTATCCGGTTCCGGAAGTACCGGAAATAGTGGTCATATATACCAAAATGGATCTCACTAACTTTTCTCAGTGATAGTTAGACCGATTTCCATAAACTTAGATTCAAATGAAAGGTCTTCCGGTCCCATACGGAATTCCTGAATTTCATCCGGATCCGACTTTCGGTTCCGGAGTTATAGGGTAAAGTGTGTTCAATATTGTACACCGTCACTTAAACCAGCGGAACAAAAACCGTAAAAAATGTTATAAACTGGACTCTAAACCGTTATTCCCAATCTTAGGGCCAATTGCAAGGTCTTATGGTCCTACCAAAAATTACTGCATATTTTCGGATGCAACAAACATTTAAATCGTAATTTAGAGTGCGTACTAGTAGAGTTTGTGTGTCATGTTAGTTGGTGGCCGTACAAACCGACTTTGATTATACCGGTTCTCGGGTTCCGGTGCCGGAAGTGCGTATAATAGTGAACCCACTTCGTTTTTTTAAGGATGACCTACGCAATCAAAGCACTGTTTTGTTCTGTAAAGAACAAAAAAAAGAGAAAAATTTTGAATAGAATACCACAATATTATATGTACATGAGAAAGGTATCATTACACCACTAGGTGGATTAAAACAGGTTTTCATATCACAATGAGAAAACTTGGCAACCTTGCGATACGAAATGAGATGAAAACAAGAAGCAAACAAGTGAGTTAAGTGCAAAATTTCATCTCATATTTTGGAAGTTTCTTATTGTTTAGCGAGTAAATTTAAAAATCTATCAATCGTGGATTAAACAATTGAAAAGTGAAGACTACTAATTGTGAAGTCATCCAACATTGAATAGTGGTGTAATTATGTGAAATAGTGATCATGTTTCGAGTTGAATCCATAAGTAAGTATTCGAAAACATGACGAGTCTCTGAAACTGGAAACCAAAATGTTTCCTAAATTGGAAAGTCAATTTATTTTTTATTGAAAAAAAAAATGATCGCTGAAGGATTAAGAATCATTTTTGAATAGGAAAGTGTGACAAAAACTTAAATTTTGCACAAACAAACAAAACCCCTAAATGTTGAAATATACATTTTAAAAAAATTCACAGTTTGATTCAGGTACGTTGTAAGATATGATTCGTGTTCAAAGTTAGGAAATTAAGGGACGTGTTGGAAATAGAAGAGCAGATGAAATAGGGAGCAGTTACACTATATCGCCGCTAAAATGTCAAACAAATACCCGTAGATAAAACACGTAAATAAAAAAGTTGGTTGGTCGTCTAATAAAACAAACAATATTTGAGTTTCAACGTAGCTTTGTCCACATATTACTATTAGAGCGTTATCAGTATCGGAGATTTGTTACTTCGTAATCGATCTGAAATACTGTCATGCTGATGTACCAATGATGCACTTTCGGATAGATGTGATATTACACTGACTAGCTAGAATCGGTATGTCATCAAACTGAAATCGCAGTAATTATTATTTACAGGCTGGTTCCTCAACCATGATAAATAAAGAATGTGAGCATATCTTAACTATATCAAACTAAAGCCGGATATAGGATGATTAATTACAATAAATGTAGTGAGTGTTGAACCGATACGTGTACTTATGTGTATGCGCAAAAACATCCGCCTAAAGTAGAGTAATTAATTACACCATCATTCCAGTGAAATTGACTTCGAATGCTACAAAATAATAATAATAATAATAATAATAACAATAGAAAAGATGCTAACAACAGCCAATGAGAAAAATGTAGGGAAGCATTAACCAATAGATCTACCAGAATACAATAATACAGAAGGAAAATTGCTACTATTGTACAGCTTGCAATAATTAGTGACGGCAATCCTTGACATCAAATTAGCCAATAATTAAACCAATTTAGCGTTCCGACAGCTGAATAAGATGCAAAGTTGTTGATAATATATATATAAATAAAAAGAAACACAGAAGACCATACAGGATGCTGCATACAATTCCTAATATGAACAAGTTGCAACCGAGAAAGAGTGATTTTAACAGTAACTGAAGTGAATGAGGATTTGCTTCGTTACCGAACTCGTGACACTATTGCCAAGAAAGCAAGAAAAAGAAGAGAGAGAGAGAGAAATAGCTGTATAAAAGTGGTATACCTGGCTTGGGCAGCTGCAACAGTTTGTTATGATTGCAGAAATCAGTGGAGCAGCACTCGATCGTGAACGAATTTCGCTTCTCCTTGGAGGTGAGACAACTGAGTGGGAGCCGATCGGCCAACTCGTATTTTTTCGGCTGGCAGCTGCCGAGAGAACGAAATAAAACGGACGCAAAAGGCCCGAGGACCGAGGGCAAGCCGAATTCGTACGCGGGATGATTGTTTGTGTACATGTGTGTGCGCGCGTGGTTTATTGTTTGTTTTGTTTTGAATGACAGTTTTCGACGCGTGTGAATTGTGAATGTGCGTGTGCGAGCATGAAGGGAGAAAAGAGAAAATGGAAGAGAGATACATGAGAAATTTTGTTTGATCAATGGGACGATAGTAAATTTTATTTAATCCTTATTATGTAATGTGTTCCGAATTTGCGCTAAAAGGAAGATGATTGAATATACTTTCAAAAACTTTCGATGACTTTCCGTTGAAAAGCAAACGTAGTATTACCAGTAACCAATTTCGCAGCTAAATTATCTTACTGTGGAGGAGAGAAGGAACACTACATTTGAAATTTGTTTCGCTCAAATTACACAAAAACTTTGTTGATGGAAGAAGTCGAATTGCGTTAGAAGAAAAAGCGATAAGAAAAACAAATCAAAACATTCAGTTAATATTATTTAAATACCAAACGATACGAACAATCTTAGTTAGCACTTGATTCTGGTGGTGGTGGAATCGGCGGAAGTGCGGGAACGAAATTCTTTAATTGGAAAAGAAAACAACAAATCATAAAATGTTAATATTCTTCCAATGCAATCATTAAACATAAACAAAATAAATGAAAAGGGGTAGAGAAAACGCAACAAAATGTTTGGAAAATGCGTACCGCACCTTGATCTAATGGCAACTGAGGCAGGAGGAATCGGTTACAAAGATCGGGCCCATAGCAGCAGTAGTGGTCACTACGAATGTCGGTGCTCTTGTTCCGACACCAATTCCAGGTGAATGGACCCAGATAATCCTTCCGATGGAGGCACCTTTACACGGGTACGGAATATAAACGAAGTGAGCAAATTTGGCTTTTAACCTATCGAAATAATGAATTGCTAAGACCGTTGAGAGTTTCGGTTTCCGAAAAATGCACTCACTTACATCATTCATATTTCACCTAGATTGGAATATGCATATATTCCTAGTGTAGAATCAATAAAACAATAGAAGGAAGCGACCGGTTATCAAGCACCGAACATTTTGGAAAGACAAAACAAAACCTTACTGTTTGGAACAAGAACCAAATCCGGTGAGTGGGTAATAGCCCTACGATAGTATGTTGTGATACGATACGACTCCTGCGGTGTCATATTTGCAATCGTTGGCACTTACCTCTCCCATCAGGTCTCATTTATGTCTGCTTGATGTTCCTGGTTTCGTTGACAACTGCACATTATCTACCCTTCTTTCGTGCATGTGGACCTTTTTTTCTTCTGTTTTCGTCTACCATCTTCCAAACACCAACCTAAGAAGGATGATCCTCAGACGTACTCCCAGTTGGTTTTTACCCCATCAGTATACAGTGGGGTCTCGTACAACGCGGATTCAGTTGTGCCCATATTCGTTGTTGCCGGATTCGTTATTGCCGGAAAACCGGGATAAACGGGACCCAGAGCATATGGGATTTCGACTGATTGGGGCTGTGAACGGTTTTATCGCTTCGGTCGACAGATAGAGCCACACAATTTTCGGCAAACTTGTTGTAGATACTTAGACCAACTATTTAGTGTAGTTTGACAGACAATTAGTTGAGAATTGCTCCGCCAGGGGCGCTTTGAAAAATGCATGATATAAATCATTCGCATAACACAGACAAAACGATTTGAGCTTCAAGTAACTCGCAAATTATAGTATTTTGAAGAATGTGGGAATTCAGAGTTTGTCAAACAGCAAATGTTTCAACTCGGAATCACTCCATCAGATGTAATGTTATGTTATGTAAAATGTTACACATTTTAGTTATCAGAACTATGCTCTTATCAAAAAACTTACAGATATAGAGCGGTTTTTACCTTTTTTTATATATATATAAAAAATAGGTATAGAATTCGCTCAAACTTTCGAAAATTTTTCCGAGGCCCGGAGGGCCGAATGACATATATCAATCGATTCAGCTCGACGAACTGAGCAAATGTCTGTGTGTGTGTATGTGTGTGTGTGTCTGTATGTGTGTTGTCAACTAAGAGGTCGAGATCTCAGAGATGGCTGGACCGATTTTGATCAAACTAGTCGCAAATGAAAGGTCTCCCCGTCACCCAAAACGCTATTGAATGGTTTTGAGATCGGATGTTTACTTTTTGAGTTATTCGAAGTTTTATGTCAAAATTTTCAGTTTTTTGACAGTATCTGTCACAATTGACCTTGAAAACAGAATATGTTTTCAGAATTAGATTCCGCACGGTAATACCTATCCAACAAGCCATAGATTGTTAAAATCCGTCTATTTTTAACGGAGATATCGAAATTTTTGTGTAAACGACTTTTCCCCCTATTCCAGCAGTAGGAGTTTTGAGCGCTGTCTGGCAAAGAAATGCTTGGGAGCAACGGAAAACACGAATTTTTATTCTGTTACATACAATTGTTTCTAAGTACCAAAAAGACTGTGTACAGCATCCTTTTTCATGACAATTTGCCTCGGACCGAATTTAGCACGGCTCGTTTTTGGCAACATAATCGTTCAAATATGACATATATAAACCAGATGATGGCAGATTTTTTTTTAATTATATTGTTTTAAACTACTTACAGTAATAAATGCTGGACGAACATAACATCCATATACCATTCGAATCAGTTCGTCGAGATCAGCAAATGCGTGTGTGACAAATAATTTCACTCAATTTTCTCTGAAAATTTCTTTTCTACAAATTCAGATTCATACGAAAATTCGTATGCTCCCAAACAAAGTTCTTGAATTATGTTTGGTTCCGACCTCTGGTTCCGGAACTACAGGATGATATATGAAACGAAATAAAAATTGTGTAACTCATTCTTCTCGTAGATGGCTGAACCGATCTAAGATTCAAATGAAATCTAAGAATCATCTAAGATGCAAATGAAAAGTTTCAAGATTCTTTAAAACATCTTGCTCTTCAGTCAGATCCAACTTCCGGTTTCGGAGATACAGGGTGATTAGTATAAAAATGTCTATTCCACATAAATTAATCAGGTTTATCGGGTTAGCAGATTTGGATAGTCGATAAAAAAAATAACTTTTTTCAGTTTTAGTGGTATTCAGTTGTCGATTCAGAAGGCACCTAAAAATTTAATTCGTGCTATGATTTCTCAAAGATGTCTTCACTGATTTTCAAATATTTTGAAACAAATGTAAACTATACAGCTATTCAGGTGAATTTATCTGACTTCGGCCATACCGATTTTAGAATTCCGGTTCCAGTATAAAATCGTTTCTCAAAGCTCAATCGTTTTCTCAAAAAAGCCTAATCAAATTTCAGAAACAAAAATTCAAATTGAATTAAACTTACATACAAAATTAATTAGTTTTATACATACATACAAAAATTAATGAATTTTATCCAATTAAGCTTCAAAGTTGTACTCAAAACTGTAATTTATTCGTCATATGGCCATACGAATCGGTTTGGGTTATGCTGGTTCCCGAATACCGGCTCTGGAAGTACCTTAAATTACCGTTAACTCTAAAGTGGAACTTACATATCATGGCATGTTTAATCGATTATCACACTTCTAGATTTAAATTCCATTTTTATTAGCAGTTTCGACATTACAGAGTAATGAGTGATTAAAATCTCAAATTGTCGCTTAAAACGACGGTCATTAAAATAATGCAATGAAAACTTAAACACCGAAGAATATTCATGCAAAAAACACATGCGGATTGATAAAAAAGGTATCATCTCACTGCTAGGTGGATTAATCACGTTTTTTTATTGGAAAGTTGTTAGGAATGTAAGGGAATACGTTATGAAAACCATGTTAGTTAAGAACTTGTCCACCGAATGGCGATAGTTGGTTCACAATTTGACGATAGAATATTTATGATGTGATATCTCTAAACCCTGATGATACAGAATGTTGGTGTTTTCGAAAAGAATGTTCCGGATCAGATCAAATAGTGTAAATAATTTAAGAAAATTCTCCAATTGGTGGCGCTAGTGTGCAATTCAAGGTTGGAAATAAATGTTGACTCATTCTGATGGTTTCTTAGAGAAGTTGTTTTAGGGTTTCAATGCCTATTAAATGATTGACTAAGCAGTTCGTATTGTATCAGTAATTGAAAATCAGAATTGTTTACGAGAGTGATGTTATTGATCAGTTTTCAATAAATTGATGGGGGATAGACAAATCAAAACTGTTTTCCAAGAAGGCGTTAGAAAGATACTAGAGTATTTGCAAGAATAAGCTATCGACATCTGAAATCTGAGGAACTTGAGAGAGTGAAACTCAAACTTTATATTAAAGTTTTGATTATTTGTATTGCTAGATATAATGATAAGTACATAAAAACTGATATTTATGTTTTTTTCCAATTTTATTTTATAGAGACTGCCAATTCATCAACATTTCTTGAAAACTCTCATAAATTGAGTATATTTGGCGAATGATCATGAACGGTTAAAGTCGTTAATAAAACGAAACAAACGAACAAACAGTATAGTATAGAACCGTACTGTCTTCTCGTTTTTGTGTGTTTGTGGAGACTAAAAGTGATATTTTAAATCAAATTAGTTGACAACTGTCTCACCAGAACCGCATTGAAAAAAGCATGAACAAAAATATATTGCATGGTATAAGTTGGATTACGCGTAAAGATTGTGATTATTTGGAAAGGTGGTGGTTCTGAACCATTTTCTGTGCAAAACATAAATTAATGCGCAAAACATAAATGTATTTAAAATCAATCAGAATACTCGTTTCGTTTGCACGAAAATTGTTCGCAAGATCTTTAACTAAATAATTGAGGGTGTTTTAGTATAAAATTTGTCCTCTTCGCATAGCACATGCGTTAGTGCTCAATACAACGTAGATTACGACATATCTTAGATGTGTGATAATTAAGGAGCTATATATTATGAACTGATTCGGGCAATTCTTGAAAATGGTGCTGTCGTTTGGGCTCCATATTGGTAACTCGACATCCAACGCGTCGAAGCTATTCAGAATAAACATCTTAGGTTTATCATACTTGAAACCTGCTATCTATTTCGAAGGCACTTCAGTAGCGTTTTCTCCAATGAAGTTCTAAGTAGCGAAGAAGTATCAGAGGCAATCGTGAACGTCCCTCTCCGTTCTCCTGTTGGAACATATTACCTCGACCATGATAGTTACGGCGTGCTCAAAACTAAAAAGCTCTACTAACGCAGGACCCGATGCCATTCCTTCCATAGTCCTAAAAAAATGCTTGAATTCACTCTTAACACCACTGACTTACGATTCAACGATTCCTTTAATGCGGGGACTTTGCCAGACCCCTGGAAGAAATCATATATTTTTCCGGTTTTTAAGAAAGGTAACAAATCATATATTACTAACTACCGTGGAATAGCTTCACTATGTGCTGTGTCCAAGTTATTTGAAATAATTATTCTCGATTTCATAGCTCACAAATGCACACAAACTCAACACGGTTTCATGCCTAAGAGGTCAACATCTACAAACCTTGTAACTTACACATCCTTTATTATCCGATCTCTACAATCGCATCTACAGGTTGATGCTATCTACACAGATTTTTCTGCGGCATTCGATAAAATATATCATCAAATAACAATTGCTAAACTCGACAGACTGGGCTTTAGTGGCGCTTTACTGGATTGGATGCGTTCATATCTTACTGGTCGCGAGATGTCGGTGAAAATAGGAAACTTCACAACAGTTCCTTTTACTGTTAGTTCAGGAGTACCTCAAGGAAGCCACTCAGGACCGTTTATATTTTTACTCTACCTTAATGATCTCAACTTCTCCGAGAAATGTTTCAAACTATCATTTGCTGATGATTTCAAACTATATCATCCTATAAAGGAACTAGAAGATGCAAATTTTCTGCAAGCTCAGTTTTACACATTCGCCAAATGGTGCCACAATAACAGGATGGTACTAAACGCTTCTAAATGCTCCATTATATCTTTTTCCCGAAAACGCTCAATAATTACATATGACTATCATCTCTTGCAAAATGTCCTCAAACGTGAATCCTCGGTTAAGGACTTAGGTATTATTCTCGATCACAAATTGGATTTCAACAATCATGTCGATTATGTAATTTCGAAAGCTTCTAAACTCTTAGGCTTCTTATTTCGGATCACTAAGAACTTTACCAATATACACTGCCTGAAGACTCTTTATTGTGCGCTAGTTCGATCAACATTTGAATACGTAGCTATCGTTTGGTCGCCTCATTATCAAATCGACATTGATCGTGTCGAAAGTGTTCAACGCAAATTCGTTAGATTTTCACTCCGCAATCTACCATGGAGGACCCCATTCAACCTTCCTAGTTACAAAGATCGCTGTCGGCTTATTGAGCTAGATCCGCTGTCTGTACGTAGGAACGTTTGCAAGGCTGTCTTTATTGCTGATCTAATTCAATCACGTGTTGACAGTCCTGATCTCCTACAATTGATCAATTTTGACATTCATCGTCGAAGTCTTCGTTCTCATCCATTTATACGAATTCCCCATGCTAGAACCAATTACGGATATAATGAACCCTTTTCCAGTATGTGCCGTTTATTCAATAGTTGCTCACAGGAATTTGATTTTCATCTCTCTCGTAATGCGATACAACGATTATTCCATGATTGTTTATTTTTGCAGTTATAATACTAATGTTAATTCTTTCCGCTCGACCACCCCTTCGTTCTCTCCACCATCTCCATAGAAAACTAATAAATTCGCTCGTTGTGACCAATCCTGTTGTATCTCCTCTTCTCCGCTTTTTATCGTTCTTCTCCTATCTTTTCGAACACTAATTAGATCTATATGTCGGTTCTAACCTCGTTTGCTCGCCCTCTTTTTTTTATCCGTCTTCCACCATCTTTTCGACCACTAATTAGATCTACATGCCGAACCTAACCCCGTTTCGTTCGCCAACTCTCATTCACCACTCCCTCCTTCTACCTCCCATTTTAAAGCATATTTCTTTTCTTCTCTAGTTTTAATGCAAAATCACCATCGTTTACCCGATGGGTTTAGTGTCATCTAATTACTATAGAGTTAGTTAGCAAGGGTTAGTTTTAATTGATAGTATTAAGTACACACATGTATCTGTTGGATTGTTGTAATCTGTTGATATAAACGATGAGGAGATTTTATACCTGCTAGAGTGAGAGATTATTATTTCAGCTCCATTGGGCTTTTTCCTGCTCCAAATGAATAAATAAATACTATTTGTAGTCTCCTTTGGAGGGATCCCTAAAATTTATCCAACCATCAACCGTTTGCGTAGCCGATTTTGTTACAATCTCGAACAAGTTATCATAACTTGTTAAAAAAACTGGATTTAGATCTATTTTTACCTGGAGCTATTAGCGGAATATATTCAATAGTTGCACTATTTATGTACCATATACTTCCACTATTTCACTGTCACGTTATTACACTTTCACAAAGTCACTATACTTTAATGAAGCATAACAAGTTTTTGAAGTTTTTTTGTATTCTAAACTTATAAATTATTTCATGCTCTTTACAATGCGCCCCTGGCGGAGCAGTTCTCAACTAATTGTCTGTCAAACTACACTAAATTGTTGGTCTAAGTATCTACAACAAGTCTGCCGAAAATTGTATAGCTCTATCTGTCAACCGAAGCGAGATAATCGTTCACAGCCCCAATCAGTCGAAATCCCATATGCTCTGGGTCTCGTTTATCGCGGATTCGCTTTTCACGCCCCCGGTGAACCGCGTTATACGAGACCCCGCTGTATCACATTTTCGTAACAACCGACCAAACCACAGTGAAAATGTGCAAGCGAAATTGA
This sequence comes from Malaya genurostris, assembly GCF_030247185.1. Taxonomy (NCBI): domain Eukaryota; kingdom Metazoa; phylum Arthropoda; class Insecta; order Diptera; family Culicidae; genus Malaya; species Malaya genurostris. The sequence continues at coordinate 329,177,148 of NC_080571.1, forward strand.
AATGACAATGTAAACACAGCCTGAAATCCTTGAACGTCAATTTCCGTTTTGATTTTACATGAAAAAAAAGATATTTTTCAACTCACTAGAATCGTCGATAACGATACGCGATTGACAATGTTATCCACGGGTTCGAAAGCACACTTGAAGCAGATATGCACCACAAATTAGACTATATTTTGAAAACGGGAGGCATTACTAAATGGAAAACATCTTAAGGGTGCTAATTATGCTTCACAAGTCGTGCAAATCGCCGTCATCGAACGCGAAAAAAATTTTCATTTATAAAACAAAAAGAATTCAACAGCAGTAACTTGATGGTGAATAGCAACCTTACCGGATGCAGTATAAATAAATGTTTAAACGCGTTTACGGTGCTTTGGGAGAACTCCTTTCTGCGAAGCTCCGCCTCGTATCAGCCTCTCTAAGATAAAACAAAACGGGGTGCAGAACATATCATGCCGCACCGAATCGATTCCAGACCGGTAATAGGATGATAATAATGTTGGCGAAGGAACGGTTCTACGATGTGTTCAAACTTAAAGAAGGGGCTAACAAGCGAAATTGATGTCACAATTTGGAATTTTCAATTCTTGCAGCAGGTTGTTTTTGTTGAGAGCGGTTGCGGTTGTAAACAGAATGCAAAATTAGATTTCTTGGACAAAACAGATGCTACGGCGGAATCGAATTGAGAACCAATCACATGAAAACTACAATACAATGTACGAGAACAGTGCCACTATTTTTATTTTCCAACCGATTTCGAAGTAATTCTTAGTAGGGCGGTTCTCGATGTTAAACGAAAAGAAAAGGCTTATGCTTATACTATGCTTCAGCATAAGTTCAAGCTAAAAACTTGTCAGCATTTAATGACTGTATTTGGATTCGAAAAAAATCTTCAATTCGCTACTTTGGCCATTTTAAGATTGTGTTGGTCAAAAACTTAAATTACCTTCACGTCTGAGCTTCAGAAAATTTTATCATACAATTTATTGATTGTTTTGATGAAAATATTAACAAAAAATTCTTCGTAAATTAGAAACTTTTTAATCATAGTTAAAATATCATTTATAACAAATAAAATTTCATAAAAAGAAATTAAATTGAACAGAGATTTTGTTCTGTTAAATGTTAGTTCAATGATTGACTAAAACAGTGTTCTAATACCAGGAATCCTATACTTCGCCATCCCCACATTATTACTGAAATGGAGTCACATCTAAAGATACTGAAATCACTTATATAAACAGATCAGAAACTCACAGAATGAAACCGTAGGTTTTTGTTCATCCTTTTTTTTGCTGCTTATTATTTAGTACAAGTTAAACTTTTAAGCAAATTCATCCAATCAAAATCTATTCTACAGAACTAACTATAACTTAAAATCACGGTAAGAGTTACGTGTTGAGCTCACTTTCAATTCGAAAGTACAGAAACAGTTATTTATGGAACTTTTTAAACTGTTCCACTCTAAAAAAACTAGATCAGGCAATGTTTACTAGAACCCAAGCTGCAAAACCTTTATGCTAGTTCTATACTTCTTTTCCACACTGCAACCCATATGGAAAAATATCTAAACTGGACTGCTTTTGCATAAGGATCGCGAGATCAGTAAAAAAGATTTTCCCGTATAAAACAATCTTATTTGGCAAGAGCTTGAATGAAGCGTATCTGATTGAGAAACGGTACGGTGTTGCCCGCTTTCTTGGGGGAGAGGTGTTCTCATTGCTATCCAGCAAAGATTAAGGGTTAAATGGTCCGATCGTCGATCATTTGATCATCGTCGGCGTTATTTTGCTGTTGTGTTTTCCTTGTTTTACTATGACTGCAATTGTTGTCGTGCAAGATGAGGACTGTTTGTTGACTCAGGAGTACTGGGTATTCACTAGTTACCGTTGTTGAAAAGTTGTCCTTGTCTTTAGTTGAAGATGTCCTTTTCACAGTTTCAGTGCAGGGTTTACCGTAGTGTGCAGGTTGTTCTCAAAACTGGCATGTAAACAGCTGATTCTTATAGGTAAACAGCGATATACAACGATGCCTTCCGCCCTGGTCACAAATTACATAAGATGGAATTGCCTTATGCAGTCGCATGCAGTTATTAAACTCCAATTTTAAGCATCACGCCGATACTGTTTCTCAACCATGCACGCTTTACTCGAACCTATGCTCTTTGTTTTTTTTCCAAGAAAATCGTTTTCGATCAATCGCGATCCGTATGCTTCTCCGCAGTTTACTGTTTACTGTTTACTGTTTACTGTTTACTGTTTACTGTTTACTGTTTACTGTTTACTGTTTACTGTTTACTGTTTACTGTTTACTGTTTACTGTTTACTGTTTACTGTTTACTGTTTACTGTTTACTGTTTACTGTTTACTGTTTACTGTTTACTGTTTACTGTTTACTGTTTACTGTTTACTGTTTACTGTTTACTGTTTACTGTTTACTGTTTACTGTTTACTGTTTACTGTTTACTGTTTACTGTTTACTGTTTACTGTTTACTGTTTACTGTTTACTGTTTACTGTTTACTGTTTACTGTTTACTGTTTACTGTTTACTGTTTACTGTTTACTGTTTACTGTTTACTGTTTACTGTTTACTGTTTACTGTTTACTGTTTACTGTTTACTGTTTACTGTTTACTGTTTACTGTTTACTGTTTACTGTTTACTGTTTACTGTTTACTGTTTACTGTTTACTGTTTACTGTTTACTGTTTACTGTTTACTGTTTACTGTTTACTGTTTACTGTTTACTGTTTACTGTTTACTGTTTACTGTTTACTGTTTACTGTTTACTGTTTACTGTTTACTGTTTACTGTTTACTGTTTACTGTTTACTGTTTACTGTTTACTGTTTACTGTTTACTGTTTACTGTTTACTGTTTACTGTTTACTGTTTACTGTTTACTGTTTACTGTTTACTGTTTACTGTTTACTGTTTACTGTTTACTGTTTACTGTTTACTGTTTACTGTTTACTGTTTACTGTTTACTGTTTACTGTTTACTGTTTACTGTTTACTGTTTACTGTTTACTGTTTACTGTTTACTGTTTACTGTTTACTGTTTACTGTTTACTGTTTACTGTTTACTGTTTACTGTTTACTGTTTACTGTTTACTGTTTACTGTTTACTGTTTACTGTTTACTGTTTACTGTTTACTGTTTACTGTTTACTGTTTACTGTTTACTGTTTACTGTTTACTGTTTACTGTTTACTGTCTACAGTTTACTGTTTACTGTTTACTGTTTACTGTTTACTGTTTACTGTTTACTGTTTACTGTTTACTGTTTACTGTTTACTGTTTACTGTTTACTGTTTACTGTTTACTGTTTACTGTTTACTGTTTACTGTTTACTGTTTACTGTTTACTGTTTACTGTTTACTTACAAAATATTTTGACTAGCGGTATTTGAACCTTGTTTTAAGTTGTAAAGATACTGATTGTAACTGAATGCTTGTACCTGTTTTGCGCGTAACTTATTTCTTTTTTTCTATCAGTTCTTCTTTGGCTAAAACATGTTATTATAAATTTCAAAATGGGAAACAAATTTCGAGCAAAATGCGTTATGGAAAAGTGGCATTTTAGCTTTGTTGTCCCATAGGAAAATCATTAATTTTCAAAAAGGTAAAAATTATTTCCAAATAGACAAAAATTTAGCGACAATGCTTATTCTTAAAGTGTCAATTTTTATGTACATTGTTTTTGTTTCTGATAGCTTTTTAATTAAAAGCTCTGTACGGAAATCAGAAATTCTCATTTGCTAAAAATTCTACTTGACATTGTACTTGTACTAAAATTTTTCCTTGGAACATGAGAAACTTTTACTGTACTTGAAAGGGGATATATTTCTCAACTGTAAAATTGTAGATTGTTTGTTTTGCAGCACTGCACCTTACAAATCTCCTCAATAGAAGCGTTCTATGAGCTCATTGCAGTTTGTAAAAATTACCAAAAAAAAACATCAGCTACTAGATTGATGGGATTCAGTATGAATAATGTGAGTATGAAAAAGTTACGTCAGCAAAATGGTTTGAAGTAACTTTCATGCAATTCCACTAACCAGACTCATACATTGTAGATAGTTACTATGATACTATGTAATTTTATTCCTTTCAGTTAAACTACCATCGTTCGGTAGTAGTAAATTATTGTATTTTTATTTTAGCTGACAACAGAATATTCATTTAATAAATCCTGATGGTATACTCAGTTGAAGTCAACGTCAGTGAAAATCTGTATTACCCAGGATTAAAACAAATGCTCGTTCAAAATGATACATAAAATCCCTCGTGTAGCACCGCAAAACTTTATCACTTTTTCGGTTATATCAAGACAAGAATTGACACCCTAATCTCCGACAGATTGAATGGCTGTCACTAGATGTCGCCTACCAATGGCAAAGAAAACAGGGACGCCGTTTTCTTTATTCAGTTAAAGATTTCTGGTTATATGGTAAGCTTCTGTTTCTTTAAGATTCAATGTTGAAACGATAGCGAGAGAACATTAGAATTCTACCAAAATGTTCAATATCCACCTATCTACCAATAAAATTGTGTCTGGAAATCACTGCCACGTGAAAGTGAAATTTAATTAAAGCCGACCCTTTCTTCGACCGAGACCGAGTTTCTTGACCTTCCGGAGAGTGAAAATGGCGAAGTTCTAACAGAATCCAAGTTCAACGAAACCGAGTCGACTGACATCATCCAAGTGAATGTTGTTTTGAAGTGTTCCACCTTGAACGAAACATGTCGCGCACACACGCTAACTTCTATTCACCACCAAAACGTGTGAAAACGCATTCGTTCTCTGTTTTGTATCTGACTCAAGATGTGACTGTGATTGATTGCAACAAAATATGCGATGAGTGGAGCTGTGCTCTGTACTTATAATACTGTCGTTTACAAGCAGATCCGGGGAAAAAAAATTCAATTCTGACGGAAGATGATGATTATGTTGTGTGATGACCCAAACCGACGAACGAAGATGGTAACATACCTGTAGGAGTACTTGTAGACACCGTGCTCCAGCGACAGGGAAGTGAAGCACAGTCCATCTGTTTCGCACACGTAGTTCAGGTCCTTACAAATGTCACAGTGACATTTTAATAATTCTGCAACAATAAATTAGAACGAGAAAAAGGTGGTAAGAAAGAAATACTTCCACAGCAGGCGGGGTGGAAAAATGGATTGTCGTGATGCAAACACATGTTGCCGGATAACGCTTCCGAGCACCCTAAATTTATGGCTTTTAATTTAGCGTCGTTTGGCCCCACTAAGGTAAAAGATTCCCGAAGACAAGAAAACGGAAAGATTTGTTTGGGAATTTTTCATTCTCGACTTCATCGTTGCGAGCATTCTTCTATGTTTGCTACATGAATTGGGTTTAGGATGCGGAAATTTGATCATACTAGTCTTAATACAACAGTGGTTAATTTTTATTAAATAAATAATGGCTCGGTTGTTGCCGAACAATAAATTAAGGCTTAATCAACTAATTTCGTTGAAATGAGTCCTTTTACTGGAAATAACTGAATAAAAATTAGCGTTATTAGTGAAAGATTCGACTAGAAAATGTTTATTTTACTTTTTTGATGGTGATTTTGATTGAATTGAAATTGGTTTTAAAATTTTGTGGACTCCGGAGCCGAAAAATAGAGCCACCTCTAACAAATCCGATCCATCGTAGCGCTTAGCTTCATTACCCAAAACCACTCAAAATCAAAAAACCGAAAACATACAAACTTACTCGTTTTATTTTTATCCGCCGTCAGCGTCAATGTTTGCGGCGAATTATGCGACAGTGAGGACGACGACGAAGACGACGCTGACGACGGCGCTGCTCCAGAGCTGCCAACGTTTTCATCGCCATCGACGGCGGCACTGTTTTCATTCGAGTTTGAAATATACTTCTCGTTGATGTGCTGCTGCTGCTGCTGCTGCTGGTCCTTGTACAAGGATCCGAGTGCCGCCGAATCACCGATGCCGGTACCGTACTCATTGAGACCGCCACTGCTGCTGCGTTTGCTGTTGGTGTGCCGAAGAATTCGGGATGCTGTGAATCGAGAAATTAAATTGAGAGATTAGTAAGCTTTTATTTCGATACGGGGTTTGTTTTGTTTTGAGGCAGCTTAACAAGAGTAATATCTTTTCCCGGCTGGCAATCAGCGGGATTCTGAACCGGCTAATTCAAGCGTAGCTAAGCATATTTTACGGGCCAGAATTCTGCTGAAAGTTTATTCACAATTGAATCAAATTTAAGACCCTTTAGTAAATCTTTACTGCTATATCCACCTGAATCAGTGTTCTAAGAGATGTGGCTCCTATTACGGCTATTATTACTCTAAAAATGGTAGATTCTTGAGCCACCAACAAAAATTTCGATCTAACCAACCAACATCCATTCATGATGATTTTATGCTTTTTGTTGCTGTAATATGAATTCCCGAATTCATTTACATATCAACACCATATGTCCCATGAAATACCAAATTGAAAATTAATAAAACGTATTTTCCGTTTCCTACGTGTATTTTACATCACGATTGATTGAGCTTCACATGTTTCGGACATACTTCTAACTTGTCGTCCTTACATTTGGTCTAACTGATATCGAATTTAACAGATTTATTCGAATTTATCAGATTTTAGATGCTACTGATGATCGAATTTAACAGATTTATTTTGAACTGAATACAAATAAAATTGGCACGCTTCCTTCACACTTCCGAATATAAGTTCAGAACAAATTGGCTCAATTGGCACGTTCCCCTTGATATTTGGAGATAATATGAATTCCCGAATTCATTTACATATCAACACCATATGTCCCATGAAATACCAAATTGAAAATTAATAAAACGTATTTTCCGTTTCCTACGTGTATTTTACATCACGATTGATTGAGCTTCACATGTTTCGGACATACTTCTAACTTGTCGTCCTTACATTTGGTCTAACTGATATCGAATTTAACAGATTTATTCGAATTTATCAGATTTTAGATGCTACTGATGATCGAATTTAACAGATTTATTTTGAACTGAATACAAATAAAATTGGCACGCTTCCTTCACACTTCCGAATATAAGTTAGTTGATTGATTGTGCGAATTGTGCAAGCATTTCCCTTCTTCACTACTAGAATTGGAATATAACCTACACAACCTGAATCATCTATGTCGAACAGAAGATTTTTCTAGCACTATGTGAGTTGCTTATATGAAATGACAGTGTGCTATTTACTACAGAATTTTAAAAATTAAAAATTAAAATGCTATTTCACCTAATATTATCGAAATATTCGGACCGACTATAAAATTCACACTTTTCGTTCGAGTTTTCCTTGAAAAACATCACTCGATCGAAAAACAAACGAAATTTACATTAGATTAAAGTATTGCGAATCCAATTATTATTATGCCAAATGGCCATTATGCCAAATAACTATTATGCCAAATGACCATTATGCCAAACGGCGTTATGCCAAACGGTATTATGCCAAATGACCTTATGCCAAACGGGCCGCCCCCAATGATACTATAGGCCTACGATATGAAAAGTATAAAATATATATACGGCTCTATGCATTGATATTGCTAGCAAATACCAGATCAATACATGTGCCTCCAACCATAGTAGCTTGTGATGTAGCATATTTCATATCCAACTTCATATACTTGCTCATGAAATCAAGGAATTTCTTACTATCTTGTTTTGAGGCACCGATATTGAAATCCCCCACAACTATCATCGGCGTATTTTTACGAGAATATAAAAAAGGGGCGTACTTGATTTCTTATTCCGCATAGAAACATGAAATATATTTATAAAACACTTTTCAAACGAATATGAATTTTTCTTTCCTTTCGCAACGTTTAAATATGTATTTTTCAGGAGAAATAACATTCAGATTAATATGTATAAAGACTGTCCCTGAAAGTATGGACGCAACCAAAAACCGCTGCCATTTCGCAATGGTTCAGAATCTGTTAATTTTAATAACTGCGTCCGGTTGTTTACACTCTTCTCTAACCACTTCTGCAGATGTTTATTCGTTTTCATAAGTTTGTTTCGAAATGCGTGGACTTTTAGCAGAACTACTCGAAATCAACGGTAGAATGGTATACTACCAAAAATGTCACTTTCGTCGCAAAAGACATGAATCCACCAAATTGCCCACAACTTCGACCAATTGAGGAATTTTGGGCAGTAACGAAGGCACATCTTAGGAAACATGTCTCGGCAGCCGGAACTATTCAACAGTTCGAAAAAGATTGAAAAAAAGTGTCAAAATTTGTCGCCAAGAAGTCTGTACAGAATTTAATGAGGAACGTTCGCAAGAAGGTGCGCCAGCTAGTCTACAATGTCTAAGTAGCAAATGTTGAGAATAATATTCTGTTGTTGTAGTCTATTATTATCAGTATATCGAAAAAAAATTGAATATCTAACACTTGTGAATTATTTACAGCGAAATCAAAGTGCGTCCATACTTTCTGGGACAGTCTTTATGTGGCAACTCTGTTTGGCACTGCATATTTCGAAACGACATCCATAGTACTATAAAGATATGTTCTACATATATACTTTCATTTTCGCATCACGTGAGAGCGTTACCTGTCGTTATTGAATGTGTTAGTGATGGCGCAAACTTTTCAACTTTCATTTTTATGATTCTGATGCTGTTTGTAGGAAATGGAGAAAATTCAGGGGGAGGAATGGGGTCTAAATGATGCAAAAAAATCATCATTTTCGCGATTTTTTTCAGAATTATCGTTTAACAAAATAAATTCAACTGTTTTGCATGACAAAAAGCATCATTCGAACAACATTCTGTAATTTTTTCGTGGAAGAATTTTGAGAAATAAGTCGGTGAAGAGGTATTTTTAAAGACGCTTCTAAAAAATTATGATTTGGTGTGTCCACTGTATCTCAGCGCAGACTAATCAGAAGTGAACAAACGATCGCAGCATAGTTAGAGTAGAAGTTTTTCTATACCCCAACGTTTCTGTTTGATTTTTTTTTATTTTTTTAAATTTTTGATGGTTGTTCAAAGTGAAAACTTCGATTTTTCAATGAAAAATCCGCCTTTTTGTAGCTGTGAAACCTATCCAAAGTAACAAACAACGAAAAGGAAAACGTTGGGGTCTGGTTTTTTATATGTAGAAATTGTGTGTAAAATTTGAAAAAAAAAATGGTTCAGTAGTCTTTGAATAACGATGGACACGGACTTTCAAACCCTGCTTTCGAGCAAAAAGCGTTTAAAGTTTTTTGTATATAAAATCTATAATATGATATCTAATATTTTCAAAAAATCATATTTTTTCTTTTATAATTTGTTATAATGAAACGTTTCAAGAATGTTTTGTCAAGTTTTAAGTTAATCGAAGCAGAAGGCTTGGGCCTATGTGCCGTGCTCTTACTTCTTCGCAGTATGAGATAAGCAAAGAAAAAGTTGCAGAGTTTTGTTCTGATAGGATTGAAATTTCACAGAATATTCTTGAAATGTTTTACTATAAGAAAATATAAAGAAAAAAATAAATGATTTTTCGAAAGTGTTAGACTCTACCCGCCCCTTAAGTACGTTATTTTTTTCTAAATTATAGGCGTTACGAAGCGTTACATCCTTTACTTTTCTGTGAATCATAGACGTTACGAAACGTTACTTTTTAGCAAATTATAAGCGTTATGGAGCGTTACGAACTGTTACTTTTTTGTAAGTTGTAGGCGTTATAAAGTGTTGCATACGTTACTTTTTTGAGTTATATGCGTTACTTTTAGTTGAGTGCGTTATTTTTTCCATGTTATAGGCTTTGCGAAGCATTATGTACTTTACTTTTCTATGAATCATAGACATTGCGAAACGTTACTTTTTAGTAAATTATAGGCATTACGGAGCGTTACGAAGTGTTACTTTTTTGTAAGTTAGAGGCGTTACAAAGTGTTGGATACGTAACTTTTTTTGAGTTATATGCGTTACTTTTAGTTAAATGCGTTACTTTTTTCTAAGTTATAGGCGTTACGAAGCGTTACATCCTTTACTTTTCTGCGAATCATAGACGTTACGAAACGTTACTTTTTAGTAAATTATAAGCGTTACAGAGGGTTACGAAGTGTTACTGTTTTGTAATTTAGAGGCGTTACATGCGTGACTTATTGGTGAGTCATTGGCGCTATGAATATGAATGAATTATGAATTACATACGTTTTTTTTGTGAGTTAAAAGCATTACGAAGCGTTACATGCATTACTTTTTTGTGAATCATAGGCGTTACGAAGCGTTACTTTTTAGTCAATTATAGGCGTTACGAAGCGTTACAAGCGTCGCTTTTTTGTGAGTTACAGTCTTTACATGCCCTACTTTGTTGTGAGTCATAGGCGTTGCGAAGTGTTAAATGCGTTACTTTTTGTAAGTTAGAGGTGTGTCGAACCGTTGCATGTGTTACTTTTTGTGAGTCATAGGAGTTGAGCAATTCCAGGAATGAGTAGACGAAAAAGTGACAAAATCAGAATCGACCTTCTCCGATTCGGTTGAAACTTTGCACATGGGTTCAGTATTGCAAACCATAAGTTTTGAAACCGATTGATCAAATAAAAAAAATCGACACCCTGATTTTTTTTCAATTTAATTTTTTTGGCTCATTTTGAAATCATTGAGAAAAAAAATCAATTTTTTTCAGTGTACGTTTTTTTAAAGTGCCCTATTGATTCCCTACAACTTCTTCCTGGACGTCATTTTTGTACGATGAACGGTTTCCAAATTACAACGAGACCCGTAAACTGTAACTTCTTCATTTTTCAAAAGGCACGGATGGGATAGCCATCAATCTGTAGGTTTTAATAACAGCTTTAAAATAAAAATTATCAAAAGAAAATTACAACCATGCTTTTTGCCTTTCTCATATAGAAAGGCTATGCAATCACTGTGAAAATCGACTTTTTAACTGAGGCCCGGAGGGCCGAATGTCATATACCATTCGACTCAGCTCGACGAACTGAGCAAATGTCTGTGTGTGTGTGTGTGTGTGTGTGTGTGTGTCCGTCCGTGTGTGTGTGTGTGTATGTGTGTGTGTATGTGTGTGTATGTAACAAAAATATGCACTCACTTTTCTCAGAGATGGCCAAACCGATTTTCACAAACAAAAATTCAAATGAAAGATCCCATAGTCCCATAGCCTGCTATTGAATTTCATTCCGATCCGACTTCCGGTTCTGGAGATATAGGATGATATGTACCAAAAAAGTGAAAAAAATATGCACTCACTTTTTTCAGAGATGGCTGAACCGATTTTCACAAACTAAGATTCAAATAAAAGGTATTATGGTCCCATAACTTGCTATTGAATTTCGTTTGAATGTGACTTTCGGTTCCGGAGTTATATGGTAATATGTGAAAATTTGAGAAAAAGTTTACACTCAATTATCTTTGGAACAACTCAACCGATTTTCGCAAACCTAGATTCAAATGAAAGGTCTTATAATATCCTAAAAATTTGTGGAACATTTTATCTGGATCCGACTTCCGGTTCCGGAACTAAAGCGTGATAAGTGGAAAATTTTGAATTTTATTAGTATTTTTCCACGAACGATGGTTAAAAACAGGTACAAATCCCATAAAACTGTCTGATAAATTATTCTAGTTTGCAGAGCTTGTTAGTTTGTGGGCACAAAAACTTAATTCGGCACTACTGGTCCCCTCTTTTTCTGTTCCGAGAGCACCGAAAGTGGAGAAAAAAAACTCCTAAAACTAAATTCACTTCGATTTCTCTGCGATGCTTGAACCGATTTTCACAGATCTTGATTTGAATTAAAGTTCATACTGTCTTTAAACCTACTGTGAAATTTCATCCGGATCCGACTTCCGGTTCCGCAGTTACAGGGCGATGAGTGTTAAAGTTTTCAAATCGCCATATAGAGTGACAATATGTACAACACCGAAAGAAGAAGAAAACACAAAACGAACAAGGCGTGCTTTGTTCTATTTCGTACACGTTGTGTAGTGATGTCAATAATAATAATAACAATCTTACTACATGTTTCATGCTGTTTAGCACGCAGGTTCGTTTCGTTAGATTTAGTTTAATTGGTTTAAACGAAATAGAGCATGAGATAGTAAGTATAAGTTTAACTACGTTCAAAACTGTTCCAATTTGTAGGTCATATTTGTTGGTAGCAAACGAACCAACTTCGGCTATTCCGTTCATCTGAATCCGGTTTCGGGAGAATTGGAAATAGTGATTAGAAACTGCAAAAAGGATCTCACTCACTTTTCTTGGAGATGGCCGAATAGATTTTCACAAACTTATAGGTTGTAACGTTTAATTCAATTTAATGAGTAAATTTAAAATCAGTGCGAACGGAGAGGGCTGCAATTAGTGTGTATACAGAAAACTGAGCCAAATGGGCGCACTGCCGTATGAGCGGTTTTGACAGACCGTTTTGATTTCCGGAAAAAAAAAGAGAAAAAGCCAGAAGAAAAGTGGAGGTGGACGTGGTTGGTTCGGCGATCGCTTCGCTGACCTCGCGGTGCGGTTTTGGCGTGGAAAAGGTGGCCGAGAAGCCGAAGAAAAGCAAAATATCGGCTACCTTCTCGAGTACGACGGAGCCAAACAAGGCTGGACCGGAACAATCGGCTTTTGGTATCAATTCGACGGCCGGATTTCTACGTCGACAATCACTGGGACAATCTTCCGCCATCGTGGAGGCAATGCTTCAAGTGTCTGGAAGTGCATCAGCTGAAACATTTACTGTCGGAAGAATCAGAAGTGCAGGAACGAACTGTGCGGCCTCCATCAAGGTACGCTCTTCGAGCACTGTTCCGGAAATTTTGCTATCACGAAAATTGGAGCTAGGCCGGAAGGAATCTGAAACACGAGACGTGCAAAACGAGGCTCAGCGAAAACCATATGACAAATCGGCTAAGTTGAAAAGGCGACAGGAGATTGAACAATTCAGCGAAGTCCGCCCGCGAACGGCCACGCAGATCTCCAAGTTCAAGTTCGGTAAGTCTGCACAATTAATGCATGCCTTTTCACACCTCCATCGCACTTGTTTGCTCATGTGGTGACGCGAAAGTTATTTAACAATGGCGCCCAACCAAAAAACCCATTTGTTCGGGTTATGAAAATGTACTCTTTTGGCTAGCGTACGTTTTCGGTTAAGCGATACGACGCATGACACACACCCCTTTTTAGACTCAGTTGGCAAAATTAAAAAATAAATAAATCCATATAAAGTAAAGATATTACTAGTTTGCGTTTTGATTTGTTAGTTAGGTTAAATTCTGTTGATTGGCTTTAGTTTAGTTCACTATCTAACGATGGAGATAGATCCATTACATTTAAGTGAAGAGGAGTTAAATTATGAACTCGCTCTTCGTAGTATCACTGGCCTTGGGCAAATCACCCGTAGGGGTAAATGTGCTCGTTTATTGAAGGCTTTTGAAGAAGATTTAAGGCGGAAGCGTTTTTATACGACTTCTAGTCACGTTATGAGTGATGAAAGCAACATTAATGCTTGCGCATCACGTCTGAAATTATTGCTGGCACCAATAGACTCAGCAATCAAGAAACACGACATTGGTTTCTTAGAACATATAAAATCGCGATTACGTCACTATCGAAATCGTTTAATTCGTATCGATCCGCCTCCGGTCGCGCTTCGGGAAGAATTTGCTAGTGTTCAAGCGTTGATAGCCGCTTTATTGGAAGAAGTTTACACCGCGTTAAACATGTCAGACTTGTGTCAAGTGAGTGATCGAAACTGCAGTTCCAAAGAATCAAATAACTCAGTGCACATAATGCAAGGGGCATTTGGCGTAGCGGAAAATCATCAGAGTTCGCAAGCAACGCACGGACAGGAAGGAGGTGCAGGCGCCCTCGCGAAGAAGAAAGCAGAGCAAGTTGCTAGCAACAAGGAAACACAAATGGCTACGTTTGCATGGCAGCAAACGGAAAGTAACGAAGCTACTGGCTCACCCAGAGTATCATCACCTATCGGAAGAGGACGAGGTCGTGGACGTAATTTCGGAAATTGGCAACCGGTGTGGCCTTCAACTCCACACAAGGAAGCGGATAACTTCAATCCAATATCCAATCAAGACCAATATCACCACTACGGAAGAACGGGAAGCACACCGCCATCCCCTCATAGAGAGTATCCGTCACAGGAAGAAAACAGAAGGGACGACTCAGCAGACTACAACCGCATACGAGACGAGCTGCTGACACACCTATTACGGAGAGACAGGCAAGAGAGGCAGGATACTCACAGAAACCCTAAAGCCATTCACAATTGGCCATTCAAGTTTCGCGGTGAGAAAGATACAACATCGCTCAACACATTCTTAGATCGCGTAGAGTGTTTCGCTCGGTCCGAAGACGTTTCGGATGAACTGTTATTGCGATCCATCAAACATCTACTTCTGGATGACGCACTCGATTGGTACGGGCGAGCTTTTGCGGAAGGAACGTTGCATACGTGGCGTGGCTTCAAGGAGCAAATACGACGAGAGTTCCTGCCCAGCAGTTATGCGCAGATTCTGAGAAATGAAGCAAATTCTCGGTATCAAGGTGCAAATGAATCGTTTGCGAAATTCTTCAGGGATATATCAGCACTATTTCGGTTCGTCCAGCCAGCGATGTCACCAGAGGAGAAATTCTTCATCGTGAAGAAGAACATGAATACGGAGTACGCATCGATTGTTGCAGCTGCGAGACCTCAGTCGTTAACCGAAATGGCGGAAGTCTGTAACGAGTTCGACGAGACGCGCATTCTGCTGAGCCGTCATCGCAGGACACCGATCCCACACTACGCGCTGCTTGAGCCGAGCCTAGCAACGCCAACACCTTCACAAAGAGAGAGAACATACGGGAATACAGGACAGTTGCAAAGGTTCAACAGAGTACACGCAGTGGAGTCAGCCGAATTTCGAGAACAACAACTGTATGATGAGCCGTACGACTCGATGTCAGCAGCTGGAGAAGAACAAGATTGGACACAACAACTGGAGATGATATGCCAGCAAGTAAACGCATTAAAGGCTCGCTTTGAGAGGAGAGATCATCGTCAAAAGGCGACGCAAGGGTTTCGTGTACAACAGCCACAACCGTCGAGACAATCTAATCGGTCGGAAGCGAACAATAATCGTAGAGAGCAACAGTCAGCGATCTGCTCCCAAGAAGCACAGGACGAGAACAGATCAGCCCTGCTTCGCTGCTGGAATTGTGATACGGAAGGACACAGATTTATGGACTGTCCAAAACCACAAGCCATACTGTTTTGCTATCGATGTGGTCAGAAGGGCTATTCACTTCGCAGCTGTCCTAGTTGTTCATCGGCAACGGGAAACGAGCAAGCGAGGAGTCAGTAACCGAGGGAATCGCATCCTCGCAAGAATTCTACAGTCCCTCATCATTTCCCGAGCTTCGGCACATCAACTCTATCAGAATCAACACAAACGGAGACAACAGGCCACATGCCGACTTCACAGTTCTTGGCAAACAGTTAACAGGTTTGTTGGATAGCGGAGCAAACTGTACTCTAATCGGAGGAGCCGCGATAAAGATCATCGACGAGCTGAACTTGAAGCGAGGTCGACTGAAAGGCGGTATCCAGACAGCAGACGGCACAAAACACACCATATCCGAGTTCGTTAAGCTGCCTATAGCATACAACGGCCGTCATGAAACAATTCCGGTGCTACTAATACCTTCACTGCCCGAGTGTATTATACTCGGCATGAATTTTTGGGAGAAGTTTGGAGTTCGAGCGGTGTGCAACAAGATAGACATGTCATCCGATGAGCAGAATAACAATGATGAGCCCATGAGAAAGCTGTCAGACATGCAGAAAAGACAATTAGACACGGTAATAGGAACGTTTCCAGTGAGTGAAAAGGGACGAATTGGCCGTACAGATAGGTACACGCATCGCATCGACATCGGAGATGCCAAACCGAAGAAGCAGCGCTGTTATCACATGTCGAAGTATGTCTTAGACGAAGTGAACAAGGAAATTGATCGGATGATAGCGTTAGATGTCATCGAGGAGGCAGTGTTTTCGCCATGGAACAATCCGCTCGTTGCCGTAAAGAAAAAGACAGGACAGTACAGAGTATGTCTAGATGCTCGCCACTTGAACTCGATCATGGTTAATGAAGGACATCCGATTCCGCAGATCGCCTCAATCGTCAGCAACCTCAGTGGATGTTTCTACATATCGTCGATTGACTTAAAAGATGCTTTTTGGCAGCTACCGCTGGAAAAAGAATCTCGTCCGTTAACTGCATTCACTGTTCCCGGTCGGGGCCACTTTCAGTTCAAAGTTGTACCATTTGGTCTGTGCACGGCGAGTCAAGCACTAGCACGGTTGATGACACATCTTTTTGCTGATCTGGAACCGCAGGTTTTTCACTATTTGGATGACATTATCATCTGTTCGCGTAGCTTCGAAGAACATCTGGTAACACTGAGGAAGGTAGCAGACAGACTGCGACAGGCAAATCTCACGATATCCCCGGACAAATCCAAATTCTGCCGTCAGGAGCTGAAATATTTAGGCTACGTCTTGAATGAAGACGGATGGAAGGTAGACAACGAAAAGATCAATTGCATCGTGAATTTTCCCTCACCGCAAAGCAGGAAAGAAGTTCAGCGCTTTCTTGGATTGTGCAACTGGTATAGAAGGTTCATCGAGGATTTCGCTCGCATTGCTGTACCACTGACCGAGTTAACGAAAGCTAAAATCGATGCTAGTGTCAGCACCAGTCCTGGCGATGCCCGATTATGCCAGACCGTTCAACATAGCCTGCGACGCCAGTGACGTCGCCATTGGAGCCGTCCTAACGCAAGAAACAGATGGAATCGAACACCCGATAGCGTACTTTTCTCAGAAACTGTCATCCTCCGAACGAAACTACTCGGTTACGGAAAGAGAATGCCTAGCGGTCATTCGAGCAATTGAAAAGTTTCGTTGATACGTGGAAGGCGTGAAGTTCACGGTATTCTGCGATCACGCTGCGTTGTCGTACTTGAAGTCAATAAAGAACCCTACGGCGTTAATGTGCAGATGGATCCTTCGGTTGAACGCGTTTGATTTCGACATCAAATATCGTAAAGGATCGTGCAATGTAGTTCCGGACGCATTGTCAAGGATAGTAGCAACGATTACGTTCTCCACCAACACTAGTGACGACAATTGGTACATCCGTCTCGCAACAGGCGTAACGAAGCAACCGGAGAAGTTCCCAGACTTCTGTATCATGTCCAACGAACTCTTCAAGAATTGTCGTTACAGGGATGAGCTGGGGCAGATCACGCACAAATGGAAGAAGGTAGTTCCGAGGGACGAACGAGCGGAAATACTAAGAAAATTCCACGACTCGGTCACAGGAGCGCATTTAGGATTCCAGAAGACGCTACAAAAAATCCAGACAAACTTCTATTGGCCGAAGATGCAAGAGGACATCGCTCGTTACGTGCGTAGCTGCAAGGTGTGCAAGGCCAGCAAAGCGCCGAATTATCGCATGATGCCAGATATGGGAAAATTGAAACCTGCTAGAATCCCATGGGAGTTAATTTCTTTAGATTTTGTCGGTCCATTCACCAGATCGAAGAAAGGAAACACAATCATCTTGGTAGTAGTGGATTGGATAACAAAATACGTGATCGCGCACCCCATGCGCAGCGCAGACACTGAGGCAATGATTAACTTTCTGGAGAAGGAAATCTTTCTGCGATTTTCACGTCCAAGGATTGTTCTGACGGACAACGGGAAACAGTTCACATCGTTGGCATTTCGCTCTTTGCTCAAGCGGCACAACACTGAGCACATGACCACAGCGTATTATTGTCCGATGGTGAATAACGCAGAACGCGTGAACCGTGTTTTGATAACCTGCATTAGAGCACTCTTGAACGAAGATCACCGGACATGGGATGAGAATCTGCCTTCAATCGTGGCAGCAATCAACAGTGCAAAGCATGAAGTCACAGGAGTAAGTCCACACTTCGCCAACTTCGGCAGAGAGCTGATTCTACACACCGATCTCTACAGACAGCAGGACCTCAACACCCCGGAGGACTTGAAGCTGGCACAAGATCTTCGGTTATCGAATCTCAAGCGGATCCAAGAATTCATGCTTCAACGAATTAGAAACTCACACGAAAAGGCAAAGCAACGGTACAATTTGCGCACAAGAACGGTGTCGTTCAAAGTCGGCGACTTAGTTTGGAGAAGATCGTTCGGATTATCATCTAAGGCAGACCACATCAATCAGAAGCTAAACCCGAAATTTGTACCAGCAATCATTCGTAAAGTTCTAGGCACCAACCTATACGAACTAGAAGACGTTCCATCCGGCAAGGCAGGGAGATTTCACGCGAAAGACATCAAATCAGATTAAAAGCGATTAGCACAGCTATGTCCACAGGCTACGCCTGTCAACGATGAGCTCTACTCACAAAACACCGTTAACGATCGGGATAAATCGTAGACTGTCAGGGTGTGGTGAACAACAACTCATAGAACTACTTCCCCACCTCGGCACGAACAGGAGACAGCCTTCAGCAGGCTTGCCGTTAGCGAATCGGGAGAAAACGCAGATGAAGTCGCAAACAAAAACCAGCCTTCAGCAGGCTTGCCGTTAGCGAATCGGGAGAAAACGCAGATGAAGTCGCAAACAAAAAACAGCCTTCAGCAGGCTTGCCGTTAGCGAATCGGGAGAAAACGCAGATGAAGTCGCAAACAAAAAACAGCCTTCAGCAGGCTTGCCGTTAGCGAATCGGGAGAAAAACGCAGATGAAGTCGCAAACAAAAACCAGCCTTCAGCAGGCTTACCGTTAGCGTACCGTGAGAAAAACGCACCCAAGTATCCCGGCTGGTCAGGAAACTAGCCTCCCACGGGCGTGCCGTTGCCGTAGCGAGAGAAAACGGATGAATGAAGGACCGAATCATCTCACCGACGCGACCGGAGTGCATTGAATCGTAGTCGCCTACAAGGATCGAGTAAACCGAGCTATGAGCAGCACCAGCTCCCAGAAAAACAGGTTCACAAAATACCCAAGCGGTAGAAGTTCCCCTAAAAGCCTGAACAGGTGTACAAGGTTCAGTGATACAATAATAGTCTTGTTGGTCGGAGGCGTCACTACGAAGGTCGTCAACCCGAAGGAACGCGAATCAAGGGCGCGGTTATAACCCTTGCTTGGGCTCGTGGTGATAGGAGAGACTAAATCCTCTCAAACCTCAAATTAAACCAACTTCCCTAAGACTGTAAATTCTGTAGTTAAGCCAATCAATTATTTTGCATGCTGCATGCTGTTTTTCTTTGTTATTCGTTGATCTTCTAGTTTAATTTAGCCATTAAGACTAGATAAGATCACTGACTGTTAATACTCAGTGGAAGTTTGAGGAATGCATGCAAGAACTGAGCCGGAGACATTTTAGCCATATATTGTTGGCGTACGATTACCATTTTGTGCAGAAAAGTTCTGCAGTTTAGTTAATGTTGCGATATAGTAGAAGAGAAGTTTGTATTGAGCTCAAGATTTGAAGAGCAACCGTTAGGCTCTTGTTCATTGGTGTTAGGTTGTGTTGAAGTTTGTAATCGGCACAGTCTCCGGCACACTTCTTAAAGAAGTGAAGATTTTAGAAATTTTTCGTGAACCACTTTCGTGCTTCACGAAAAATTTTTGCCACTGGGTAGGGTTGTGTAACGTTTAATTCAATTTAATGAGTAAATTTAAAATCAGTGCGAACGGAGAGGGCTGCAATTAGTGTGTATACAGAAAACTGAGCCAAATGGGCGCACTGCCGTATGAGCGGTTTTGACAGACCGTTTTGATTTCCGGAAAAAAAAAAGAGAAAAAGCCAGAAGAAAAGTGGAGGTGGACGTGGTTGGTTCGGCGATCGCTTCGCTGACCTCGCGGTGCGGTTTTGGCGTGGAAAAGGTGGCCGAGAAGCCGAAGAAAAGCAGAATATCGGCTACCTTCTCGAGTACGACGGAGCCAAACAAGGCTGGACCGGAACAATCGGCTTTTGGTATCAATTCGACGGCCGGATTTCTACGTCGACAATCACTGGGACAATCTTCCGCCATCGTGGAGGCAATGCTTCAAGTGTCTGGAAGTGCATCAGCTGAAACATTTACTGTCGGAAGAATCAGAAGTGCAGGAACGAACTGTGCGGCCTCCATCAAGGTACGCTCTTCGAGCACTGTTCCGGAAATTTTGCTATCACGAAAATTGGAGCTAGGCCGGAAGGAATCTGAAACACGAGACGTGCAAAACGAGGCTCAGCGAAAACCATATGACAAATCGGCTAAGTTGAAAAGGCGACAGGAGATTGAACAATTCAGCGAAGTCCGCCCGCGAACGGCCACGCAGATCTCCAAGTTCAAGTTCGGTAAGTCTGCACAATTAATGCATGCCTTTTCACACCTCCATCGCACTTGTTTGCTCATGTGGTGACGCGAAAGTTATTTAACAAGGTTCAAAAGAAAAGTCTTACAGTTTCATACGGAATTCGTTAACTTGTTGTGGATACTACTTTCGGTTCCGGAACTACAGGTTAAACAGAATTTACAGAGTTTTTGTGAGATTAGATCCGAACAAATTATCCTATTCCTATTCAATAAACAGTTGTTTTTGCGAATTTCACGGTTATACTTATGATGTAATGAGTAATATGAGAAAGGCATCATTACACCACTAGGTGGATTAAAATAGGTTTTTTATTTAACTTTTTCGGATTATTTTGTAATTATTGTGAAAAAAATCAAAAAAATTTTTCAGTGTATATTTTTTTAGAGTGTCCAATCGATTTCCTACAACTTCTTCCTAAACGCCATTTTCGTACAATTAACGGTTTCCGAGTTACAATGATTTGAGAAAGGCAATTTTGGTGAAATGCAAAAATACATACGCTCTTTTAAAAAATCAGTCGTGAGTCGGACTAACCTCTCAAACGGTTCAAACTTTATGGTTTACCATACTGAAGCCATGTGCAAAGTTTCATCCAAATCGGAGAAGGTCGAGTCTGATGATCTGCTAAGCATTTCTGGAATTGCTCTTATGAAGCGTTACATGCTTTACTTTTTGTAAATTATGACGTTACGAAGCGTTACAAGTTTTACTTGTTTGTAAGTTGAAAGAGTTACATGCGTTACTTTTTATCAGTTTTGGATGTTACAAAGCGTTACATGCACTACTTTTATTAATTTGTATAAGTTATAAACGTTACAAAGCGTTACTCGTTTGTAAGTTATAGGCGTCACTAAGCGTTACTTTTTGTTAGCTACAGGCGTAACGAAACGTTAATAGGTGTTACTCTGTATAAGTTTTTGACGTGACAAAACGCTACATGCTTTAGTTTTATGTGAGTTGTAGGCGTTACGAGTGTTACTCTTTTGTGAATTACAGGCGTAAGTTAGTAAGGTAAGTTAGAGGCGTTACGAAGAGTTACATAAATTACTCTTTTGTAAGTTTTAGACGGTAAAAATCGCTACATGCGTCACTTTTTAGGTGTTACAAAACGTTACATGTGTTACATTTTTAAAAGATACAAGCATTACGAGGGGTTACATTCGTTACGCTTTTGTAAGTTTTGTGTGCTACGGAGCGTTGTATGTATTACTTTTTGTAAGTTATAGGTGTTAAAAAGCGTTTCGGCATCCGAATTTTAACATATTGAAGAATCACTTCATATTGTGCTTATTGGTTATCTGAGACTAGTTTCTGTGATTTCAAGAAATTCAACTTAAGCAATAGACTTGGCAATAGAGCAGTTTAAAGGAACAAAAAATCCATGTTTCAGAAGGCCAAATTAGATATGTTGCTGGTAAAATCGCATTACTGAAATACTTGGCAATTTGCAGAAGTAGGATGGCAAGTAAAACTTCGGAAACCCGGTGGAAAAAAACAATGTTTAACAAGACAGCCCAACCGCAAAAACGCTAAGAAGAAACCGTATGTAAATGAATTAATGACTACTGGAAGGAAATATTTCATCCGTTGCTTGCATGGTGTGATGGGAATATTAAAGCTAATGGGTTTCCCTCCCGACAATTAATGGACACTTTGTATAAAACTTTCACAGCAAACCTGTGCCGCCACAAATCAAGAAAATAGAGCATAAATTCGCAATTAAAATAATTACATCCAACGCACGAAGAAAAGGAGAAAGAAAGTTCCGTTCGAACTGTGGCGATTTGAATAATACTCGCTTGCAGGTGATGATGATAGCATTTGAATAAGCGATAAGAGCTTTTTTCTGTTGTTGTTGTTGCCAGCAATCGATGACGGCATCAGTTTCTGAATTCTAGCTGAGCCTGATAAAGGATAGAGTGTTCATATTGGCAACGAACCGTCTCAATTTGCAACGAATTAACTATCAAAGTCAATAAACGATAGGTGGATAAGATAAACTCCGGCAGATAAGATGCAGAAGATTGAAACCGACTATCATAATGAAAAGGTGGGTATCTGTAAACCGCAGTATCGTGGTGAATACTAACGAGGATAGCAGGTTTAATCAGCTATCGATCGAATCCGAGTATAATAGGATGTTTTGCTTTGTAGTATTATATGAGATTAACAAGCTACACCACTGCCAGCACTACTAAAATAATGAAGCGGTGCTACCAATTCCTCTAACGGCACTGCAGATATGAAACATTTTCTTAAAGTTGATGTTGTGAGTGTCAAATTACTCCTAATGGTATTTGTTGAAGTCATACTGCAGCGTGCATATTAAATCTATGGCTTGAATTTACATGACTTCTATTTCTCGCGATCATTTTTTTTTTAAATGCAAACTCTTTCTTGCTAGTTTGTGTTGTGTGAAGTAAACCTATACAGCATGCAAAGGGTTGACCCTACTGAAAATGATCAACATCACACTGGTCTGCTGTGACGACGGCGGTGGTGGTGGAGTTCTAACCTACCCGTGCAACATCCTTCCTCACGCAGGACCGCCAACCATCCAGCCCCCCTTTCAATCGCATGGAAATCGGCTAATAAAGTTTAAACAGAACAGAGGTTTCCTTCGCGCGGAGCTTCATCATACGGGTTGTGTTGTCCGAGATTAAGCTGGCCTGCGAGACGAAAGGGACATATGCATGAATGAATATTCATTGGAAGAAATTACGCATTCCACACTTACGGTGTTCGCGCACACCGCGTCTACTGAACCGCGACATCCAACAGGAGACACCACGGGAAATATTTTACTACAAGAGAAGGGTCCCGTCGGTGGGTCGGACGTCGGTAGGTCGGACATCGTCGTCGCCGCCGTCGTCATCGTCGTCGTTGATGTCGTCTCCATCATCCAGGCTGGTCTGTCTAGCGTTTGACCACAACAAGTCCAACCGGTCGCTGCGACCTACGCGCAAATCGTCTTGACTTTCTCTGTATGTACACATAGTCTCGCAGTTTAGCCAGCCGTTCTTGTTTTATTTCTTCTTTTTTTGTACCGTCTTGTTTATGCGGTGATTTAGTCGTTAGGTTGATTGATATTATTAGTTTGTTACTCTGGCGCAGACAGATTTTTTTGTTTTATTCCATAAATTGCCCGCGTGGTTACGGTTTGAATGAGTAGCTATTTTTTTTGTTTTCAAAGGAATCGTGGTAAGGGCGCAATCGATTAACGTTTCGTGTCTTGGAAATGTTCAACAGAGAAATGAAAACAGTTTCGAAACTGCCAATGAAACCATTGCTCTATATTTGTCCGATGTCACATGACCTCCGTTAGTGTACTATTATTTAGATTTGTAGCCCTTTTACTTTGAAATTTATGTCCATGGAATTTGCTCCTGCAACGTTTTTGACCAAGTTTCAAAAGAAGGAAGGAACTAAGTCGTTTTACTAGTTTGGAGAAGAGAAACAATTTCTTGATAAAAATACTTCGTAAAATATTATAGCCGAACTTCAAAACTGTTAATATCATACCAATTTGTTAAGTTAAGTTACAATTGTTAGTGTAAGCACACTGTGTCAGTTATGAAATCGATGACATCGAACAGCTTGAAGTCATCGGCGATTGATCGTTTCATACACTTGATCGAGAAATAAAAAAATAACCTTTGAGACAGAGCAAAAATACGACCCGTCTAAGATGACTTCCTCGAGAAACTTCGGTGGTAGCGTAAATGGTAAATATTTTCATCTCCATTTCGCGACCTAATGGGAAAAACTGTTAATAAAAAGTTTTATTCCAGCTCATCAGATTTTCGTGGCCGATTGCACAATTGAAATAAAATGTCATGTTGTTGATAATTGCTTCAGCAGTGCTGAGGTTTTTTAATTTTAAAGAAATTTTTATTCAGGTTTGCGTACAGCTTTACGTGACCGACTGACCCGTTTTTTTAATCGTAATATAAGTTTCCATATTGGATCTCGTTGTCACCCTTTTTCTTGGCGAAGAGAAGCTTCCATTTCCATCCAGCGAAGATTGAGGGTCACTTTGTTCATGGCTCGTCAAGTCATCCATTGCCGCATCGTCGGTGTTGTTGTTGTCAAAAGTATTATTGAGAGTGGTTTTCGTTTTCTTTTCGCTATTGCTTGCAATCTTGAGCTCATTGTTAGTTGCTGTAGATACGTTTTGTTGGATATTGATTGCAGTTGCTTGCTGTTTTGATGCTGAATGCGTTTTGTCGTGAATACACCTTACTTTACTATAGGGTGCCTTTCCAAAATTTTCCCTCTGAGAGAGTGATAAGTTTTTGATAGTGAATATCTCGTGTTGTATCAAACGAATCAACATAATTTTTGCTACATGCCATCGGAAATATGATCACAATTTTATGATAAAATATTCAGTTCTGTGACATAATCTCAAATAGTTCAAAATTAAACTTTTCTGAAATGTGTGGTATAAACGAGTATCAAAGAGGATAATTCATAAGGCGCGTTTGCCTTTCTCGTATTTTTAAAGCTCATAGTTCAATGATCTGTGAAAAGATTTATATGATCTAACTACCAATAGAATCGAAATTTTTCAACTTAAGCGTGTATAGAAAAAGCACGCTTAAGTTGAAAAATTTCGATTCTATTGGTATTTATTTCAATAGTACACTATTGAAAAACCTATCTCATTTGACCCATGTCAACACCAGCCAATCAGAACGCGTTCTGAGAAAGAGAACAAAATATCTGCTGATGTACAACAAATCGTTAGAGAAAATGTTCCGAACAGTGTTCAATATCGTAGTGAGTTCCACAACTTGGTCCTTCTGAAAGGCAGGAATGAATCCCGTACAGCATCCTGATAGTTGCTTTCAATGAAATGCAAATCCGAAATGAAATAATCGAAATTAAAATTCTAAATGCTGCTATTTTTATAGTTGTTAGGACCGCCCATTAGTGAAAAATTTTATTGGATCAATTTGGATTCTATTGCCACTGCGAGCAGATATGTTTTGTGTCGTTTGCAAAGCTAGTTTCGCTTTCAGCAAGAGCGATTACGTCACAGCTGCCAGTTGTTTGCATTGGTGAAAAAACAACGAAAAGTGGACAACGATGGAGAGCATCACACAAAATCAGCCGTTCTAATGACTCTAAAATTTTTCTAAAGAACTATATCCTTAGTTTAGAGCAAATCAAAATTCACGACATCCGACAGTTATGTCTCTTGCATTACCCATCCGCCTTTTCGAATCAGAAGTACTGGGTTCAATAGTTACCGTTGTTGAACGGTTTTCCTTGTCTTTGGTTGAAGATTTCTTTTTCGCAGTTTCAGTGCAGGGTTTACCGTAGTATGCAGGTTGTTCACAAAACTGTCATGTAGTTAGCTGATTCTCATAGGTAACCAGTGATTTACATAGATGCCTTCCGCCTTGACCACAGACTACGTAATATGGAATTGCCATTTTTAATCCAGCCTTACTTTTGAGTAGGGACTCAGCAAAACTCCCTTGAAAATTTTCATTAATGTATATATATATATATATATATATATATATATATATATATATATATATATATATATATATATATATATATATATATATATATATATATATATATATATATATATATATATATATATATATATATATATATATATATATATATATATATATATATATATATAATTAATAGCCCACTTGGGGATTTCGGATTTTTAAAAATTAATAACTAAACTGCACACTGTGGAGGTATGAACTAGACTGATTTATTTATTCTATATCGACTGCACGATGGCCCTGGATTTCCCTAAAACTGCTGATCCTGCATTTGACGATGGTCTGCTGGTCACGTTGTCCGCCCTGATGGTCGGTGTTTCCAAGTATCCATGCGTCGAAAGTGCTGATCTAGAATTAGGCTGGTTCGATGTCGTGGCATATCGTATAGCAGATGTTGGTGTGGTAGACTCGATAGATGACCCTTTGGTCACAATTGTTGGCGTCGCAGATTTGTCGTTAATTGCTCCATCCTCAAGATTTGCACGTCCCGTGCAAAGGCTTTGTATTTTTTTCCTCATACAAGAAAGTGTTATCGTAATTATCGACATTGTGGCGAATATGATAATGATTATAATGGTGGATGAATTGTATTTAAATTCAGCAGCTTTTAGCCTCTCCCTGTTTTTTATGTGTAGTGTCTGTAGTTCTGAAATATTGAAAAATGGTTCCAGAGATGCTTCATCAATTTGTAGTCGATTTAACGGTGATATGATAGCTGGTTTGACTTCGACTTCGTAGTTTTCGAATAGTTTATTTTGGATCCAGACGGAACAGTTGGAAAAAGTAATTAGGGCAATTCCGTGGATGTCCTTTTCATCAATTCCGCATGTGCTACTCAACATGACGGATCCATGTGTTACTATTGTTAGTATTGTTCCAGGGGTTAACAGTTTGAATTCTGTCATTTGTGTAGTTTCCTTGAAAGGGCATTTACCTCTGCTTTCTCGCACAAGTGGTGCAATGCATTCGTTTTCACTGATGTCTTGCACTTGCATTGGTTTACATATGGTCGTGTGTATGGATTCTGAGCATTTTGATAATATTGCTAACGTTTGGTTGCGATGTACCAGCAGTGTTGCGTACTCTACGGCCAACATTTTGTTTCCTATGGGTATCGGTACGAGTTTTATCTTCTGATAGTGTTCTGGGTATATTAGTGGGATATCGATGCTGATTACTAGATGGTGTCCTCTGTAGAAGGTTGTAGTTGAAAGAAGGCTGCAGACCTCGTCAAGGCTATTGAATTCTAGTCCCTCTCTTCTAAGATCTTCACCTATCGAAACGATTTCGTTGTGACTCAATATTTGGCGATTCAAAACATTCAATTGTGCTAGTGCTAATGTGTTTTCGATCAATGTTAATATCTGGTAAAATGAATCTATTTGAAACAAGGTTACTATCCTAGTGGTTTCTTTAGCTATATGGTTTTTTTCTTCAGAAATTTTGATTAAATCATTTTGTTGGGTTTTAATTTCGTTCAAGAGAATCTGTAATCTGTTCTCGAATTTTTTATTAATTTTTATTTGAACATTGTTTTGTGTTATTAACTCGCTATTTGATTCCTGAATTTTGTGAAAATTTTCGTTAATGACTTTTAAATCGTTTGCATCGAGATTACCAGTTATAAATTTTATTGTGGTTCCAAGTATTTCTAAAGCTCTTACTTTAGGGTATAATGTTTCTAACAGGGATTTTGTTGATGAGAGTTTGATTCTAATGAGTTTTGAGAGATTATTGTCGTTAGTTTCTTCTGTCGTGCTTTCTAGAATTTTTAAAGAGGTTTCGAGTTCTGCTAGGTCTATTATGTGAAGAAATCTTTTGTGTCCGTTGCTTATTCTAGCCTGTCCGTTCTTTAGTATTAGTGCTCCTGGATTATTACTTATGTCATGGACTTGGATTGTTTGTGAAGAGGTACCAACAATTAGATATGTGATTATTACCCAGTTGAAAGTTCGCATTTTCCACTTTTTCCTGAAACGATAGACAATAAAATGATTAAATTCTTTTAAGGTTTTCTTTATGTATTAATTTTCCCGTGTTATCCACCAAGGTTTTGGTTTGGTTTTCAGTTACTACGGCTGATGCAAAACAGTTCCTCGT
This sequence comes from Malaya genurostris, assembly GCF_030247185.1. Classification (NCBI taxonomy): domain Eukaryota; kingdom Metazoa; phylum Arthropoda; class Insecta; order Diptera; family Culicidae; genus Malaya; species Malaya genurostris. Next base: position 329,205,200 of record NC_080571.1, read on the forward strand.
TTTGTCCTTTATTCCTTGTGTGCGAACAAAAACTGTTTGTTCTTGTTCCGGGTTAGGGGCTGGTTCTCTGGAATGATTGTGGTATTTTAGGTTTTTTGTATTAGTTTTGGATTGAGCTGTAATAATTTCTTCAAAGAATTTGTTTCTGTTCTCGAGCATTTTCTCCATGTCGAGTTCTCTGTCCTCTCCATCCTTTAACCCGAAGAATGCCTCACGCGGTTTGACTCCTATAGCAGAGTGGATAGTGTTGTTATATAAAGTGCATGCTATTCTGAAAATTTCTTTCTTTCCCAGGTCGTCGTGTTTATTTCTAATGCATCGAAATATTTCGGCTAGGGTCGAATGAAACCTTTCGACTATTCCGTTGCTCAAACTATGATTAGGAGGAACAAAATGTATTGCAATGTTTAGGCTGTCTAACAAGCTGCGAATTTCTATAGACTTTAGTGCAGGTTCATTGTCACAAACCATACTATTAGGAGTACCGTACAAAGAAAATAATTTCGTTAAGCCCTTTTTTATGTCAACTATAGTTCTAGATTTTATGGGGATAATAGAAGCAAATCTTGAAAACTTATCAACCGCAGAAATAAAGATCGTTGGTTGAGAGATGAAAAGGTCTACATGGATTATTTCCCAAGGTTTATTTGATTTTGGAGTATTGGTCAGGTGGATCTGGTATGGGTGCCTTTCGTATTTGGCCTTGTTGCAGATGATGCATAGTTTTACAAATTGTTGGATTTTACGTTTCATTCTTGGGAAATAAAATCGTTTTGAAATTTGCTTGTTGTTTTCCCAGACTCCGCGATGAGCGAAATTGTGGGTTTGTTCTATCTTTAAATTTTGCTCCTCTGGAGTCCTTAGATCGTCTAGGATTTTCTGTGTAATATAAATTTTAAATGGTTTACCTCGGCTGAAATAATTATGATAATCTGTTTGTATTGTCCCGATCAGTCTCTCGGGGCACATAATGCAGTTAGTACGTTTGGGGTCTATAAAGTCCTTAAAAAGTCTTATAAGATATGGGACTCCGTACGATATTTTGGTAATGGTTCGTCTATGGATTCTTGGGAAGATTTCTTCGTATGCTTCTGAGTCTTCTGAGCCAAAATTCAAGACTATTTGATTTGAGTAGTGGTTCAAAGGGATTTCCGTGCATGGTATGAATTCCGTGTCATCCGTGTCGGCGGAGTGTACGGTTGCGTCATCGGAGGAGTTTTCTACTTCATTCACGTTTAATTCGTGATGCACTCTTGACAGTCCGTCTGCAACTACATTTTGTTTGCCGGGACGGTATCTAATTTCAAAATTGAATTGTTCCAAGTATAGTCGCCAGTGAATGAGCCTACTGTTGCTATCTTTCAAATTCATACTATACGTGAGTGGTTTGTGGTCCGTATATAAGATGAATCTACGTCCATATAGATAAGGGCGAAAATATTTACATCCCCAGACAATGGCTAGAAGTTCTTTCTCGATTGCTGAATAATTCTCTTCGGATTTATTCAGCGTTCTTGAAGCAAAAGCAATTGGTCGGTCACTACCCACTGCACCTTGAGATAGCACTGCACCTACTGCATAGTTTGATGCATCAGTGGTGAGAATAAATGGTTTATCGAATTCGGGATATTTAAGTATGTTACTACTTGTGAGGATAGCTTTCAGTTTTTCAAACGCTTTTACGAACTCATCCGAGTGTTTGACGGTTTCGCCTTTCCGTAATGCATTGGTTAAGGGTTTTGCAAGTCTTGCGAAATCTTTGATGAATTTCCGATAATAACCTATAACGCCGAGAAATCCTCTAAGCTGTTTTTCATTATTCGGAAGTGGCCAGTGTTTTATTATGTGAATCTTGTCGGGATTGGGTTTTACCCCATCGGTAGTAACTAGGTGGCCCAGGAACGCAACTTCTTTATGAAGAAATTCGCTCTTGTCTAATTGTATTTTCATGTTAAATTTTGAAAGCGTTTCGAAAATTAGGCGAAGGTTGTCTAAATGTTTGAAGGAACTAGTGGAAAACACTATAATGTCATCCATGTACACGAGGCAACGGATTCCAATATGTTTTCTAAGAATGTTGTCCATTACCCGTTGGAAGGTAGATGGAGCATTCCTCAAGCCAAAAGGCATTCTTAAGAATTCATAATGACCATTTTCTACTGTAAAGGCGGTTTTTTGTATATCTTTCTCGTCGACTTCTATCTGGTGAAACCCAGAGGCAAGATCTAGCGTCGAAAAATACATGCAGCGTCCTAATTTGTCTAAGATATCCGTGATGTTTGGAATGGGATACCTGTCTTCGGTCGTTTTATCGTTCAACTTGCGGTAATCTATGACTAAGCGCCATTTCTGAGTACCAGAGGCATCTAATTTCTTTGGTACGATCCACACTGGGGAGGACCAAGGACTGTTTGATGGCCTTATGATTTGTTGTTTCAACATGTTATCTATCTGCTTCTGTACTTCTTCTCGATGACAATAGGGGTAGCGATACGATTTACAGTGAACTGGAAGGTCATCTTTCGTATTAATGCTGTGTTTAATTGCATTTGTGAAAGAAAGGCTTTGTCCTTCCAAGTGAAACACGTCACGGTGATCTGCAATCACTTTTAAAAGTTCAGTTTTTTCCTCTAGATTGAGATGATCGGTACGAATTTGTTCAAATAACTGGGTTTTCGGTCTATTTTTTGGAAAAGATGGGTTTCCTGTTTCGAAATTATTTAACTGGATTTGGATTGGTTCTGTGACTGAAAATTTAGTTGGTGTATCTGTAAGGTTTGAGATTCGGAAGAATGCTCTATTATCTGAGGCATAGTATAGCCCAGAGTTAATAACTAGGTCTTGGTTTATTTCAATATCATTTTCCAGAAGAAAATCGCCTTCTGTGGTGTTGACTGGCAGATTAATTATCTTGCTCTCGTGCGCGTTAAGGTTTATGCAAGAGGTATCGGGATATTTCCTTGCCATTTGTATAATTCCGGCTGGAAGGCGTAGTTCATTCGAAGATGTGATAATTTCTGCTTTTAGATCTTTCAGAGACTGATATCCTATCAGTCCATCGAAAAATGGGTGGAATTTGAACAAGAAAAATGTTAGTGGTTTGGTATTGGGTATGTTTGGAAAAGGGTTGAAAACTACGAATTTATCTACTGTGTGTGTTCCGTTAATATTTCGCACTTTCCTCGGCTGTGTAAATCGGCATTTTTCGTAGTTTGAATGTTTCGGGTCTAAATCATTTTTATTTGCTCCGGTATCGATAAGGAAATTTAGAAATTTTCCTGTTGATGTCCGAAGTTTCACATATGGAATAAAGTTGTTTTGGTCGGATGTAAAGTTTTTTCTGTTAAACGAAAATTTAACTCGTCAGAAATAGGTTCATCGGTGTTCTTATCTATCTGTTGTTGAGGTTCAGTATAGTTCTGCATATCCGGTTCGATAGCTTGTTGCTGGTTGTCCGGTATGTTATAATGATCGAGATCATATGAATAGTCATAAGATTGATCTTGATTAATTAAATTTTGTTCTTCGTCTACTTGTAACTGGTAGTTTGGTCCAAGAGTTGCTCTTGGTGGGTATGTATGATTCATGTAATTTACTTGGTGGCTTCGAATGGAAGGGTCGACTTCCATGGGGACAGGTTTTGAAGATTGTTGGTTGAATTGAGATGGCCGGAATTGTCTTGCCGGTTGTGGCGGTAGAGGTTTGAAATGTTGCATGTTGGGTGTTCTATATTGGGGGAAAGACTGTGGGGGTCGAAACTGTGAGTACATTTGCGTGGGTCGCGTTTGTTGAAACCCAGGAGGTGGTCTCATGGGTATTCTCGGTATAAGCGCCGGTGCTCTTGGTGGAGGTGGTGGAGTGAATGTGTTAGGTTTGTTGAAGTTTCTTCCACGATTATAGTTCGCTTCTTCGAGACATAATCTCAAAGCCTCTTTTGTTGTTGTTGGAGCTTGTGCTCTGATGATTGGCCCGAGGGGTTCTCTTAGACCTCCTAGGAAGACTTTCAAACCCATCTCTTGGTACAATCTGTTCTTTGCTTCTCTCACTTCACTATTATTATTGCTTAAATTAAGCAGATTCACTAGGAGAGATACAAGATGTGAAACTCTCCCGTAAAATTCTTCTACTGTTGAGGTCTGTTCCAAACGAAACAAGTCTCTGGTTAGACAAACCTCGTCTCGCCTGTCACTGTAGTGGGTAATGAGATTGTTTTTTATTTCTTCCCACTCGAGATTTGTGCCATAGAGTTCTAGCACATTATCGGCGTCTCCGTGGATCTTTGCACGAATTGCTTGTATCCAAACGCTATAAACAGCTGTGCCTCTCGCGTTTCCGAGTATCGGCATCAGATTATCTATACTCTTAATAAAACTATGCAATTTGATTGGATTGCCATCAAAGGATGGCAAATCCTTAATGATTTGTGGAGTCTGCAGGGTTTTTAAAATACCCTCGACTCCAGTCACATTATTAGTAACTTGCATGCGCGCGGCGTTGGCAGAAGCCTGGGCTGCCTGCCCCGCCTCCGCAGCACCTATGGCTTCCAAATGCATCCGTTCAATTTGTTCTTCTTTGTCCTGCAATAAATTTTGCAGGTCTAATATTTGAGCTTGTAGATGCTCCATTTTTTCACTATCACTTCCTGTATGTTAAATTAGTGTTGCTTAAATTGAGTTTATTTAGATATTATTTTCTTTTATTTTTATGTTAGTTTAAACACTTTTGTGATATTTAGAGTTTTTCTTACGGTTCCACCCTGGTGGCCCGGGATCCACTCTCTGAATTAGTAAGGATTATGTTTTTGGTATCGAGACAAGGCTTTTATTTTTTTCTAGAAAGCTCTTGTCCGTCTTTAAATGTTAATTAATAATGTAAAATTACTTACAATTGTCGATGTTCTCTCGAGCTTGATGTAACGAATGGTCCTTGCTGTGTTCGGCTGCAGGTGGTCTTCTAATCCGCGATATACACTCGCGAACGACTAAGTCTCGAAACCGATTACTACTTCGCGAACACTTCAAGCAACTATCCTGTACGACTGCGCCAATTAATAGCCCACTTGGGGATTTCGGATTTTTAAAAATTAATAACTAAACTGCACACTGTGGAGGTATGAACTAGACTGATTTATTTATTCTATATCGACTGCACGATGGCCCTGGCTTTCCCTAAAACTGCTGATCCTGCATTTGACGATGGTCTGCTGGTCACGTTGTCCGCCCTGATGGTCGGTGTTTCCAAGTATCCATGCGTCGAAAGTGCTGATCTAGAATTAGGCTGGTTCGATGTCGTGGCATATCGTATAGCAGATGTTGGTGTGGTAGACTCGATAGATGATTCTTTGGTCACAATTGTTGGCGTCGCAGATTTGTCGTTAATTATATATATATATATATATATATATATATATATATATATATATATATATATATATATATATATATATATATATATATATATATATATATATATATATATATATATATATATATATATATATATATATATATATATCACAGAAACGGTGGGTCCCATCGATTCGGTATCTTCTGAAACGTTTTAGGTGATTATAAAGACCATGTAAAAAAATTTGTCTTGTTTCTTTTATTTTAAAAATAACACTTAAAATTCAAATAAAACGCTTTCATGTATTTTTCAACAGAATTTTATAAAAGAACGCTAATATGCTATATACTACCGTTCTTAAGATACAGCGGTTTGAAAACAAAAATATCGGGAAATTTATATTCTTTCAACGATTTTCGGATGGTTCTTTCGAGTTTTTTTAAAAACCTTTTTTAATCCACCTAGTGGTGTAATGATGCCTTTCTCATATTACTTATATTTTCAAAAAACATCACTAGCAGATTCTGTCAAGTTTTTTTAAAACTTGAATAAATCAAAAATTTTCTTTGGGTATATGCTACCATAATTTTATCAATTGTAAACAGTTATGTCACTATACAAAATTGAACAAAGCACGCTGTGGAGTTTTCTTCTTCCGTACCAGTTTGAAAGATTTGATACTCATCGTTCTATAATTTCGGAGGAGCCGGAATTCGGATCTGAATGAAATTACACAGTATCTTCAAAGACACTGAGAGCTTCCATTTGAATCATGAAATTTGTGTAAACCGGTTTAAACGTTGCAGGAAAATCGAAGTGGCTTCCGGTTTTGAAGTTTTTCTTCACTATTACCGTTGCGTTCGGAAGTGGAAGCCGGGGAGTAGTAGTCCTATAGTAGATTTATATATTTACCGGAACCGGAAGTCAGATCTGGACCAACTTTCCAGGAACTTTTAAGGAATTTTAAGACCTTTTATTTGCATCTCAGTTTGTAAAAATCGGGTAAGAAATTTACAAGAAAATTTAGTTCACATTTTCTCATAAATTTACACATATTGCCTTGTAATTCCGGAACGGGAAGTCGGATAAAGATAAAATTCAATAGCAAACTATGGGATCACTAGACCTTTCGTTTTAATCTAAGTGTGTGAAAATCGGTCACGCCATCTCTGAGAAAAGTGAGTGACATTTTTTTCATTTCACTATGTGGTGTTTTGATTACTAGATTACATTTGAATGTAATCTAGTAATCAAAACACCACATAGTTTCGGAACCGGAAGTATTATCCACAACGAATTCAGGCATTCTGTATGAAACCGTAAGACTCTTCTTTCGATTCTATAAATTTGTGAAAATCGATTTGGCCATCTTAAATAATAGCAAGGTAGATCCTAAAATAGTCATTTGAGCACTAGTACATGACGATTTATTATTTTAGTTGGTTTGACATAAATCCGCGATAACTAAGTTCAAGTTTTGCAACGACTGAGTTGAAACATATATTAGAGGAGCCAAATGAATGAAAAACTTAACAGAAAAAATTATTTTTGTGGAAAAAGATACGCTCAGAGACAGAACTAAAACCTGCGTTCTTATGCATTCCGTACATACGCGCTACCATTTCGCCACCCTAAGCATTGTGATAGACACAGCTTTAAAACACGGTTAGGCATGATAGAACGTACATCGAACATGGTCTACGTCCTGGCAGTCACCCGACCGGTACCATACATCCAAACATCTTCTCTGTTCATCAAACACTAGTCTTCTAGCTTTATACCTATTTTTCGCGCAAGCACTGAGCAGAAGAGTGTGTTTATAATCTATAATCATGCCTAATCGTGTTTTAGAGCTGTGTCTATCACAAGGTTCAGGGTGGCGAAATGGTAGCGCGTATGCACGGAATGCAAAAGAACGTAGGTTCCAGTCCTGTCTCTGAGCGTATCTTTTTCCAAAAAATCATCTTTTCTGTTAAGTTTTTCATTCATTTGGCTACTCCAATATATGTTTCCACTCAGTCATTGCATTTGAACATGATTCTACAACTTATGGGCTGAGGTAGGTCGCGTAAAACCACGTGGCTCGCTGTGCGTATTACATTTCTCTCCATGCTCTTTCGCAAATGTGCAAAATGACTCTCGATGTGGCAGTTTTGATATTTTCGGTTACAAGTTTGACTACATCACAAAAAATCCAAGAAAGCTGCCGCTTATTTGGCAGCCTTTTTGAGCCGATTTTATTTCTCTCTCATGTTTCGTTACGTTACCAGGGAACAAAAATGGTACCGACATAGAAATCGACTTACCTCCACAAAAATAACTTTCACTTAATTTTCATCGTGACAACATATATGTTTTTATGATCTAATCGCATCTAAATTAAATTATCTAGACATTGTCAGGATAGATTTTTGATCCATGCTTTTGAAGGGGAGATATTCAATGAACAAGTTGAAAGTTGCCGTTTTCAGCTATGTAATTCTTCCTTCCGAAAAAAGACTTCCCCGACCACTAAAGTCAAACAATCATTCTGAAATTTTCACAAAATAATCTAAGCTAATTTTCTAAGAGATTGTCAGTTAGGTTTTTTGATATTCGTCACCGTTTCTGAGAAAATCAGATTTGAAGCGTGAAAAAAAACGCCCTAAAACACACTGGCCTCAGCCTAGAAGTAACCGTTTCCGATATATTTAGACATAAAATTCGAAGAACTTTGGTATTCGATGCATAACAAGATTGAAATAAAATTATTGAAAGAAAAGAAAATATTTTTATTATTGAAGACAAATTCAACGTTTGTCGTCATCTTGTGATTTGTTTGGAGTGTTTAAACGTTTCTCTTCAACTGCTTCATTGATGAAATTTTTGTACAACTACAACTCCCTTGTCGAAACAAACTTCGTAGTTTCGTGGTGTGGACAGTTTCATAATCAGTTCTACGATCCTTCAGACACCGAAAAGCCTTTCAACTCGAGATTTTGAACACACCCTGGAATTGTGAACCGCCGAACCGACCAGTAGGTGGATCAAATCAGAATTTGTCTTATTACGTCGTCATAACTCACTGAGAAGTACTAACAAAATTAATGAAATTCGGCGTTCCCATCAAAATACCAATAACACTAAAACCAACAGTTTTCGTCAACCTTCTATCATCTGGTGCCGGCTTCTCAATTTCCGATTACGGAAATGGTAATTTTCGCTTCCAAAGTCACCTCCCAAATACTGATTGAGATGAGAAGCGGATCCGATTTCCCAGCAGTAGATTCCGTTTAGGGTTATCCAGATCAACGCGACAACCATCGTTCCCCCAGTCGAAATTGACCCTTCCACCAGCAAGTGTAGAGATCTTGTTATCCTTTGATGAACTTGGTATTCCGGTAGTGACGGCAACCGAAAACGACAGCGACAGCGACAGCCGAGGTGTAAATAAAGTTTGAAATTTGTGAAAATTGAAAGATTCATTCCTGACGTGTCGTCCTCATGTCAAGTAGATGAACAGTAACAGACAGCTCGGTAAAATGCAAGTGAATCTTTCCATGCGTCAACACTACTCTGGTGAGACGAAACATGTAGCGAAAGTGATAAAATATAAATAACATGAAAAATTCAAGTCTCATCGTGATTTCCATGGACTACTGCTTTGATTTGTTTTTGCTTCTAACCAAGCTTCTTGAGCTTTTCAATCTGGTAGATTTTAAATTCGCATCGTGCTGAAGTCACCTTACCCTCGCGGTGTTACATTCTGTTTTCTCACACTCGGTAAAGTTGGAAAATTGTTCTTGAAAGGGGGTTGGCAGAAAGAATATACAGCAATAATTTCCTACTTTTTATCTTTCTTTCAAGCGTGCACGTCTTCTCCTTGAGCTTTGAGCGTCACCCGCATCATCGCTCTCGTTCCCGTCACCGTCTTCGTTTGTCACCGACGTCGTCTTCCTCGTCCTCGTCCTCATCCGCATTCTCGTCGCATGGCGTCGGCGTCGCGTCGTCAAGTTCAAGTGTGTTTACACTTGGGTTGATGCTTTCGGCAACAATCCAACGATCCACCCAAGCTGCCATGCCAGACCAAGCTATGCCCGCGTCCAGGATGAAAGTGAAAAGGGAAACGATATCGATTGCTATTTGCTGCATGCTTGTCTTGCCGGTTGTGAATACGTGCCCGCGGGGACGTTCCAGTGGGAACAGCCGAAGGAGCGGATTCGGTGGCAGTGTTCCATTACGAAGAATCAGCCAGTACCGGTGCTTCAAGTTGTTACAAAGTTAGCCCCCTTTTAGCAAATGTTCGCCAAGGGGAAATCTTCGGTGTTTGTGATTTTATAGCAGAGATTTGAATTTTTAAAACGTCGATAGTAAAATGAAAGTGGTGGAATATTTTCCTCTATCGAAGTACCGTTCACCTCCATTGATGTGAAATTTTGATGGGGAAGCGTTGTGGTTGTTGATTTTCTATTAAACGAATTACATTATTTATTCGGGTTCAATGGGAAAAAATCAAATGGTGTTGTTCGGAGGTCTCAACCAAACACCAAACTGCGGCAATGACAGTGATTGTTCTATTTCCGTGGTTCACCACAATGCAATACAAAAGTCACTCAAGCGTGCTGACTACGACGTACCAGTGGTTCCCCAAAGGCCATGATGCCATTAAGCCACTTTACCAACCAGTCAGTAGTGTTTGAAAAACCTACAAGAAGAAAAAAAGAAACTACCTACGGCACTGGTTAGAGAAAATAACGTACCGGATTCGGAAGGAGAGAGTGTTCCTTCATCCCGCTTGAAACTATCTAGGGAACAAGATCTTTCTGCCTTCCGCAGACTGCGGATGAATCCTAAAACGAAACCGGAGATTGTAGGAATAAAGTTTTATTCCCTCCTGGATGTGTGTTCGGCTGTTGCTCCTTCTCGTGCAGGAAGAAACTTTTACGATTGAAGATATCAACCACGCTGCATATCCATGCGGTACAAGTGCGGGTACAGATTAGAGGTAATAGTAATGGCCAAACTTTAACAACGGTACGGTAGACAACATTCACGATCGGTTGTGGACCCACATCAGAGTGCTTACCGAGTCCTAGCTGATTTATGAAGATGCTAAATCTGGACGATGTGTTTGTAGAAAAAAAATACACACACTTTATTCGTGCTTTTTATTTTAACCATTCTAATCTCTGTTTTTTTTACTTGAAGGGTATTTAAAATAATTGATAATAAACATAAATTTATCCATAGAAAAAACTGACATAGTTACATTACTTTCATGAACTGACAATTAACTTTTAACAATTAATTGACAACAAATTCAAATCACAATATTATTTGAACATGTTTTATCCGAATCAGGTTTATTTCGCAGGAAAGGACATTTCGCCGAATGTCATTTCCATAAAATGTCAACGCACTTTGATTTCGCTGTAAATGATTCACGAGTGTTAGATATTCAAATTTTATTCGATATACTGATAATATTAGACTACAACAACAGAATATTATTCTCAACATTTGCTACTTAGCCATTGTGAACTATCTGGCGCACCTTCTTGCGAACGTTCCTGATTAAATTCCGTGTAGACTTCTTGGCGACAAGTTTTGAAACTTTTTTCAAACCTTTTTCGAACTGTTGAATGGTTTCGGCTGCCGAGACATGTTTCCTAAGATGTGCCTTCGTTAATGCCCAAAATTCCTCAATTGGTCGAAGTGGTGGGCAATTTGGTTGATTCATGTCTTTTGGGACGAAAGTGACATTTTTGGTAGTATACCATTCTACCGTTGATTTCGAGTAGTGGCAAGAAGCAAGATCTGCCAGAAGACAACAGGATCCTTGTGGCTTCGAATCATGGACAGAAGTCGTTTTTGTAAACATTCCTTGATGTATATTTCGCTGTTCATTGAAGCAGTGGGTTTCAAAATCCTACCGCAGCTACAAATTGCTTGCCAGACCATAGCTTTCTTACCAAATTTTTCGACTTCTATCGATGTCTCGGACTGGTTTAACACTTGCGTTTTAATTGTTTCTGCTTCTTATAGGTTCGAAGATTCAAACGTTCTTTAGCACGAAGAACATTTGAAGAACTTCGAAGTGGGCACACTTTTTTGGCCACATCTCGAACTGAAACCTCCTTCTTTTGCTCGAACGCCTTCAGTATACGTTTATCCAACTGAGGGTTAGCAGAACCTTTTTTTCGACCCGTTTTCGGTTTATCCTCAAAGGTGTTATCCTCACCGAACTTCCTGATTGCATTTCGTACGGCTTTTTCAATTACTCCTTCCATTTTTGCTATCTTTCTCAGTGACAGTCCATGTTCTGTGCACCATTTGTACACAATTTTTCGACGTTGTTCTGCTGAAAGTCCACAAGTGGTTAGAGAAGAGTGTAAACAACAGGACGCAGCCATAAAAATTGACAGATTCTGAACCATTGCGAAATGGCACCAGTTTTTGGTTGCGTCCATACTATCTGGGACAGTCTTTACGAGGACCCTCCAGAGAAAAGTTGATATCGTTGAAGTACAGTAAAAATATCAAAGGGCTGAGATGGCTTCTCTGCTGGATTCAGAATGCTGTTATCACCAATTTCAATTGGTAAACATCAATTCCTGAAGCATGATTACACCCAACAAAGGATGTTCGAACCGAATCCAAGTCTAGGGTCTCTTTATGCACGGTATTTTTTTCGCACGGTTTTTTTATACACGGATTCCTGAATTAACACGGTTTTTATTTACGCGGTTTTCTCAAGTATGACTAGACCTTCTCGTAACCTCAGGCTGGTTTTTGGATTGACGTTTTTATTGTGAAAAAACAGTTACATTTTATCAAAAACAAAACAAGCAAATACTCAAATCTACGCTTTTTGGGATTATTACGTCAAATTTTCCACGCGGTTTTTTTGCACGGTTTCCGCCATTAACACGGTTTTATTCTGCACGGATTTTTTTCAACACAGTACGTAACCCCTGTGTAAAAAGAGACCTCAGTGTATGTCCAATTAGGCAACCGTGATTTCGAATTATCGCCCAGGTTAACGATTCAATGCATGGGGCGCTGGTCTTACAAGCCATTTGTCGTATGTTCGATCCTCAACCTGGAAGGATTGTTAGTGTCAGTAGGATCATAGTACAAACCATGCAATGATTTTGTACGCTAAGAATTGGCTGCGAAGTCTGTTGAAACAGAAAGGCCAAATTCCACAAAAGGAATTAAGACTTTGCTTTAATGTCGAATTTTGATTTGGTCAAAAGTTTAGAAATGATCTGTGTTAATATTGTCTGTCTGTAAACCGTTAGAAATTGCATCAGTATTTTTCCCTGTAGTATTTGCCTTCTTTTTTTCTTAAATTTCAGTCTTCAGTTCAGCAACAATCAATTCTGTTTTCTTTGCTAGAACTGCGAAGTAACAACGAGCAAGTTTTATCAGTTTATAGAAGTAGAGAAGCACAAACGGCACAATAAGAAACACCGCAAAGTTCATGCACTCTAAGACGTAACTAAAACTTATCCGACTCCTGTCAATACCGTTACCCACGAGTTACCAAAAAAGTCTAAATAATTTGAATAAGTTGTCCTTCTTCCCTGCTCTTGTTGTTCGTTCGACGTCATTTTCAAAACAATGTCAACAAACCGTTTGTCAAAACGTTCGCACACAATGGCATTGCGTTAGCAATGTCGGTTACATCTTTATATTGACGAAAAAAAACTTGTTTTTATCCACCTGGTGCAGTAATCATGCCTTTCTCACATCACTTATGTTTTCATGAATATTACAGAATGATTTTTCAAAAAACTTTTTCTTGAATCTTGAATAAGAACAAGAAAGTTTATGTGAGCCTAAACTAGTATGAGCAAAAGTTCTTGTAAATTTGTCTCAAAACGGTTTTAACTTATGATGTAAGGTAAGGGCTCCCTATTTCATCTCAGCTTCAATTTCCATCTCATTCCTTCACCTCATAACTTTGAACATTAATCATATCTTCAAACGTACCTGAACAAAACTGTGAAACGTTTTTCATCATGTTTCTGAATATTTACTAATCGATTCGTCTCAAAACATGATCACTATTTCACATAATTACACAACTATTCAATGTTGGATGACTTTATAGTTAGTAATGTTTACTTTCCACTTGTTTATTCAACGATTAAAGACTTCTGAAATTACCTGATAAACAATAAAAGTAATGAAAAATATGAGATGAAAATTTGCACTTAATTCACTTGATTGCGTTTTGTTTTCATCTCATTTCGTATCGCAAGGTTGCCAAGTTTTCTCATAATGTTAAATAAAAAAAATTATTTTGTCTTCCTTAAATTATCATCAACAAGTATTTTTTGGTATCCGTGACATTAGTTTAATTATATCATTGATATTTATATATAAATAAAACTGTTTCGGATTCTAATATTACCAAATAGAGCGCGTTAAATACTAATCAAATAACCATTGTGGCAAATCTAGTAGCACTGGTTCCTTTCCGCTATACGTCACCATAACACTGTTAAATGTGTGTGTTTCATCGGCTGTGCACAGAGATGCCAGATATATTCATAGAAAATATGTATCTGCTCTATCTGTTTTCATTAATAAAATGAATCAAATTCAAATCAAATTCAAATTGGTTTCAAATTTTAATATAAATGTTTTTCAGTGTTCATCATCAAACATTTGCACAAAAGATTTCCTTTTAACGAAAATTCTGACATTTTGAACCTGAGAGTGTAATAGTGCAATATTTTGGTTTTGATTGCTGTCGCCATTGCTAATTATGGGATGAATAAAGGACCAACGGTAGGATGAATATAAAACCTTTGAGATGAAATAAGGAGCACAGTAGTGAACATATCAGAAGTGTTTTTAGCAAATTTTTTAATTATTATTTTAATTTCCAAGGAATGTGAATCACTTTCCAATGTGGAGCAAGGCGAATTAAGCAGAAATATGAAAAAATCGTAGTGATTTTGATGGCTTTATCAGGTTTTTAATGAATTCTCAAGTACTACCTCTGAATATTCGGTTAAAATAAAGCCGCTGTATGAGTATCTCTTTGTGAGATACCAACAAGAGTACTGAAAATGTTCAGGGAATTAGCTTGTTTTTACTTATCATGGCCTTTTCATTCACTCAGTTCACTCTCATCAAGATTTTGCAAAAAAAATTAACATAAAGTTCATAGTCATGCAGATAGACATTGCAATGATCTTCACAACAATTTAACGCACTACTTAGTCATTCAAACAGTATCATTCACAGTTCTAAACCAAATATAATGTAACCATTTTCATTGGGTAGAGCTCCGCTCGTTTATATGCTATACTATGTTATATTCAGAGAAGCAATACTTTACATTTATTCTGCAACATCCACGCTTCAACCCGTTGAACCTGGCCACAGCCACAGGAAAGTAATTAAATGCGTTGAATGCAGTTCTGGTATCCAACGCCAGGAAATGGGTAATCCAAGGGCTGCGGTGATTTTCCAGATGCAGTTTTGTTATCCTCATTATAAAAGCTTCCCTGAGATTGTAATACGTACGTAGGGGATGGCCTTCAACGATCTCTAGATTTTTAACAACAGTTTTTAAAGTAAATTATTTTATATGTGGTACTTTCTTAGAAGAGTTTTCACAATTTAGGAAAATGTTAAAATAGCAATTTTCAACAACAAAAACAATCCTGGATTCACTTTCGAGCTCAAACCTCCACAAATACTACACTCTCTCCTATCAACGACGCATAAAAATAAACCTACACAAACAGACACGCAGACGCATCTTCACCAACTGTTTTCCACATTTGCTGTGTAGTACTATTAATGCGGCGTCCTACTTGTTCCACCACGCACATACCGGCATCCTCACTGCATCAGCGGCATCTCGTATAGGGAAAAACATCACGCGGAAAACCAAACCAAACCGAAAGGGAATTGACCTCTACCATACTAACCACGCATCCGTCATCGTTCCCAGCCTCGTCACTCAGTCACCCTTAGTTAGTCGTAGAGATTCTTCTAGTTACACACCAAGCATCCTTTTTTTTGTTATGTACGTCGAGCAATTTTTGCAGCCGAAGTCGGTCGTCGCCGCTCGATACGACGTTATTCCTATGTAGATAACGGATATATGTACGTTTTCTACTGCTACTTCCTGCATAGGCTAAGCTGACACTGCCAATGTTAAGAGGGGGTCTGACGAAGAAAGCACCGAAAGGATCTCGAAAAGATTTAACGACGTACAGCGTAGTGATGCACGCATCCGATTGTTTTCGCCTTTGTTGCACATTTATTTTCTGAATTAGAATTGCTCCAGGACAACGACCAAATTCGAATGCAACACAAACTCCTGTGTTTTTTTTTTGGTTGAGTAAGTATGGAAAAAATAATCATGGTAGTGAAGTCGGTTGCATGCTGGCAGGAGTTTTCGCTTTTCTGCATTTCCAGTTAAATTCACGAGTACTTCACTGTGCAGTCTGTTATTATGACGCTCGAGAAAATCGACTTGAAGCAGTCCGAAGAGCTCTAGAAAGTTTCACAAATGTATTCGGAATGTAGTAAACAAGGAAGAAAAGGTAAACCCATCCCGGATGATTGTAAAAAACTGATTAGTTGAAAAAAATACGTTTTCAACTATAATTGTGTTAGGGTAAAATTATTATGAAAACAACACAAGGCAATAAAAAACATTTTTTCTCTGCTTACTCACGGAAATAATAATTTAAGTTCGTTTCGAAACAGACAAAAGCCATAACGACAATAAAGACTACTTATATTTCGTGAAAGGCAAGATTTGAAGTGAAAGTTTTAATTTAATAAAAATTAATGGATTGGTTTATCGATTTTTTATAACTATTTTGATTTACTGTACGTTTCGTCAGTACATAACAGCTTATGTTGTTGCGTTGAGCTACTGAGTGGCATAACACTTCAACATAATCTGTTATGAACTGACGGATCGAAGACGAAACAAAAGTAAATTCGCTGTGCTGTAATAGTATTCGATTCCCACTTATTCGGTCGCACTTGGCAAATTTCTCGCCAAATCGTGTTCAGAGCAGCACCCTCCAAGATTTTAATAAATTTAGCTCGAAGACAAATGTTATAAAGGATGACTTTTAAGAGGAATATGATTTGATTTTCAAAAATAAACCAAAAAAAAATTGAGAAAATGTATGAAATCTTTATTGGACTCGTTAGAATGTTTGAAGATGATACCATACAAGTTTCAATTTTTTCACACACTCTCTAACATATCAGCCGGTATTTCACAAGTAATGCCACCGACCCATAATCAACACCAAAAAGTGACTTGCAATGTTTCTGGCTGGTCTTCATTACAGAATCTGTAATTTTGCTTTTTTGACATATCCATTCAACTAGAAATGAGCTTCGTTGCTGAACACAATTTTTCGATAAAAAAGTGGATCTTCCTCCAACTTTTCCAGCGCCCATTCATGATTAAAACAAAAGTTGAACAAACGACGATTCGCGATTAAATAATAGACCAAGCTGAACAAATTTGACAATGATACCAGACACGTGATTTGTCAAAGACAGTGTTGTTAAAAAGGTACCAGCAAAAAATCACCCTTTATTAGGAAAAATAATAATTGAGTGAAATGCACAATACATTTTATTTCTTTCTCTGTTTTTTCTCCCCGGCGAATGACCAATTATGGTTTAAACCGGGGTGGAATAAAAAAAACATGCTTAATAATAATTTCCCGGTTTTTTCCTCAGAACTGAACAAGAAATTAAAAAAAGTTATGATGTAATATTTGGTTAAATGACATAAACTCTTTGGAAAGGTATTTTCGATTAGTAAAGATATACTAAGCTGCTAGTTTAGACAATATCTTCGCACAAAAAGAGTTTCAAAAGATTGTAGAAAAATTGTGACTTTCACTGGTTTAGATTTAGATAACAAAAAAATGAAAAAAATCCGTGTGGACAAGGAACAGTATTTTTTCAAAAAACATTTCTTAAAAGGTAGGTAGAGAACATAATTACCATAATTATCTTGGAACAAAATTTCATTCAAGTCAAAAATGGCGTTGTTTTGTTAATCGACTTTAAATTTTTAAAACAGATTTTTTTCAGTGTAGAAGTCGATTAGAAATTTTTCAATAATTATATTCAAAAATTTAACTAATTTTGTGAAAATCACTCATGCAAAACTTTTTTGTAGCATCTGCTGCGACTAAAGACTTTAGAATAAAAAATGGTAAAAAGCGTAAACGGTAAGAGACGTTAGCAAAGACAGTCTGGATTAAAAAAAAAACAAAGTGGCTTTTTGTGATAGAGCCATTAAAATCTGGAAGGGTACCGCCAACGTTTGGTCGGGGCTACCACGTTTGGCATAAAGCCGTTTGGCATAATACCGTCTGGCATAACGACATTTGGCATAATGGTTATTTGGCATAATGGTTATTTGGCATAACAGATGAAGATGCAGCTTAAAAGAAATTGTTCTAATTTACTGCAAGTTTGAAAGGTCTAATGCGGCTACGCCTCATCGTTTTTAATGACTTGCTGTTCGACCTCGCTGCCGCTCGTTCGGACTTAACTATGTTAAAGGATAGCTCCTAGCTTTGGGTAATCCGGGCAAACGCCCGCAACTAGACAGAGGTGATTTCTGCGGGGGCATAAAATGATAGTGTGCTATTTACTACAGAATTTTAAATATAAAAAATATGTAATAATGCTATTTCACCTAATATTATCGAAATATTTGGACCGAATATAAAATTCACATATTTCGTTCGAGTTTACCTTGCACAACATAACTCGATCGAAACGCAAACGAAAATTTACAAATCCAATTATTATTATGACAAATTGCATTATGCAAAATGACCATTATGCCAAATGACCATTATGCCAAATGACCATTATGCCAAAAGACCATTATGCCAAATAACCGTTATGCCAAATAACCTTTATGCCAAATAGCGTTATGCCAAACGATATTATACCAAATGATTTTATGCCAAACGGGCCGCCTCCGTTTGGTCGATTTGACACGAAATTCGTCATATTGCAAAAACTAGCTCGCATTTTTCAAGCAATTATGGTTCTGTAACGAATAGTTAATCGAGTCGACCATGGAAGACCATGGCCTAGTCCTCTACTGAATTTATATTTCAAAATCTAGATTCTGGATCTGGATTAAGGCATGCTGTGTTGGGTGAAGGAAGGGTTGATGTCCTGATTCCAAAACAAAAAATTGCAATCCAATAGTCGGTTAATAATTAGTGCCGTGGCTGACGAATTTCTTCCCCTGGACGTATATGATTCATAGGTTTTCATTTACTACTTTGGAGTGAAATGTATCCTCCCTTACCGCTAGTTTTTGGTATTTTCATATCTAGGCAGTAATTTTAAATTTCAGCACGGCACAGCCATTCGGAAAAAAACGTGAAGAAATCCTACTGAGTGCTCGCTATTTCTAGGGTGTAATTCTTTGAATGAAAAACGCTATCCTTTCATTTGGTGCCTCGCATGCTGACTCTGGACCATAAACTTGAACGCAAGTGCACTTCGGGGACGTTCGATAGTAGCAATAACCGCACGAATCGTTCTACCCCAATTTTAGCTTGAACTAGGTTTTAAGATGAGTTCTGATTTACAATTCTGAAGCAGGTCCAATACGACTTACCAAAGATGATTCTTATTATGTAGAGAACTACAGAGAAAAATGGGATGAAACAGTTTCAATAACATTCATCAGCAATTGAATTTTTTAGTGGATTCTACCAAACATAGATCTATTTTGGTTATCAATAATCGGCCCAAATATCCATCAGAAGAATGTTTTCTTTTGAACAGGGTACTGTTTCTTGGAGTTAGTCACATGTCAGAAATAGCTTTTGGAATGAGTTACAATTTTTTTGAGATTTGTCCCGATCCGACTTCCGGTTCCGAAATTACAGCGTGATATGTACAAAATGTATGAAACAAATTTTCACTTACTTTTCTCAGCGATGGCGTGACCGATTTTCACAAATTTAGATTCAAACGAAAGGTTTCAATAACGAGCTATGGATCCTTATTATTAAATTTTATATTTATCCGACTTCTGGTTCCGGGATTACAAAGTAGTATGTGCAAATCTATGAGAAAATGAGCACTCAATTTTTTTGGAAATTTCTTTCAATTTCATGAGAATTTTTTCAAAAGTGATGGCGAAACGGCGAGTTGCTAGTATAAATTACATTAAATGAAATACATTTATTTTGTACATGATCTTATAACTATTTCAGGTTTGTTTGTATCAGCTCATCACTTTTATTTAATATAAGATAGCTGGCTATTGGTTGAACTCATGGAAGAGAAAACAGTCTAACATAAAATGAAATTTAATTTGGAACTCCAATGGATTCAATGAAATAATAAAGAAGTTTCATGTAAGGAACGTCACGACAAGCAAGAATGTCGCGAACTGGGACATTGGATAGTCTACCTTGGGTACGCAAGGAATTTATTAGTTGAGATCTGATATCACGATACTCCACGCATGTCCAAACAACATGGTCAATATCGCGGTAACCTTCGCCACAAGCACAATGATTAGTCTCGGAAAGTCCAATTCGAAAGAGATGTGCATCTAACGTGTAGTGATTGGACATGAGTCTGGACATCACACGAATGAAATCTCTACTCACATCCAGTCCTCTGAATCATGCCTTTGTCGATATTTTAGGAATAATTGAGTGCATCCACCGACCCAGATCATCTCTATCCCAAGAAGCTTGCCAGCTGGCAAGTGTTCTTTGGCGAGACGCGCTATAGAATTCGTTGAAAGCAATCGGTCTCTCATAAATTTCACCTTCAATAGCACCACGTTTGGCTAAAATATCGGATCTTTCATTGCCTGCAATGGAGCAATGAGCCGGGACCCAACTATTGTGATTTGATAATTATTATTCAATATGTCGTTCAGGCACTGTTTTATTTTGCCCAAGAAAAAAGGTTCATTTTTGCCAGCAGCGTTTGAGCGAATGGCTTCAATTGCACTCAGACTATCTGTGAAAAGAAAATAATGGTTTGGAGATAATGTGACGATTACACTCAAACTATAATGAACTGCTGCTAACTCTGCTATATAAACAGATGCAGGTTCTTGAAGCCTAAATGAGATCGAAACATTATTGTTGAATATACCAAACCCAGTAGCCTCTTCAATTCGTGACCCGTCCGTGTAAAATATTTTCTCAGAGTCGATATGCCTGAACTTACTTGTAAATATTTTTGGGATTTCCAACGAGCGTAGGTGTTCCGGGATTCCACGCACTTCGCGCTGCATGGATGTGTCGAAAAAGTAAAGTTGAGTCAGGGACATTTAGGAGGCTGACACGGATAGGAATATATCTTGAAGGGTTGATTTCCTGTGACATATGGTTAAAATATACTGTTATGAATCTTGTTTGTGATTGAAGCTCAACTAGCCTTTCGAAGTTATTAATAACCAGAAGATTCAGTATCTCACATCTTATTAGCAGTCGTGATAAAAGCTGTCAAAAGCGATCTTTCAATGGAAGAACTCCCGCCAGAACTACAAGACTTATTGTATGTGTCGAAGGATGCATCCTTAAGCAATTCGCAAACAACGATATTGAATTCGCTCTAATTTGATAATATCAGAGTTTGCAGCGGAACGAAAGCAAACGCATCCATACTCCATCACTGAAAGTATCGTTGTCTGATACAATTTTATTAGATCTTGCGGATGAGCACCCCACCAAGATCATCGAAAAGTTGTGTTCAGAAGAGTTGTTGAACTAATCATTGCGCACAATTTTGCTCTACCGAGCTTTTTCATATGAGCTACCAATAAAAAGTTATGATCGTTTTTTCATCAAAAACTAGTCAAGCTTAAAATATCAATATTCATTAGATGCCAGATCGATGAAAATGTATCCTATGCGGTCCCTAAAAGGCCATAATATGAGTAAAAATTTAAGAGAAAATTGGAAGGGTGTTATTTTTTTAACTTATTTAAATTAGTTTTAAAAATAAATTTAAAAAAACTCAAAAACATTTCATAACTCTTAAATGCCTTAACCTATCAACATACTTTTTTCTTCAAAATAATAGCATCAAATTATTTCTACAAATGTTCCATACATTGCCCTTTCGAGAAATGAGACACACAAAAACCACAGCCAAAAGTAGATTTTTTGTAAGTCAAAGCATCTCCTGGAACCCAAGAAAATCAATTGTTTGTTAAAATGAGTAGAATGTATTTATTCGAACCAAAACTCATTGTGCGTCGTTTTCCGGCTTTTACAGGCTATTCGGTACACAAGTGGATGAGAAAGAAGGGCCAGTGTCATAGGCGTCTTGGCACGATGTGGATAAAAATATTTGCATTTTAGTAACTTGCACCAGCTTGTTGGAATGGTTGTCCAGATTATGAAAATTTTTGTTCATAGATTTATCATGGCCAACTAGTTCGAAATAACCATATTACCATAAATCAAATAAACATAGATTTCCCAGTGTAATACTAATGTAGTTGAGCAACCCGTGACAGCAAAAGCACCGTCTGGTGGAGAATGGGTGCGTAAGTGCTCCTAAAATGCATGCATAAAGTTGCCTGCGCATTTAACAAAACCACAGTAGCTAATGGAAAAAAGTACACCCGTTTCTCACTAGAGGTGCTGTTAGTGTCACCGTATAGTCGGAAATCTATGTTTATTTGATTTATGATATTACACAGTATCTCTAATCCTCAGTTGCTCAAACTCAATTGAAGTAGTTATTTTGGTAATAAATTAATTAAAATTGTTCTGCAATCTATTTTCGGCTGTGGTTTTTGTGTGTCTTATTTCTCGAAAGGACAATGTATGTAACATTTGTAGAACTAATTTGATACTATTGTTTTGCTGAAGAAAGTATGTTGATACGTCAAGGCGTTTAAGAGTTATGCAATGTTTTTGAGTTTTTTAAAGGTATTTTATAACGAATTTAAATAAGCTAAAAAACAACACCCTTCCAATTTTCTCTTAAATGTTTACTTATATTATGACCTTTCAGGAACCGAATAAGATACATTTTTATCGATCTGGCATCTAATGAATATTGATATTTGAAGCTTGACTAGTTTTTGATGAAAAAACGATCATAACTTTTTACTGGTAGCTCATATGAAAAAGCTTGGTTGTGCGCAATGATTAGTTCAACAACTCTTGTAAAGACAACTTTTCGGTAGAACGTTTCACAAAAAAGTTAAAACAAAAAAAGTGATTTTTCAACTTTACTCGGGAAAATTGATGTAACTCGATCAAATAAAGAGCTAGAGAGGTGCTTTTTTCAGCAAAGTTGCTCGCAATAAAATTTACTAATTGTACAACAAAATCATTTTTGAGTTCAATTAAGAAAATTAGATTTCAGATTTCAATCTAAATTAGTACCACCCTAGTAACTGTTTTCATCAGAAGGAGCGTCATTTGTTAAAAATAACTTTTTTGAAAAAAAATAACTTTTTTACAAATATTTTTTAGTGAAAATATATTTGTCACGCTAATTTCCCGCTTCGGACCACTGTGAATTGTCGTGTAGACTAGAAATTGACAGCGAAGTTGGAAAAGAAGGTCGACTTCCGCACCGGAATACAACACCAAGTAGAAGAAATGAAAATCCTGTACCATAAGAAGGAGTATATATTATATCTTGTCGGTTCATCATGGTAAACAAGATGAATTAATTTCGGCAATGCAATTACTTTCAATATACTCAATACATTCGAGTCCCGCTTTAGAGCGGCAGAACGTCTTCACAAAAAGAAGAAGCAACAAACCCACGCCTATAGACATCATTCCTGCATTTGCAATGCTGCCACGCCAAAAGCGATCCGTAATAAAGACGTTTCATTGTCACATCCCATTACCACATTTTTACAACCGAAGAGCACAATAAGAGGTCAATGAATCTGGAATGAATTTCCTTCCCGCTGATACCGAAACGACATTCAGGAGCACCGAGAATCGTAAGGATATGGTTGCTTACAACAGCTCCGACAGTCCGTCCGGGATGAGTCCGCCGAGTCCCTTCCGTCTGTAGCTATACGGGTATTGGTGGTACGATGTATCGTGTCCGAAAGAATGGTGAAAGAATCCTTTTGACCTGTCTCCCGGTGGCCTCTGGCACTGAGCGTACTGTCATCCATACTGTGTGTACTGAAACGTTAAGAGCATGTGAAGAGCCCCCCTGTCGTCAGACGGAAGAAACCCCTATCATTTAGAATATTACGTTTATGATGACGACGACGATGATGGCAATGGGTTATACGATAATCCGCATACAAAGCGAACTTTTATTTCTCTCCCGGCGTTGGCTGGCTCTGCCCTTATAGAACAGGACCACAGATTACCCACACCCGGGAACGGAACCGAAAAGCTCCATAGAAGCAACAGAAAAATGCCATAAACAAAGAATAGAAAGTTTAATCTTTATACCGCTGTTTTCTTCACACCCCACAAGCTGCTCAGTGCCACTAGAGAATCTTTTCGCATTTCGGTTTTAACAAGAACGATTTCCGTACCGCCTGCCTCAGCCGGTACAAGAATGAGCTGATTCACATCTCTTTGTAGTTGCCTCTCGATTAGACCATCCAGGATTCGGTTCACTAGCTTCATGAGCTCGTACAAATCAAATGTGATCCTGGTGTCGCGACCAACGAAGCTGTGAAAGGAAGTCTCAGCGTTTGCGAGACGAAGGTTTTAATATTTTAAAACCAATAAATTCCAAGATGAACTTTTATTATGATGCATGCAGTCACGTTCCAGTGTAAAATTATATAGTTTTTCTTGCTATGCAGCATTTCCGGATTTCTGGTGCGACGTGCTGATTCCGGAGCGTCAAACAACTGAGATGAATAGCTTGAATTCATTTCGCTCAGTTGAATTACGAAGAATTGTTTTAGTAAATGATTCGGTTCAGCGAAGTGGAAAATCTATCGGAACTGTTCTAAAATGCCATAAAAAAGGAAAACAGTATCATCGACATGACTGCTGATTGAGTTGCCTGTAAGATCTGGCTAGAGATTTCCTTCCATCAGATAACGAAATTTTTGGCGAATTTGTATATCTTTTTATCCCCGGCGGATGGTTCAAGGAAAGTTAATTGATTCTAATCATATCATTAGTATACTAACTATCCAATTCACTCACTCATTTCACTACCGTTCGTTCTAACTCAACAAAGGATCCTAGCTATTTAGTTTAATTCATTGAGCGAATTGATTTTAAGAAAAACCTGAATTTGGAAGAAACAATGTTTGATTAAATCACTTGTTTCGAAAAAAAATAGTTCTTTCAACATATGAATCGCATAAAAAAGATTTTTACCGTACAAAACTGATGTCAAACACTAATTTTCAGAGACTATAATATTTCACTCAATGAACCCCAGGGACTCATTATGGGACCTGTTTTATTTCAAATGTATATTAATGATGTGTAAACTGATCTGTTACCGATAATGCTCGGCTTATTACATCTCAGGATTTCGATGAAGATGTTGCTTTTTTTTTAACGAAAACGTACTTTTTCTAACTCAGAGGCAGAATTTTATCTACTGAAACTTCTTTTGCAAGTTCTGCGCCTGTAATCAATGCTCAAAGTGATGGTCTTGTTAAAAAAATTGGTGTCGTAACTGATGAACATCTAACATTCAAATCTCCCATTAGTAGCGTCATCAAAGAGATTACCGGAAAGTACGGTGAGTTGTGTCGGTTGAAATTTTCCATTGACTGCCATTACTAAGAGAACAGAACACAGATTTCAGAAATTGACCACAGACTGCCAATGAGCCTCTAAAAGTTTTCAATTTGCTAAGGAAAACACAGAGAAAATATATTTCCGACAGAGTGTTTGAGAAAAAAACAAAATGATTTGGAAGGAAGGCTGTTGATCCTGTAGATTACACCGTGAGACAGATGTTTTGAGAGTTACTTGATGGTCAAAACTCCACTGCCCAAAAAAAAACGCAGCAGCAGGCCCCACGAAGCAGAATAGAGTCAAAAACACATAAAATGGAGGATGAATCCAAGGTAAAATAAATGACAATAATAAAAATACATAAAGTGGTAGTTTATTTTTTGACGCTATATACGTTACGAAGTTTTGTGAGGCCTCAACGCCTGATTAAAGGTACTATGGAAATTTTTCCTTTGTTCCGATTATAGAGGTTAGCTTGTAGAAAAATTTGTTGACCCTATGCACCGGGTTGGGAATCGAACCCAGGCGGGTTGCGTGAAAGGCATTGACTTACCCATCACGCTATACCCGTCCCCAATATTGAAAAATGTTTCACTCGATATTATTGTGAGATGGGAAGCGTTACGTTAAATTCAAGAAGCTAAAAAGCGTTGCATACGATAATTATCTTAAATTGAGGGTTTCAAATCATGAGTTTTGTTGTGGAAATTATGAATGTAATAACCGTTATAAGGGTAAGATTTTGCGGTAAACGAGTTACGATGCGTTACTTTAAGGAAGTTATAGGTTTTACGAAATGTTATGTACGTCGCTCTTTTGTAAATTATAAGTGTTACGAAGCATTACAGGCGTTACTTTTTTGTAAGGTATAGGCGTTACGAAGCGCAACATGCGTTATTTTTTTGTGAGTTATTACGTTACGAAGCGTTTCAAGCGTTACTCGTTTGTAAGTATAAGCATTAGATGCGTTACTTTTTATAGGTTTTGGGCGTTACGAAGCGTTACATGCATTTTTTGTAAGTTATAGGCGTTACGAACCGTTACATGCATTACTTTTTTGTAAGCTAGACTTTATGAAGCGTAACATGCGTTACTTTTTTGTAAGTGATTGGCGTTACGAGGCGTTACTTTTTTGTAAGTTATAGGCGTTATGAAGCGTGTCATGCGTAACTTTTTGTGAGTTATGACGTTACGAATCGTTACAAGTGTTACTCGTTTGCAAGTATAAGCGTTACATGCGTTACTTTTTTTTAGTTTTAGGCGTAACGAAGCGTTACTCGTTTGTAAGTTACAAACGTTACGATACGTAATATGCGTTACTTTTCAGTAAGTTTGAGACGTTACGAAGCATTACCTTTTGTTAGTTAAAGGCGTTACGAAGCGTTATTCTTTTATGAGTTGTACGTGCGTTAACTTATTTTTGAATTACGAAGCGTTACATTCGTTACTCTATATAAGTTTTAGGTGTTGAGAAGCATTACATGGCACCTCCAGAAATCAGAAACAGAAACGAGAAAAAAGCTTGAGGAATATTATAAGGCTGTTGATCCTGTGGATTACACCGTGAGACAGAGGTTTTGAGAAGTAAGGGATGGTCAAAACTCCACAACCGATAAAGAGCGCAGCGGCAGGTTCTACAAAGCAGAACAGTGTTGAAACCACGGGTAGAATAAATGACAATAAAAATAACACATGAAATTGTACTGGACGAACGGAAAGAGAAAGTGCGCGAGCGTGCCTTAGTTAAGCAAGAAGATGAGAAAGATATCCTGCCGTTGGATTTAGGGCTAGAAAGACGAACGCAAGCGCATTTCGACTACTTGTTTGGCTGAATCCATTATTAAAGACTGTCTTGCATAAACGCAACCAAAAACCGGTGCCATTTCGCAATGGTTCAGAATCTATCAATTTTTATGGCTGCGTCCTGTCCTCTTCTTTAACCACTTGTGAGTTGGTTATTCGTTTTCATTAGTTTGTTTCGAAATGCGTGAACTTTCAGCAGAACAACGTCGAAGAATTGTGCAAATGGTGCACAGAACGCGGACTGTCACTGAGAAAGATAGCAAAAATGGAAGGAGTAAGTGAAAAAGCCGTGCGAAATGCAATCAGGAAGTTAGGTGAGGATAACACCTTTGAGGATAAACCGAAAACGGGTCGAAAAAAAGGTCCTGCTAACCCTCAGTTGGATAAACGTAAACCGAAGGCGTTCGAGCATAAGAAGAAGGTTTCAGTTCGGGATGTGGCCAAAAAAGTGGGCACTTCGAAGTCAAATGTTCTTCGTGCTAAAGAACGTTTGAATCTTCGAACCTATATGAAGCAGAAACAACCAAAACGTAGTCCGAAACAAGAAGCATCGATCAGGCCGAGGGTTCGAAAGCTGTACAATTCGATTCTTGCTGGAAATTTGAACTGCATAATCAAGGACGACGAAACCTACGTGAAACTCGATTACAAGTCCTTGCCGAGACCACAATATTATACGGTGCGAGAAGGGCAATTGTTAAACCAGTCCGAGATATCGATTGAAGTCGAAAAATTTGGTAAGAAAGCTATGGTCTGGCAAGCAATTTGTAGCTGCGGTAAGATTTCGAAACCCTTCATCACCACTGCTTCAATGAACAGCGAAATATACATCAAGGAATGTTTACAAAAACGACTTCTACCCATGATTCGAAGTCACAAGGATCCTGTTGTCTTCTGGGCTGATCTTGCTTCTTGCCACTACTCGAAATCAACGGTAGAATGGTATACTACCAAAAATGTCACTTTCGTCCCAAAAGACATGAATTCATCAAATTGCCTACAACTTCGACCAATTGAGGAATTTTGGGCATTAACGAAGGCACATCTTAGGAAACATGTCTCGGCAGCCGAAACCATTCAACAGTTCGAAAAAGATTGGAAAAAAGTGTCAAAACTTGTCGCCAAGAAGTCTGCACGGACTTTAATGAGGAACGTTCCCAAGAAGGTGCGCCAGCTAGTCTACAATGGCTAAGTAGCAAATGTTGAGAATAACATTCTGTTGATGTAGTCTAATATTAACAGTATATCGAATAAAATTTGAATATCTAACACTTGTGAATTATTTACAGCGAAATCAAAGTGCGTCCATACTTTCTGGGACAGTCTTTAAGCGCCAGAGAACACAATGATTACCCGATAATAGACTGAAGTCAGCACGAGTGTTTCGAAGCGGCACGAGTGCCTCGAAGGGCGTCTCAATGGGACGGAAAGGTCACAATATCGGTTTTCTGGAATCGACATACACACTTTATTTTTTTTTTCGAATTACGGCAAAAAAATGCCGAGATTTGCACAGTCGAGTGCTCGGTAATCGTCTCGGCAAAATGTATAATTACTGAGAATCTCGGCAATCCAAAATTTGTTAACTGTCAATTATTGCCGAACTTGTCAGCAGAAATTTTGCTGTCAGCTCGTCAAAAGTTATCAAGATGGAAGACAATTGTTTCTAGTGCTCCTTAACGCCTCCACCCGGAAATAAGCGGATATTTTTCAATATATATGCAAAGTTGGTAGTTATCTTATCTTTTCATAAAATATACAAATCTTCATCCTTCATTCAATTCCAGTTCCACGAGCAATGGCGAGGTGATGCGACGTGAATCGAAAAGAGGCATTAGATAATAAGTGTCTCACCGAGTTTCAGTAAAAGTTCGAAATCTCGGCAAACAATTTTGCTGATCTCAGTATATTTGTTGTTTACTGACAAGTTCAGTATAATATAATATCAAACTTCGGCAAAAGAACGCGCTTTGCCAAGATATCAACATATTACTTTAACGATTTTCGGAAAAGATCATGTGGATTACTGAATGATCAGTAAAATATTGTTTTGCCTTACATGAAGCACATGAGCACCGCCACCATGGTTAAAACCAACTGTTTAGGTTTCAATTACTTTTGGTATTACCCTCGTTCATCTGATTTGGTTTCCTCGTACTACTATCTGCGCTCAAATGTTAATTTATCTCTGTGAAATTTATGTGAGTTTCGTTTTAGAATTTCAGATTACTACTTCCGGAACCTGAATCCGAAACCAGTATAGCCAAAGTAAAATTGAATGACTATCTACTAATATGACCTATAAATTTAAAAGATGTTTTCCATTCTTCACGAATCGGTTGTGGTCCTCTTTGCAATGAATTGTGGTCCTTTAAATTTGGAATGTGAATGATCTCAGAATATATGACATCATCACAAGTCTTGTTGATTAATATTAAGAAGGCCTGAGACATGTGTTACAGAAATAACATGACAGTAAACGTGTAATACAATAATTTTCTCTCAGGCACAGTCACGAATTTTATTTGAATACTCCATGACAGTTCCAGTGAAAAAGTTTGAAGTGTCTGTTAAAGCCGTCGGTAAAAGGCACATCGAGAATTAAGTAATCTTCAGTAAGATTATTTTTTTATCTGAGGGCCCCTCCCGAAACGAAATTCTGGGTACGGGCCTGACTGGCATCCTTGGTTGCGCGTATGATCACACTTTTATACTCTGCACTTCTGCAGCTCGATTTGGTGTGAACTGTACAACAATGTACACAAATTATTGGAATATCTGCTGTTCCCTTCGCTATCAGGTATGTCAATCATGCGATCATCTCAGAGTAGGAAAGAAACATGGTCCTTGAATCAAAATCGCAAGTGTGAAGTTTGACGATTACTCGTACTCATATCTTAACCAGCAATCGCCAGTGACTAGGCACATGGTTGAATTTCATTCCAAGGATCCTTGTTACGAAGAACGAAATGCAAAATAAAGAAACCTTCGGCTATGCAAAAATAATAATAATAATAATAATAATAAATGAGCTACTGGAAACGATCGGACGCAGACAAATGTGTACGGTATAATGAACAATGCAAACGGAACAGTCTGGAAATTGATATTTTTACATTGATGCACTGAAGGAAATGGTGCAGAACACATTGGTTGGAAAATCAGTCTTCTAACGTCAAAATTTTAAAAATCATGCCTTCACTGTCCAATGAATCAATCTCGAAAATAAATCCCCGCGAACTGATCATTGAGAACAAGAATGAAGTTTTGTTAACCACGAAGATTTTAGCTCCTTTGGATGCCGGTCGTCCGGATAAGTTTGTGTCAGATGACGTATTCTTCAAAAAAATAATGATTTTATGAAAATAGCATTTATGTTTTCATTGGCTACAAAAATGCATTATCATCAATCGTGTGATTTTAGTCAATTAAACGTGAGTTATAAAAAACAATAATTAGGTGTAACAAACGATCCAACTCCACCCGCTGTTCGCATATTTACAGGAAGTAGCACAACTCACTTTCTAAGATTTAACTTGCTGCATAGTTAAACGATATGACTGCATTAAAATCGAAAATTTTCTTTTATTTCCTCAGTGCAAAATTGTTGCTCACGAAGCTCCACTAGCAAAGAAAGAAAACAAAAACCTTTTGGAGAAACAGGCGAACCGACCATCAGATGGATATATCGATTTTGTTGTTTATTATGATTCATACTTTGTGGCGTACAAAACCCGCACAATATTGTTTGCATTGAATGTAATACAAAGTGCAGACGAATGGACTGACAGGCTGACGTGCAGTCGAGCAGCCCGCAATGCTGTCCGTCCGCAGGTTTTCACCTTTGTTTTTACTGTTTACAAACAAGACTTACATTTACTAGACGCTGTTGTAACTTTTTTTCTGTTTGTCTATCCGGATTGTACCCCGGTAAGTCTCTGCTGCCTAGCAAACCAATTGTTAACAAGAAATCGGTGCTTAGTGCGTTTTTTTTTCGGTTTTCGGTTTGGCAGGCATGTGTGCCGGTATTGGAAATCTAGTGTTGCTATGTAGACACCCTTTTCCTTCATCTTGGTATCAGCTGCCATTGCCACCCACCGGTAGTCGTTAAGATTAGGCGTTGAGCAAACGCCAAGTAGAGACTCATTTCACCTCTGCCGACGACTTCATCGTGCGTTGCGTGTAAACTTACCTTCGCTGTAACAACGCTGGTGAAGCGCGAATATAAGTTTGGCTGATCGAGTAGAATGGGTAGGGAACACAACGGAGGTGAACGGTTGGCCAGAAAGCAGACCCGGCTTAATAATAGTTTTCATCCTTCATTGTGAATTATTGAATTATTTATGATCTGTGTAGGAGTTACTCGTGCCTCAAACGGTCAACGTTGTTCGAGTGAGCACAGTATCGATGGTGATTTTTACTAGCTACCTAGTTTATACTTTGCAGACAAATTTCTACGCGATAATAAATTTTTTTTTGCAGAGCTGTAAAACAAAACGTTATACTATTCCGATTTGTTTAACAAAGGACCTTAATTACTTGAAGGTTAACTATGTGTGAAGGCAGTGCATTGTTTTTTAACGATTTCTAAACCTCTTTTTTTATAACAAGTAAAGCTTGCTTTGTTTAGAATTGGAACAATCTTTTTCTCATATTGTGACGCTGCTGGTGGACGGATTTGAAACTTCTTGGCGCCCACGTGTCAGGAATTGTGTCAGCTTCACGTATGATTTTTGACATTCCGCAAATCGACTGTACTTTGTAAACAATCAACATGGAAGCCGAAAGAAGGGAAAAAATTGTGCACAGTTATTTGGAAAATCCATTGTGGTCTGCATCCAGGCTAGCTAAACAGCTGAAATTGCCCAGAAATACCGTATGGCGCGTTATCAAACGGTATAAGGAAACATTGACGACGATTCGGAAGCCTCAAGCCAATCGTCGGAGTGGAACTGTCGAGCGGAATCTGCGTTGTAAGATTTTGAATACGATTAAGAGGAATCCTAATCTGTCGGACCGTGATTTGGCCAGAAAATTCGGTGCTGTCCAAAGTACCGTGAACAAACATCCACTAGCAAACATCCAAATCGGACCATAAAATAGAATAGTGTGGTCAAAATTCGTGCTCGGAAACTATATGACCAGGTGCTGACCAAGTTCGACGGGTGTCTTCTGATGGACGATGAAACCTATGTCAAACAACCTGACTTCGGGCAAATCCCAGGTCAAAAATTTTACTTGGCAACAGCTCGGGGAGATGTTCCAGCCAAATTTAAATTTGTTTTTGTCGACAAATTTGCAAAAAAAGATTTATGATTTGGCAGAGCATTTGCAGCTGTGGCAAAAAAACAAAAGTTTTCGTTACAAATAAGACAATGACATCGGAACTATACCAAAAAGAGTGTCTCCAAAAACGAATTTTGCCGTTTATTCGATTCCACGACCATCCCGTAATGTTTTGGCCAGATTTGGCAAGCTGTCATTACGGCAAAGTCGTTCAAGAATGGTATGCAGAGAAAGGGGTCCAGTTTGTTCCAAAAAACCTTAACCCACCCAACTGCCCCCAGTTCCACCCTGTTGAGAAATACTTGGCAATCATAAAGAGGAGACTCAAGGCAAAGGGAAAGGTTGTCAAAGACATCAATAAGATGAGGATCTGGTGGAGCAAGATAGCTAAAACGATGGACGAAGAAGGTGTGCGCCGCCGAATGAGCCGTGTTACAGGAAAAATTCGAGAATTCCTTCGAAACCGTGACGTTTAATTTTATCCATATTTTTTCTTAAAAGTATGAAGAAAACGCTACATTTATATAGAAAAAGATCTTGAACTCAATAATAAATAAATTAAATACAGGCAATTGTCTTTGTTCCAATTCTATCTGAAGCAAGCTTCAGTACGATAAAGCCTTACCATTGTCATTCAAATAGTGTCAATAGTGTCATGGTTTCAAATGACATATCAGACATCTTCGAGAGAATTTCGTTTCATGTCGGTATTGAACCGAACAAGTGTGAATACACACATTGGAACGAGTGAAAGAATATGAATCATTTCAACGTAATCTGTAGGCATATCATAGCTATCAAACAAGCCTAAGTTTGTTAAAATCAGTTGTGAGATTTAAAAAAAAATGGGCGAATAGAAAAACGAACAGATTGTTGATTACGCTACTTATTCGATTATGTATCCAGAACCGGACCGGAATTATTCATCCAATTCGATTTAGAATAAACCTAAAAAGCAAAGCCTTGGTATTACATTCCTTTGGATCTTCTGTATTAAAAGCCTTCGCAGTCGATTCATAGCCTACAGAACCATTGCTTGGCTGGTGCTACGTTCCAACTGACACTAAGAATTTTTCCCGATCGGGACTCGAGCATACGACCAGCGCCTTCTGCATTGAACTGCTAACCCGGGTCTAAAATAACCCAAGTTTGCCCAAATCCATTAAACATTCCTAAGACAGATAAGTATAGAAAAAAGTGCGATTTGTAGGATAAACCACTTTCATGAGCATATATCCGGTACCGTGTGCGCCATGAGCCTTCCAAACTTTGTGGTCTATGGTAAATCAAATATATTATGGATCACTCTTGCGATTCACGAGGAATATCCAGTCTCCTTCTAGGAAGTCATTTAACTGTGGCCAGCATCCTGCTGCAAAAACCAAAACAAAGAAGAAGACTCGGCTCGAAATGCTCGAATGTTTGTTTACCATAATCTGAGCGTTTTGGGGCCCACCAAGTGCCCCAGATGTATGCTACGATAGCATTTGCTTGAGCGCCTTATTCTTGCCACCGGGCTGGGGACATCACAGTAACATTGCGGTGGCAAAGAAGGTTATCAAAACACTACATTTTTTTTATACGCATATCTCGGTTGATTTTTCATTAAGGCCTATAAGCAAGTGACAGTTTCTCTTTGTTTACTTTCTCTTCTATTAATTACCAAGCGGTTTCCACGTTTATCACTCAACTCTTTTCATAAAATGATACCCGATACTTTCGTCTTTCAAACAGTGTAGTGACATCAAAGGAAATCCGTAGAAAAATAAACCATTGATTTTACATCATAAACAATTGATTCACAATTAAAGCTATTGGTTACAATACATATTATTGTATCTTGACAAGATAGTTTTCATTTCCAACCATTCAATATATTGTTTCGACGATTCTACAATTGAATTTATTGTACACGTGGTGTTTCAAACAATATGTAAACTGTTGATTTGATTGTTTTCCAAGAAAACATGTATGAGAAAATTTTATGATTTGAATTGTTACGATACTTAACAACCTATACATGCTATTGTAAAAAGCATGTTCACAATTAATTGAATAGTGTATAACAATACATTAAAATAGTTTTCAATGGTCAAAGCAAAATTGTGGAAGGTTTTGTAACAGCAAATCGTATTGTTTTTCTACAATATTTTTTATTCGGGAATCCTTTTAATCACAGCACAATAATCGAAAGAGAGAGTGATTAAAGATAAACTGTCACTTGCTTTTACGCCCTAATGAAAAATCAACCAAGATATGACAGCTTTTCCAATCAGTACACTGAATCAAACAACCCCAAATAAATAAAACATTTCTTCATATACACTGTACGAAAATAAAACAGTAAATATGGCTTAAAATACAATCTTTTACTAATTCGAGAGAGAATACATTGTTAAATCAAAAATCCCTTTTGATATAAGTGTATATTTATTTTCAATCTATGTAAAACTCTAAATGTTAACGCAAAGCGAAACGAATTCATCTTAGCATTACGATTCCAGAATATCTCCAGCATTTCCGAAGAAAGTATAACAAAATAAATTTCCTGATTTTAGAAATTAATCCACTTATTCAGGTCTATGATGATGATGATTTCTGATTCCAGTAGTATAAATGCACTATATCAGAACGATTTATTTTCAAAAAAGTTGAGCACCACTTCATCACTTTTGAATGTGAAGACGATAAGTTCAAGTCTAATTTTTCATAGAACTTTGCATACTTTGTTATTTTAATTGTAGTATTGTTTATAGAAGATATTTCATTTCCTCAGAAAAAAACAACACTTAAAATATAGAAAAGTTCCCACCTCTAAGTGGGCATCATGTTCAATTAGTTCAAATGTCAAATTGAAAAACAATCCACATTATGTGTTTAGGGATGTCGGAAATTTTGAATTACTCGATTATTAAATAATCGAGTATAATTTTGAAACTATTCGATTGAAATTTATTCGATTATCTGGGTTATTAATCGATTACTCGATTATTCATTCGATTATCACTATGGGATTTTTTTGATTATTCGATTAGCTCAATAATCGAGTATTAGTTTTAAGTTAATCGATTAAATATTACTCGATTATCTGGGTTATTAATCGATTACTCGATTAATCGATCGATATTGCGACATCCCTATATGTGTTTCATCGATTTGACAGGTTTACTGGAATGGGTGGTTGCCATTTTTGTCTAACGGCAAATTAAACATCGAATAACTAATACTAAAGTTATTGAAAGCTTGGGAATCGAAGTTGAAACCATTCATGAAATTTATTCCATCGCTGGAGCATATTTGCCATTGCAATGCACCGGCGAACAATTAAATTTCTTCAAAGGCGATTTGCAAAAACTCACAAGATATCGACCAAAATTTTTCGTAATAGTGGACTTAAATGCTAAGCATGTCCAGTGGAATTGTAGGCAAAATAACAGTAATGGTAAAATACTTCATAATCAACTCTCAGCTGGTTATTTCACAGTTCTTCATCCCAGTAATCCGACTTGTTTCTCTTCCGTGAAAACCCCCTCTACAATTGATCTGGTTCTAACAGATCAAAGTCACATTTGTAGTGAACCGATTACTCATGCTGACTTAGACTCAGATCATCTTCCTGTAACATTCAGACTTTCCAACGAAGCTTTAATTAATCCAATTAGCTCTATATTCAACTATCATAGAGCTAATTGATTGAATTACAGATCTCACATTGAAAATCATGTGGATCATGAAACTATTTTAGAAAATTCTGCGGACATCGACACAGCAATTCATAATTTGAATCATTACATTATCGAAGTTAGAAATCTTTCAGTTCCCAAAGCTCAAACTAAATTAAATTCTCCTATCATCGATGACAATCTTCAACTGCTCATTCGGTTGAAGAATGTTTGTCGACGACAATATCAACGTTCTCGTGATCCTGCTATGAAAAACGTAGTTAAGGATTTACAAAAAGAAATTAAACATTGATTTACTCTTTTGCGAAATGAAAATTTCGCTAAAGAAGTTGAACAAATTAAACCATATTCTAAACCTTTCTGAAAACTTTCTAAGGTTCTTAAGAAACCAATTCCTGCTCTCAAGGAAAGAAATTAAATACTTCTTACAAATGGCGAAAAAGCTCAAAAACTTGCTCAGCAGTTCGAGAGTGTCCACAATTTTAATTTGAACGTTGTGGGTCCTATTGAAAATGAAGTCTCACTGAAATATGATCATATTTCAACTCAAGTGTTATTACCAAATGACATTATTGAGAAAAATTTTGATTAAATTAAGTCAATTATTAGGAAACTCAAAAACATGAAGGCTTCTGGTAATGACGAAATCTTTAATATTCTTATTAAAAACCTTCCCGATGTTGCCTTGAGACTCTTGGTTAAAATTTTCAACAAATGTTTTTCATTAGCTTACTTCCCAAAAAGATGGAAAAACGCCAAAGTAATTCCCATCCTCAAACCAGATAAAAACCCATGATTTAAAATTATTTAACTGATCGTACTCTTCAGGTTAGCTATCAGAATTGTAAATCTGAATTGCTATCCGTACGAGCCGGTGTTCCGCAGGGTTCGAGCGTAGCTCCAATCTTGTATAATATTTTCACTTCTGATCTTCCAAATCTACCCGTTGGTTGTCAGAAATCGCTATTCTGTGACGACACAAGTCTGTTAGCCACAGGTAGAAATCTAAGAGTGATCTGCAGTCGCTTACAAATAAGTTTAAATACAAGGATAAATTTTTTAAATATTACCATATATTGTTTAGTTATTGACTAAACAAAACTATCACACTGAAGATGAATATAAATTGTATTCGAAATGTGCATATGTGATGTGACGTTTATTATACAAGATTTATAGTGTCGTGAGATACATAGTGAATTTGTATAGTGACGTGATATACTTATAACAGAATTAAATGGTAATATTTAAAAAATTTATCCTTGTAAAATCATTCTGTTCAAACACTCAAACGAAAAGTTAATGAAGTTTAAATATTTTCAGTGATTATCTGTCAAAATGGAAAATTAAACCAAATGCAGCAAAAACGCAATTACTTATCTTTCTTCATAAGCCAGGAGCTTTTTTTCTTAAACCAAACAATAATCACATTCTCAAATTGAATGGTTTGGAATTGACATGGTCTGACCAAGCTAAATACTTAGGTTTAACGTATGACAAAAAACTCACATTCAAGGATCACATTGAAGGAATCCAGGCAAAGTATGATAAATATATGAAATGTTTATATCCTCTTATAAACAGAAATTCGAAGCTCTGTCTAAAAAACAAATTGTTAATTTATAAACAAATTTTCAGACCAGCCATGCTTTATGCAGTACCAATTTGGTCAAGTTGTTGTTCCACCAGGAAGAAAACGCTTCAAAGGATTCAGTATAAAATTCTGAAAATGTACAAATGAGTTACACAGACTCATAAATATAGAACCATTAGATGTAATGTCACATAATATTATAAGCAAATTCCGACAAAAATCGATGCAATCTTCAATTGAATCGATTCGCTCTCTATATTAGTTAGTAAGTTGCTATATAAGTTCCTTTTCCCCATTACAGAATACAAGTAGGTTTACGATTGTCCTTGCACAAAAATCACAGAATTGCGGATACAAATGATATCTTCATGGTAATAACCAAATCATGTATATAATAAGGCTGAAAAGTCACCGTTTGTGGCTGAACACCCAATTCAATTCTTATTATTTAATTTTAACTCATATTCCAATAAGGAGTTATCAAAAAATGTTCATAAACCAGATATTATCAAATTCAATCAATCAACTCGAGGAATAAGCTATGGATATTCCTGAAATTCTACCGTAATCATAGAATAGTTATCGAAAAGTTCAGTAATTGTATCGATTTTGAGTGATATCGCAATATTTTTCCTGCAGTTATTAAAAGCTGTTAATTAGTGTTTTATGTTATATTGAGGAAGAATGAAATCAAGCGTAAGAAAACAGAAGCGAAAGCATTTTGTTTTTTTTTTTTTGTTGGTAAGTTTTTCAAATATATATTAAAATGATAAAATAAACAAATGAAACAGCTGTCAGAGAAAACTTGGGAAAAATTCATGATTTTAACATTTTATATTCCTTTTAATAGAGTACTTAAGCATGTTGCAGAAATCTTAATCTTTGTTTGTTGAACAGATTAACAGAAGATGTTTGAATTTAATGTAGATAATAATTTTATTAGCACGAGGTATAACTGAAAATAATTTTTTTAGGTTGTTAATATATATGAAATTTTGCACCATTCGCTGCAAAACGATTTTCCAGTTCAAGCTATCTGCCTCCTTCATGGTTAACAATCATTTACAGTAAAACCCAAAGATTGCCACAGAAAACATCGGGTTTTCATTATTTTATATAGGCATTCGTAGAAGATCTGTAAACCCCACTCCGGTAAAAATATGCTTCAATACCTGAGCTTTAGATTCTTATATGTTTAGCAGCTCGAAATATGGGAGATGTACAGCAGAATTGAAATTTAAACACTGTTATGCACTAACGAGCCGAAGACAAAACGAAAAGAAAATAAATTTGGCTATGTGCCCTTAGTACAATATTCGGTTAACCACTAAATGAAACTTGTTGAAAATTGC
The DNA here is from genome assembly GCF_030247185.1 of Malaya genurostris. Classification (NCBI taxonomy): domain Eukaryota; kingdom Metazoa; phylum Arthropoda; class Insecta; order Diptera; family Culicidae; genus Malaya; species Malaya genurostris. Next base: position 329,243,970 of record NC_080571.1, read on the forward strand.
TATTCAAACAGAGTTTGTGCTTTACGTCTGCTCAGAGGTTTATGCTGAACAGCAAGGTGGTATAACAGTTCAACATGAACTGTTATGCACTGACGAGTCTAAGATGGACCGCAAAGAAAATTTTCCAGTATTCGAGCTTAATGTCAAGTTCGTAAATAGTTCAAAAATGTTTATTGTTAAGTTATGTTTTATCGATACATTTTTATGGAAATCTGCTTAGCATTTATCAGTATTCCTTACAAATTTGTAGTATGTAGAATTACCTACAGTACATCTTGTCTCAGAATATTGAAGATTATAACATTTTTTAAGTATGAATATATACTGCATTTAGTTCATAATCAAAAATATGAGCGCCGGACCAAAATATATTAGATTGCCCAACAGTTTTTTTCGATCCCCAACTCTACAATTTTGAATGACAGTAAATCTGTATGAAATGTTCAAAACGACGAATGTAACAATGAGAGATTCTCTTTGTTTACTTTCTCTTTTGATTATTACGGTACTGTTAGCAATCCTTCACTCCAATTATTTACCGATAATAATAACTAAAGCTATCATATTTGAGTCTGCACTGATGAAATTACCGAAAAAGCAGGAATGTTTCACAATAATCGAAAGAGAAAGTAAACAAAGAGAATCTCTCATTATTACCTTCGTCGTTTTGAACATTTTATACTGAAATACAGTAATAACTTCTTCAACGTAGCGGTATTGTACAATTAAGTAAATAAGAAGAAGGGCGGAAATTGAAGCTGGTTTAAGTTATGTTAACAAGCAACAAAAACTGTCTTTATCATATTTTGATATGTCACACAAATAATGCAAATTATCCAAGGAATTATTTTTCTTATTAACTTAGCAGACGTTCAGAAGACTTCTATGTTTCTTTTTTACAAAATAATGAGTAGTCGAAAACCAGTAGCTTTCGTTGTGCCCAATCAGCATACGCCGAAGGAGGTTTTTTTCAAACAACATTTCAGGAAGGGTGAAAAATCCCGTTATTCAGTCCAGAAAATAACAGAATTGAATCATACTCAGTGCGATAATCTTCGATGTTGTGGGTTTTAAAAAGGCGAAATTTTTGTTGTTTCGAGACTAGAAAAAATATTATTTAAAAGAACTGAAGAAGCAAATACACCACGGTTTGGCTTTTAGTCTATTCGGAATAGTTTTCAGCTGAATGATTTAGGAACAATATTAACTAAAGAACTTCCAATTTCAAACTTCAACTAACGTTTTTGTTTTTTACAACACGGACATCCAAATCGAAGCCTTTATACATTTGTTCAAATTTACTTCAACACAGAAAAGGTTAAAATTAAACATTGATTAGCTTACCTCCGCTTATTCTCACTGCCGTGGTCAGTACCAGTAAAACAACAACCAGATATCGAGCCTGCCAACTATTTCTAGAACATCTAGTAGCCGTTGTTGTCTGTATCGGCCTACTAAAATGTACCGGCGCTAATCTGATATGTTGCGACGACGCTTTCTCTACTTCTGCCATGATGACTTAGTTGCCAACCAACAAAAATACGTCATCCGTGGTGTTAAATTCGTTTTTTTTTTTGCCTTTTCTTATGCGAGGCGTCTTTAGTTGCGTATCTTAACAGGGCAAAGGAAACACTTGCGCAATTTTTGCACAATCACACACACTCTGATTTGCAGTGGCTAACCAAGCACTGCATGATTTATCTTCTCTTCACTTCGAAATGGTGGTTTCGATTCTTTTCTACCATAAATCACTGTTCAAATTCGATGATGGCATTAGCAAAATTTCGGAACTAACACATTGGTAAAACACCCAAAACAAACACAATCACTGTTATTTTCCTTTCTATACAGATAGTATGCTTTGTGAGCGAATATTCGAAATTTTTACCTTAAAATTTCAGAAAATTCATTAATCATTTTCGACGTAGCAAATTTTGTGTCCATGACACATAACGCAATTTGACAGGCCAAAACTATTTCAACCTTTTCAGTCCACGAACATTTCAAGCAAACTTTGTACGCAATATCCGAAACTTTTGGTTTTCAAAACAATTCACCGGAACCGCTCCCGGTTTTCTGGTTACGAGGAAAAAACAAACTGACAACCGTGTTCAATTTTCTTTCCGTTCCTGCATACACGAAATTTCGATCTGCTACAAAAAAAATAAAGATTTTCTTCTGATGGCAGCCGCTTCCCACTAAATTCAAATTCAATTTTCTTACCAAACACTTGCGTGAACCGAACCAAATTTATTACTTTCGAATTCGCAATGCACTGTACTTATGTTTTCTGTACAATTTAACCATTTACATCCTGCGTAAACTAGCGATCCGAGCTAATATTCAACGATGGCCATTTTATGTGCAAAATCGAGAGCGAGTGAAGGAAAAGAATTTCGCTGTCATCAGCAGCAGCACACAGCTAGTCGTAGGAAACGCACACAGCGGACCGGATCGCGAGTAGCGTACACGCGAAATAAATACAACCAACGAGCCGATTCACTGTCCGCTGGAAGAAAGTTCCCCAAAACCATCAACGGCAACAAAAACACTACCATGAATGAATACGCTGCTGCGCAAGTGTCCGTGTGTTGCTAGCATGACAGGTACGAGTAGTTGCGTTGCAAAAATAGTGCTGCGGTTTCCACCCGGTGAATGATGGGGACTGGACACAGAAGGGGTTATACATATTAGAACTAAATGACAGAAAATATAGTGCATTGAAACTTAATCAATGTTTGTTTTTTCGGCTTCCGTTCATTCATAGTCGATCAACGGTACTGTTTTATATTTATGTAAATCAATTTCCTGTTTGTTATTGATTATAACTAAAATCCACTTTTTTTTAAAATATTGTTTTGGACTTATATGAGTATACTTTTCTATATAATATTATCTGCAAACCGAAAACGATCTAGTAACCTGTTTTTATGCTGAATTGACCCAGTAGATACAAAAACGGCTGCGAGGTTCATATTTTCATAGTTTTGATGATTTAATATTGACGATTCGAAGCTATACGAAGCCGACTAAATTTTTTGTGGATTTTTCGTTAGTGTATTACAAATTAGTTTTCACAATGAGAATACAGTAGGAACAAGATCACAGAAATCAGAACATTACTCATAACCTAATTTGATTATTCGTTCGTGCATTACAAAGCATTCGTGCATTACATAAGCAGTTCGTCCACAGAAAAGTTGTAGTTGATTGGTAAAGAACTTCTTTGTCCGGGTATTTCGAACAGGAACTAGTTGACATTTTCACTCTCCCTACTCACTACGTGTCTAGTTTAGGGATGTCGCAACATCGATCGATTAATCGAGTAATCGATTAATAACCCAGATAATCGAGTAATATTTAATCGATTAACCTGAAACTAATATTCGATTATTGAGCTAATCGAATAATCAAAAAAATCCCATAGTGATAATCGAATGAATAATCGAGTAATCGATTAATAACCCAGATAATCTAATAAATTTCAATCGATTAGTTTCAAAATTATACTCGATTATTAAATAATCGAGTAATTCGAAATTTCCGACATCCCTAGTCTAGTTTTTGTTCCTTGCCGATCTCCTAGTGCAAAAAGTAAAATTAAAAATAGTTTCCAGTAATACTACTATATCATAAACACTACTGATAGGTTGGATTAATCGAACCGAAATCGAAAAATTCAATTCGGTTAATCAAAACGTCCGCGTAAGGACACCATATTACCGATGAAGCTTCAAGAACAGATCGGCCAAGGGTGAAATACAATGATCTGAGACAGTAAGGGTCACTGAATTCTTTTGCTATTTTAAAGACAAATCTAAGATTCTGGTTAGCTTGTGCAATGATATGGGAGTAGTGGTCTCTGAACGACAGCTGAGAATCAAGTACTACACCTAAGTCCCTTACAATTGATACTCTCTCAAGGAATTCTCCGAAAATAGTGTATCTCCAGAGAATAGGTTCTTTCTTACGTGTGAATGAAATAACGGAGCATTTAGATATACTAAGCGTCAATCGGTTACGCGTACACCAGTCGCTGAAGACATCAACTTGTCGTTGTAAGGCCATGCAGTCTTCTTCAGATCTAATGATATGAAATAGCTTGAGATCGTCTGCATAAACAAGCCAAGACAAAACAGATGTCGTTGTAGAACAAAGAAAATAGCATAGGTCCGAGATTGTTACGTTGAGGCACACCCGACAGATTCGAGAAGCTATTTGATTCACAATTTCCAAGCTTAACAGAAAATGAACGGCCAACAAGATACGATTTGATCCAATCTGTGAATGTTTCCGATGCACCTAGTTTTCGAATTTTCGCAAGTAGCAGAGTATGGTCAACACGATCGAACGCTGCTTTAAGGTCTGTATAAACTGTATCAACCTGTGCTAATAATCTAACTACCAATGGAATCGAAATTTTTCAACTTAAACGTGTATAACAAAAGCATTGAAGTATTTCAATAGCACACTATTGAAAAACCTGTCCCATGCCAACACCAGCCAATCAGAACGCGTTCTGAGGAAGAGAATAAAATATCTGCTGCTGTAAAACAAATCGTTCGAGAAAAATGTTCCGAATATTGTGTTTAATATCTTAGTGTGTTCCACAATTTGGTCCTTCTGAAAGGCAGGAATGAATCCCGTACAGCATTCTGATAGTTTCTTTCAATTAAATGTAAATCCGAAATGAAATAATCGACATTAAAATTCTGTATGTGGCTATTTTTATAGCCGTTAGGACCGCCCATTAGTGAAAAAGCTACAAACGAAATCACGTAAAAAGAAACCTCTTAACAAAAATTGGATCAGTTTGGATTCTATCACCACTGCGAGTAGATGTATTTTGTGTCGTTTGCAAAGCTAGTTTCGCTTCCGACAAGAGCGATTACGTCACAGCTGCCAGTTGTTTGCATTGGTGAAAAAACAACGAAAAGTGGACAACGGTGGAGAGCATCACACAAAATCAGTCGTTCTAATGGCTCTAAAAGTTTTCTAAAGAACTATTAGGATTTCTTGCTCGCAAATCGAAGGTAAATATCCTCAGTTGAGTGCAAATCTAGAACTGTTTGATTTGATTTGTGCACTTTTCGCTGTGTGAAATTCACAGTAATCGAGATCAAGTGAAGCCTTCTTTGTTTTTGCGAAAAATGTGAAAAAGGGAAATGCTAGCATAAGAAGGGACAGAACTTAACCGTGAATCTCTCTTGTTGTATTCAACGGAGAAACATAACAGAAACATAATTTTTTCTCCATATCATCGGAAATATGGTCAACAGTTTAGGATAAAATTTTCAGTAGTATGAGATAATAAAAACTCAAAACTGAAGTTTTCTAAAATGTTTGGTATGAACAAGCATTAAGGCAAAATTCAGCGGCAAAGTAAGGCGCGCATAAGTTATTGAAATTAATGTTATAATAATTCTTAATTGAAATTTAGTGGAAAAAGCATGTCAGTTTTATGCTTGTTCACGTCAACCAGATATGTCTCTGACACTACCCTCCTCTTTTTTGTAGATTTTCAAACACAGTAATAAACTGTGTTGAAAATTTACCGAGGCTGAATTCTGGAACTGGATTCAAGAACTGTATTCGAAATTTGGGGAAGGCTCAAAATTCAGGTTCGGAATCAAGATCAAGAATTCAGTTCATTAATGTAGTTCTAGAATTTTGGAACTCATTTTCAGGTTCCGATTTTAGATCTCGAATAGAACTCTGAACGCAATCAACCTTAGTAAAGGAACGGAATTTAGTTCTCAAATCTTTTTCCAAAATCCATGTTCCGAATTCAGTTCCAGCATTCAGGTTCTGAATACTAGAAATGAATTCTGAAACTGTATTGCGGAATTAAATTAAAAAAACTGAATTCAGGAATTAAATTCTGGTTCAGAAGCCAGCAGTTTGGAGTTCAGATCTAACATTTAGTTCCAGAATCTAGATCTAAAATTTATATCTTGAATTTTGTTCAGCATTCTGTAATCAAAATTTCAACATAAATTATGAAAATTCAGTCAAGAAACTAGCTCCAGAATCGAGAATTAGAATTTAGTTTTAGTTCTGCACCTGTAATCTGGCACTGAATTCTGAAACCGAAGTCTGAAACTAGAAACTCCTGAGAAGTCTGAAACTAGAAACTCATTTCAGAATTCATGTGAATCAGAATTCAAGTTCTGAATTCAGTTCTAGAATCCAATCCAAAAATCAGTTCCCGACTCCAGATACAGTATTCAAAGTCTGAATGCGATAACTGATAATTGCCACAACGTTCGAAATGAGAATGAGAGCACAACCTGAAAGTTTTAGGCTTCAAACTACGCAGAAGCTGTTTGTGAAAGGTACTCAAAAAGACGTCCAGTTCCGTGCAAAGCACAAAAAGAATTTATATCGTACAGTTGAACTTCGGGACTGCTATGTGCCTAACTACCTTAAAATCGTCGTCGCGTGTACGAGAAAGGCAGGAAAGCGTGATGATTTTTCCTCATAGTGTCCAAAGGTTTTAGAAAGCTTTATTATGGAAAACTTATAGTTATATCATACTGCTCTAAATTTTATCATATTTCTTATAGCATAGCTGTTCATATTCATGTTCATATCTTGTACCCACAGGGCGAGTTTTGAATAGGCATATTAAGTAAAACGTTTTCGTCAAAAACGTTGATTGAATCAAACCAGAATTGCTATTGTCACTATATCAACAAAAAGGCGGGTGGGTAATTTCAGAAACATAACCAGATGGCGTGAATACGAATAAAATAGATGGATTAGTTTCATTGATGTACTCTATATGTAGATATATAGATATGTACTCCCAAAATACCGATTTTTGTTCTTAGCTTGGACGGACATGAAAACTTGGATGGACTTTTTTTTTGCTCACCAAATTAAGCTTTGGTGACATTTTCCTGGTACTTATGTTGACGAGATTTTGATACCGATATGGTACAGATAAATTTTTCTCTCATCTAACGAGGCATTAAAGTGAAAGCCGCAACAATATATTGTATGTGATATGTTTATTTCCAAGCTTTCATTGTTGCTATGGAATTTTACCGTCATTCTCCAAAGTTTATCGACGCTTCATAACGAAGGGTTATAATTACAAAAAAGCTACCGCTGAGACGGGGCTCGAGCTCGTAGCTAGCAACAATTTCCCTGGATAGGAGCTAGCTACGGATTCGAGTCCCGTCTCTGCGGTACAGAGCTGTCATTTTTTAAAATATCTATATTTGGCGGGAAAAGCAATCTATACTACAATTATCTCGAAAAATCTTTTGAGGGCGGACTGGCTTTGAGAGAAAAAAAAATGATCGCTCCATGCAACCAAATGAATATGAAAATTGAATTATCGGTATTTTAGGTATTTTAAGAGACCATATCTTCATTACTGTATCGAGTACAAAAATCGGTATAGTTGGCAGCGTTACTGCGGTAACCTTTTCGTGGTTTTCATTACATAATTGTATTCGCATGTAATTTTTGTAACCGAGTCCATCGAGGGGCCATTTCACTACACTCCAGCTAGAGGAATGGATGATGCTGACTAAGGTAGGCCGTTTTGTTAATTTCCAGCGAATTTCAACAGTTGGAATTCTAAGAAGAACTGGTTATTTACTAGTTCTGTATATCCGAAAAACATGAAGATTTAAATTTGTATATTCAGTTATGTGATGTTTTTATTTAAAAACAAACTGAAAATCAGCACGAAAACTCAGCTCCCAGCTCCCTGCTATGACGTCATGTAACTGTGGCCAGCATGATTCTGCAAAAACAAAAACAATAAAGAAGAATGGATAACAATAAATTGGATATTGCAAACTACTTGTTACCCTTTACCGCACTTCCTCGCAATTATCGATCAGAATATCATCACTACGATAAGGAAATTAAGATTTTACTCGATTTGAAATGCTCGAATGTTTGTTTACCTCTGAGCGCTCTGATTGCCCACCAAATACCCCAGATGTTGGTTACGATAGCACTTGCTTGAGCACCTTATCCTTGCTACCGCGCTGGACCTATTCAAATGATACATGACAAATCGCAAACCACTCTATCCCACATTATAAGATCCGAATGGATTCCGAATCGGCGAGAAATTTTCATTCGGAATTCCATGTGGAAATCATGTGGAATTCCGAATCAATTCCAACTCCAGTGCAATAACCGATTCCGAATGAATTTCGCCAACAACCGGTTGATTCGGAAATCTGTTGGAATTGAGTGAGAAGATGCGGACTGAATTGTCAAATCGTCTTCTTCTTTTTCGATTTTGCACGTTTTCGTGCTGATTTTCAGTTTGTTTTTAAATAAAAACATCACATAACTGAATATACAAATTTAAATCTTCATGTTTTTCGGATATACAGAACTAGTAAATAACCAGTTCTTCTTAGAATTCCAACTGTTGAAATTCGCTGGAAATTAACAAAACGGCCTACCTTAGACAGCATCATCCATTCCTCTAGCTGGAGTGTAGTGAAATGGCTTATTTTAACACATTCATAAAATGAGCGAATATTCAATTAAATTTATAATGCCACTGTTAATCGGGTTGATCGAGCAGCCAACTCAGGCGAAAATTCTATCACTAAATTTTTGGCTTTTCGTGTTTATTGACGAGGAGGTAATAAAAGTACACTATTACTAGATTTCACACTGAACCACACACTCAGTCAAAAAATATGTGGAATTTCCTATCGATGTCATTTGGTTTTTAGCCACAAGCAGGGATGTCAATCTCCTTTCTGTGACGAAGAGCAAGTATAATTTCTTTTACACATATACACCACTGTTATATAAAGTGTGCACGCATCATGAGAGCACGTGCTTAATTGAATCATAGAAGTGTTCGCTCACTAGCACGCACCAGTGGTCACTTGAGTACATTTAGGCGAGAGCGCGTGTGAGCGATTCATGCGAAGAGAATGTGTTTCCTTTTTGTGTGATGTTCGTCGGTGGCCTCCAAAGTATTGAAATGAAAGTTACTCGATGGGGTATCACTCTAGTGAAATGCCATTACTGGCCACAAGAATATCATATTCGAATCATTAGACCGCCTTATAAAGTTTGTACGAAATGTTTAAGAACATTGTGCGAAATTTTTATGGCAAACATAACTTTTCTCGTATACTGTGAAACTCATAAGTTATTTGTATGTAAACTATAATAGTGATAGATGGTGTATTGCAGTCATAAGCATTATTACAGAGGTATATCTATCTACATATATACCTTATGATAAAAAAAGAACCGGAATTTTCATTTTAAAATTCCCGCGCTTGTCCAATCGGTAAACCTTTATTCTCTCAACGTTGGCAACACTTTTATACACATTCTGTCAAATTTTGATGCATATCGTACGATTAGTTTTTGTTTGGCGTCTATACAAAGAAGTCGAAAAATTTTCGTGTGGCGATTTTTATAATGGATGAAAATTTAGAACAACGGCTCGCCTTCGAAGAGCCATTAGGTCGATTGTTATGCGGTTTTGACGTTATATTCATAGATCCACACCTCATCACCAGTTATGATGCATTCGATGAATGTGGGGTCACTATCTGCATTGCAAATCATCTCTTTGGCCATATCAACACGACGCTGTTTTTGAATGAAATGCAGCTTTTTTGACACCAGCCAAGAAGCGACGCGTTTCAAACCCAAAAAATCCATAAGAGATGCCCAACAATACACCAATCTCTCTAATCGGTACAGAACGATTTTGCAACACGATTTGCTTCGCCGATTCAATGTTTTATTCAGTAACAGATGTTGTTGGGCGGCCAGGGATCTCATCATGATCCAAGCTTGTACGACCACCTTTGAAGCGTTTATACCACTCGTATGCCTGTGTTTTTCCTAGACACGATTAACCAAAGGCCTTTTTTAACATTTTCAACGTTTCGGACACGCACGTTGTTCTAAATTTTCATCCATTATAAAAATCGTCACACGAAAACTTTTCAACTTCTTTGTATAGACGCCAAACAAAAACTATTCGCACGATATGCGTCAAAATTCAACAGAATGTGTAAAAAAGTGTTGCCAACGTTGAGAGAATAAAAGTTTACCGATTGGACAAGCGCGGGAATTTTAAAATGAAAATTCCGGTTCTTTTTTGATCATCTATCATCTATCTATATATATAAAAATGCAGAGATCATTCTTTGTAATCGCATCACGTAAGAACGGATGGACGGATTGAGATGCTTTTTTTTTGTTTGATCAGTTTTTACCCCCACCGGGTTCGTACATCAAAAAAATTAGGAAAACTTGCCGGAAAAGTGGAAAAAATACATAAAGTTTTTTTTGTATGGACAATGGAATTTTCCACTGAAAAAGTCGCCAAAGATAGCTAGATCTACGATTGATGTTTGGCGCGCAACGAGTTGCATGAGTGTTTGGTCGTCGAAGAAAAGAATACTAGATCGTTAAAAAATCGTTTGGCGCGCAACGAGTACTTTTGTGTGGAGATTTCACATGCATACTTGATCCATGCGATTTGTTATTTCGAGCCACGTGCTTATTTGGGTATCGAAATTATTGCTTGAAAAATTACCGAATTGTGGAATGCATATGACTGTTTTAACTGACCCAGAGTAGTTTCATTAAACAGACACTTTTCACGAAACTGTGTTGGGTCGAAACTGACTCGATTTTCAGTTCAACAACGTTGAAACTAGGTTCGAAACTGACTTTAAACAAACGGTTTGACAAAAGTTGGAGCTGTATGGGCAAAAGAAAAAGTTCTGATATCGTTTACCAGTTAAAGGATTGTGTGTGATGAAGTCAGATAAATAATATTGGCCATTGTGAGCGTGAGTTTAACAAATCAGAAATTTTTTAAATGTATCATTGAAAAGATTGAACTGTAGAAGCTCTAAAGGCAAACTAAGAGATTTTTCTTTCATTTTGCTTTCGAATGAATTAGATTACACTAAGCGCACATAATAAGTGGCAATTAGATCAATGTTCAAGATGATTACAATAATGGATTGAGACAGGAATTTTATATTTCATGTTCTATGAAGTTTTTTTTTCCATATTGGTAAGATTAATACCAAATTAAAATATAAGCGTCGTCTTTCTAAGCAACCAACAGTTCCACAGTGCCTGAAAAATATTCATTTTGTTAGAGCCCTAAAATACACGTAACACTTTTTGGCAACTTGAACGCACAGAAAAAGTTCTGAGGATACTTTCTCGCTGTTTAATAACTGTATTAGGAACTGCTTCATAGTTCCTAATTCCTGTTGCGTCGGGTGGATATTCAAGTATGAGCAATTCCTTAAAAACGGACTCTTCAGAATGTTTTGTATGTTGCTTAAGCCAAATCTTTTTTACGAACTTTTGGTTACTTGGGCTAAATACTAATTGTAAATATATCCTACTCTACCGAAAAAACAAATCTAGAAGAGAAACTCTTTAATTTGAGATGAGAATCTGTGCATTTGCTCGAATTTTGCTTAACAGAAGTATTTCACATTTTCACATTAATTTTTTGTGATATTTCTTTTTGGGATAAAGCAAATGTGTGTCCAATTTCGTTAATTATAGGTTAAATAATCAGAAAAATAATGGAGAGAAAATTTAACCATTTAGTCGTATTTCATATCAGTAATCGATAAAGAAATGTTTTCTTTTTTGCCGGAAATTCTTCTTAAAACATATGTTGACTATTGATTCCTTGCCTGTTATCAGAAAAAATGCGTAATATATTAAACAGGATAATATTATCAATGAATGTTTCTGGTCGGGGTGGCGACACCATGCAATAAAAACTTATAGATGCCCCTCGACGAAATTTTTCTTTATTATCTGGCTACCCTATTTTAGACGGTGCATCGCAGACCTGTCATTCCTGTCAAACTTCAGCGTTTGTTCATTCATCGTTTTCGTGCCTGTCGTTCATTTATCACGAGTCCGGCAGGAAAAGTAGAATCTGCCTCGCGTGTGGGTTCCATTGGATTGAAAATACAGGTACAAAATGCTAGAAAGATATTCTTAGTTCCGAATTAAGTGGTAATATTTCTTTTCTTTATTATATTGTAGATTGTTGGTATACATTCAAGAATCCAGTAGCAAGCGAAATCAGGATTCGCCAAAATGATGTCCTTACCGGGAAGTATCGCCTTTGATGAGTACGGGAGACCGTTCATCATCCTGCGAGACCAGGAGAACCAAAAACGTCTGACTGGTAACGAAGCCATCAAAGTAAGTCCTCAGGTTTCAATACCGGATTTTTTTCACCCTAAGACAAAATGGTAAAAAAAAAAGCATTTTGGTGATCAAGAAAGTTCTCGATTTTTCATCCCGAATGTGATTATTCCTTGTTGTTTTGGCATAAACGGGTAATTTTTGTTGTGGATTGAGATTTTACTTGTTATTCCATTTGTTTGTGGTATATTTTATCGATTTTATTAGTTTTATTTGCACAGTTGGATGATTCAGAAATAACCTAACCTCACTTTATGGAACCCTTTTTTTTTTCTTTGCTCTGTCATTAGATGACTGGCTAAGGCCACAATGGGCCCATCTCGCCTAGAACCCTTTTCATTGAATTTACGTTTTCTTCCAGAGTCACATCTTGGCAGCAAAACAAATTGCTTCTACAATTCGTACATCTCTTGGTCCGAAAGGCCTGGACAAGATGATGGTTAGCGGGGATGGAGAAGTCACGGTGACCAACGATGGGGCTACGATTTTGAAGCTGATGGATGTCGATCATGAGATCGGTAAGCTGATGGTTCAACTGAGTCAGTCGCAGGATGACGAAATCGGGGACGGAACAACCGGAGTGGTGGTGTTGGCCGGAGCTTTACTCGAGCAGGCTGAATCTCTGCTGGATCGAGGAATTCACCCGATTCGTATTGCTGATGGATTTGAACTTGCGGCGCAGTGTGCCAGTAAGCACTTGGATTCGATTGCAGAACCATTCCCGATTTCCCGGGACAATAAGGAACCGTTGATTGAGGTGGCAATGACCACCCTGGGCAGCAAGATCGTAAATAAATGCCACCGACAAATGGCGGAAATTGCTGTCGATGCCGTTCTAACCGTGGCCGATTTGGAAAAGAAGGATGTTAATTTTGAGCTAATCAAGCTGGAGTGCAAGGTCGGTGGTCGCATGGAGGACACCTGTCTGGTGAAGGGTGTAGTGGTCGACAAAACCATGTCCCATTCGCAAATGCCCAAAACGCTGCGGGACGTGAAGCTGGCCATTCTGACCTGCCCGTTCGAACCACCGAAGCCCAAAACTAAGCATAAGTTGGATGTGACTTCGGCTGATGATTATCGGAAATTGCGTGAATACGAACAGGAAAAGTTTTTGCAAATGGTCAAACAAGTGAAGGATGCTGGAGCCACTTTGGCCATCTGTCAGTGGGGATTTGACGATGAGGCAAATCATTTGCTGCTGCAGCAAGAACTGCCGGCAGTTCGCTGGGTCGGTGGCCCTGAGATTGAGCTGATTGCAATTGCCACCGGAGGAAGAATCGTTCCCCGGTTCGAGGAACTGACTGCCGATAAGCTAGGTCATGCCGGGTTGGTACGGGAATTAAGTGAGTGGCGAATTGCATGTACTTAAGCCAATGGAGCTTTCATTTTCATTGACCGTTTACTTTTTGACAGGTTTTGGAACAACCAAGGACAAAATGCTGGTGATTGAGGAGTGCAAGAATACACGGGCCGTTACAATCTTGATCCGGGGTGGTAATCAGATGATTACAGCCGAGGCAAAGCGATCGATTCACGATGCCCTGTGTGTGGTTCGCTCCCTGATTCAAGATTCTCGCATTGTCTATGGAGGTGGTGCTGCTGAAATAAGTTGCGCATTGGCCGTGGCTCGGGAGGCTGATCAGCTTTCTACGCTAGAACAATATGCTTTCCGTTCATTCAGCGTAGCCCTGGAATCCATTCCATTGGCACTGGCCGAAAACAGTGGTCTTCTTTCGATCGAAACACTTTCCGAGCTGAAATCTCGTCAGGTAGCGGAGAATTCCGCCACGTTGGGAGTCGATTGCATGCTCACCGGTAATTCCGACATGAAGGAACATCACGTGATCGAGTCCCTGCACTCGAAGAAACAGCAAATCATTCTGGCCACTCAGCTGGTGAAAATGATCCTCAAGATCGACGACGTTAGAACGCCGGCCGACAAGTAATTTCTATTGTTCTGTTCCACCCACACACTTATTCACATCATAGACTTAAAGGCAATGTTTTGTATTCTGTATTGTCGTGATAAAAACTTGTCTAATAACTTCCCCCATCTTTCCGTTTTCGTGCACTCAAACTTCCACGATGCTATACCGACATAGGAATTACATGTAAGGATCATTTATCTTTGGTTGTTGTTCAGTTATAATTTGCTTCATGCTTAGTGGCTTAACTCACTTCATGTATTTCATGTCGTAACAACTAAATTTAATCAAACTGCATGAGAGCAGGCTTGGACTCAAAATATTAATACGGCACTACAGAAATTAGTGCACGTTTTAAGTTATCAACTGCTACCTATAAATCATCGTAATAAGAAGTTTATACTCTCGTTTATCTATTCACCAAGTAATTCAATAAATACTACGTTCGTTCACCAACACGTGAAATTAACACGAGCCTCAAATATTTCTTGTATTGAAAGAAACTCCTTATAAAAGTTATTTAACATCAAGCAAATGATAATCTTGCAATACTGCATTAACTGATATTAAATTTTGTGCTTGTAGCCTTCGTTAACAAGTAGAAATTTTTTGAACATTTTTTAAACGTATTTTATCAACTAATGTAATCATAATTAAAATCTGAGACCCCACCCCTTAATATTCTTTTTAATGACCACACTCCACCTAGTGACCGTTCTGCATAACATGTTTCATTTGCCGTCAGCACTGCTCGCAACACTGCTGTCAGAAGCGTCACTGTCGACGTCTCGCAAGCAACCACAGCGATCAGAGTTTTTTCATCCGTCATCGCGCTCGCATATCACATCGGAAATTTTTCGTCGTGTCACATTGTGTCCTGGTGGAAGCGAATAATACTTGGATTCCGTTCTTTTCTTTGGTACCCGTCTGCCGTGTCCACTGCGAGCCTAGTTCCCGGTGCAGGAAAGGTACACCCATCGATTGGGTTGTTGGTTCCTGGTGCGTGACGTGGCGAAAATCCGTCGGAACGAAGCGCTGGAGGTTGGAAATTTGAGATTCTTTTTTTTTGACAAGCGTACGGTTGAGTGAGAAGAAGAAGTTTCCCCATATCAAGTTTATTGGCAATGGTAAAGTGACATCAAAATCCAAAAAAAAACGGAAAGAGTTAAAGCGAGCGTGTAAAGTGGAAGAAAAATAATCGAAGGTTACTTGGAAGTGGTGCAAGCGAAATACAGCAAGCTAATGTTTTGAAGTTCGGAGAGTTGACAGCGAAAATTACGGATAGAAATCGCTTGTAGCTGGGTTCTTCAGCTGGTGAGGCCCCTGCGACACGTAAACCGTGCTGATAGATGTAATTAGGCTAGTTCCTGAGGCATTGCTTCAGCCTTTCCACTGGGAGGATAGCAAACCAGTTATGAGTGGACTTGTCCCAGTTCGGAAATGGTGGCAATCAGACAAAGGCAGGAAACAAGAAGTTACTTTCAGCTGGCGGAAGAAAAAGGAAGGAGAAAATACCAGCAAGAGTGTGTTAAAAAGAGCAATAATTATTGTCTGGATTGTTGAGCGGAGGCCACGGAAAGAAGCTATCGTTTCGACTGGCTGCTCCTGCTGAGTTTTGTAGTTTCCAGTTGCTAATTAGAATAGGTTACGTCAAACAGAAATTTGCATTGAACTGCAAACAGTCAGTCTGACTGTCTGAAACGATCCGTACACAGAACAGCTCCTCATCTTGGCAGAGAAAATAAACAAAAATGATTTGACTCGATGAACTGTAATTTGATTCATCTTTGTTGTGAACATTTTGGAAGACAAAAGAAGGATCACACCAAAAAAAAACCTCCAACTTTTTCGTTTGCAGTGGAATCAAGTTTTTCAGCTTGCTATTTCACATACTGAAATTGAAAAGACAAATATTGGTACAGCTTATGAATCAGGTGTGGTTGGTCAACGATGAATCGGTGAAAGTCATCATTTTTTTTTTTGTTATAATACACTATTCGTAATTATTTTTTGTTTTTCTCGAATTCCTAATATAATTGCAATAATTTAAAACATTTATGTTTGTTTTGGAAATACTTACTGACTGCCTTCTAGCATAGCTGCATGAGTCACGATGATTTTCTTGTATTGTTCAAATGTTTTCTGCCGTCAGCAAATTTCGATTTTCAACACAACGCATTGAGTCTCGTCAATTTTTTTCCCAGGTATTTCTTCTTCCTGTTTTCACCGTCTTTCGAAATTGAACAACAGAAAATAATAGCAAGTACTAGAACATTTTCAAATTAGTCATTGTTTCATCAAGTAAAAAAATATATTTCTGAGAATCGTGCGCCTAAATTGTGTCATTCTAGTGTTATGTGTTATTAGTTGAATAAATCCGTCTATCCAAAACATCGTCAACAAAACCAACGCGTAGTGAGTGAAGAATTGTCGTGGTATAAAATTGCTAGAATCCGCACGGTAAACGATAGCAGCAATCAAAGAATTAAGTGAAATTGCAGTCAGCATCGCATAGATCAAACTACGCGCGAAGACGACAAACGACGAAGGAACGACGGACCGAAAATGAACGCATCAGATCATGGGTAAGTTTCGTCAAACATGAATGCGACGAATTGATTAATTGAACCTCTAACATTGTCATTCTCAATTGATTTGCTGTCCCGCATCTATTTTCTGTTAAATGACAACGCTCCAATGAAGACAATGCGAAGGAAAACTTTCCGAGTATTTCCGACCGACC
Organism: Malaya genurostris; assembly: GCF_030247185.1. Lineage (NCBI taxonomy): Eukaryota > Metazoa > Arthropoda > Insecta > Diptera > Culicidae > Malaya > Malaya genurostris. The sequence continues at coordinate 329,260,851 of NC_080571.1, forward strand.
GACGAGATGGAGCTGTCTTTACTTAGTTTATTACTTTTCTGCTTAGTACTTTTTTTCAGCAGTAGACAACTTACAACTGTTACACTGCAAACGTTATGGCAAACAACGTTGCTTCTGGTCAGTGAGGTAGGAAATAAAAGTTGGTGCAAACAAAGAACTTTTGTGTTCGTGAAATTAATTTCGCTTCAACAAGCCATGTAACACCGGAACACGTGCTCGCATTCCTCGTACCGTTCGGTCTAGTTCCCGTTGAATCGAAGGAGGCTTGTTTATTTTCCATGCATGTCGTCATGCCGAAGAGCTTGTGAATTATGAAGTTGTCTTTACCAATGCAATGTGTTATTCAACATTTGATTATAAATCATTATTGTTTTTTATTGTCAAAGATAACGTCAAATTTTTGGCAATTTCCTGTGCGTTTTTCGAAAGACCGTATCAGTAAATGTCCATTCATTTACTTTCTCCTTCGATTGTGATGTAACTATTCAAAAGATATCACGGTTATAAATATTGCCCCGTGAAAAGCAACTTTTGAATCAAATGTCATTCCATTCGAATCAGTTCGTCGAGTTTATTCGCCCTTATTCTTAATAACGGCGTATTGGTTTTTCGATCGAATATGGTTCGGTCGAATCCTAGCTACCTTTGATTTTGCTAGCGTTATTAAGAATACGAATGAAATACGATCAAAAAAACGATACGTAGTTATTCAGAATAAGGGCGATTGTCTTCGCTGTTGGTAGTGATCAAGTTTGAATGAATAGGCATGAACATCAACTCAAAATCAGAAATACTCTCCGGCCAGAATTATAAATAGAGGGTGGCGGTTCACATTTGAGTTTTGGATTATCACAAGCAAGTTTAAATCGATAATTTTCAACTGTTTAAAATGTAATGAGGTGTGCTCTAAAGTATTAGAAATGATAACTGAAGGAGGAATCAATTAATTTATGTTTAGTCTGTAATTGATATTTCAGCTGTCATGACTGGTTTGCCTTGTCTTCTATTATCTTGAACCAATTCGAATGTTTACATGAACTTCATTTGAAGATCGCTATTGAAAGAAATATTTTGTTACTTCAAAAGATCAGCTGACGGTGGTTAAACTGTGCTTCGATTGGAAGAGAAACGAATGAAAAACTAAAAACTAAACGAAATAATATTGTGTCGGAATCCACGAAGCATTGAAGAATCTAATCAACGTGGACACCACGAGATAGCGTGTTGGTGATTCTTGTGACATATCCCATGTATATAGCAAATTTGTAAACGATTTTTCCAATTTACCACATGGGCTGAAAAGTCCCGAGCCTAACAATGACTTGGTTCAAAATGAACTTTATTCATCGACGTTATCTCCATCCACTTTTATAAAACGATTTATCTTTTGCCTAAAAATAGGCCTCAGTTTCAGCGGTAACCTCTTCATTCGTGCGAAATTTTCTACTGGTGAGCATTTTTTCATGTCTGCAAACAGCCAGTAGTCGCTGGGAGCCAAATCTGGCGAATACGGTTGAAGTGGGAGAAATTCGAAGTTCAATTCATGTAGTTGTGTCATTGTTTTGATTGATTTGTGACGCACCGTGCGTTGTCTTGATGAAACAAAATTTTTTTCTTTGCCATATGCGGTCGTTTCTTTGCAATTTCAGTCTTCAAACGCTCCAATAACGTATTCACTATAATATTCACTGTTAATGGTATTTCCTTTCTCAAGATAGTCGATAAATATTGCACCACGCACATCCCCAAATACCGAGGCCATAACATTTACAGTTGATTGTTGCGCTTCCAGGCGCTTCGGACGGGCTTCACCAGTTGCTGTCCACTCAGATGACGATCGTTTTGAGTTCGGAGTGAAGTGATGAAACCATGTTTCATCCATTGTTACATATCGACGCAAAAATTCCGGATGATTCCTGCTCAGAATCATCAACACGTTCTCGTTTTTGGTCAAGAGTGAACAAACGCGGTACCCACTTTGAACAGAGGTGTTTTCATAGTCCTATGCTCATGCAATATAAAGCCAACACGATCTTTTGATATCTAACTTACGCAACTTCTCTTTTCGGTCATTCAAAACGATTTTGTGGATGTTTCTATTGTGTTACCGCGTTATTTGGACGTCCACTGCGTGCGTTCTGCATCATCGGTGTCTCTACGACCACATTTGAAGTCAGTAAACCATCGTTTTATTGTTGTTTCTGATGGAACGGGATCTCCATAACATTTTTCAAGCCATTGTTTTGCTTGAATGGTATTTTTTTCGCATCAAGTCTTGGAATTACATTCCTTCCGTGGAATTTGACCTTTCTGTTTAAACAGACTTCGCAGCCGATTCATAGCGTACAGAATCATTGAATGGCTAGTGCTATGATCCTACTGACACTAAGAATCCTTCCAGGTCGAGATTCGAACATACGACAACTGGCTTGTGAGACCAGTGTCCTATGCATTGAACCACCAACCCGGGCTTTTTTCGCATCAAGAAGCAGTGTAAAATTATAGCACGAAATTGTTTTTGATCCATTGTTCTGGAAATAACAAAAGTAGTGTCAGTCTTAGCCCAATAACTCACAAACTAATGAATAGATAGTCATGAACTTTCAACAGTTGTCTTTTGAAGGTTAGTATTAACTGAAAAAAGGTAACTGCAATAAAACTAACGCCATCTATGTGTTAAGCCCGGGACTTTTCAGCTCATGTGTTATTTGATTTTGAACGAATGCAGATGGTACAACCTTTGCAAAAATGAATATTCATGTGTTGTCACCAAACGTATAAGCGGCCCTTACACGAGTTATTAAAAATATCATTACTAAAAAATAATATCATTTTAATGAACGTGTAATGGTGCAGTAATGTCGTGATTTCTATCGAAATTTGAAATACATCATTAGCGGCCCTTACACGAGCATTATTTTTGTCATTTTTAATGATGACTAATAATGATGTATTTCAAATTTGATAGAAATCTCGTCATTACTGCACCATTACACGTTCATTAAAATGATATTATTTTTTAGTTATGACAGTTTTAATGACTCGTGTAAGGGCCGCTATTACTTAGTCATCATTAAAAATGACAAAAATAATGCTCGTGTAAGGGCCGGTATGGGGGCTCTTACACGAGAATTTATAATGTCATTTTAAATGATTACTTGGTAATAATGACACTGTAAGGTTCGCTTATGATTTAGAACTATCCTATATACTTGAAAATCTCGGATGAAATTTGAAATTATCAGTTCCCAGAAGAGTACCTTACGCGAGTATCAGCAATGACATTATTACCAAGTAATGTCATTTGAACGTGTGAGAGCAGTTGTTATGAAATCTCCATACTAATTTGGAATGTAATTACCTAGTAAAAATAAAAACTGACATTACTTGTTCTCGTGTAAGGGTCCCTATACCGATTTAGGTGATGAAACATAAAACATGAGACGAATAAAATAAATTTCGATCATTATTTATCAAATAATCTCTAAATCCTACCGAAAAAACTAACTTTACAACATTTGAAAATTAGGTTTTACACGAACATGACATAACATCACAAAATGAACCGAATGAACTTTTCTTTGACAGCCGCCGATGGTTTGTTTACAGTTTAAAAGTTCATAAGAGGTTTATCGTTTGAATTTAAAAATTGCAAGTCGCCTCACACTAAACAGATTTATACAAATATCGCTCCTTGATGCTGGAAACGCATACAGGGCAATCTTTTTAGTTTTTTCACTGTGAAACACGTTTTTAACATACACTTTTTCGTCATTTATCAATTTTTAACTTGCAGTCGCAAAACAAAACAAACACACAGCAGCTGTCAAAGATGAACTTGATTCATCGGTAGTTCATTTGTGTCGTCATCGTGTAAAACCTAATTAGGTTTTGCACGAACATGCCATAACCTCACAAAATGAACTTTTTTTGACAGTCGACGTGTACTTGTTTACAGTTTGAAAGTTCATGTAAAAATTGCAAGTCGCCTCACACTCAACAGATTCATGCATATATCGCTCCTTGATGCTGGAAACACATACAGGACAATCTTTTTAGTTATTTTCACTGTGGAATACGTTTTAAACAGGCACTTTTTCGTCATTATTCAATTTTTAACTTGCAGTCGCAAAACAAAACAAGTACACGGTAACTGTCAAAGATGAAGTTGATTCATCGGCAGTTCATTTGTGTCGTCATCGTGCAAAACCTAATTAGGTTTTGCACGATGACTACTCGAATGAACTACCAATGAACTGCCGATGAATCAAATTCACCTTTTGACAGCTATCAGTGGTTTGTTTACATATCTATTAACACGTATTCATATTAGAATGAACGCAATGAACACATAAACAAACCACTGATAGCTGTCAAAATTGATTCATTTTGTTATTTTTGTGAGGTTATGTTATGTTCGTGCAAAACCTAATTAGATTACTTATCGTGACGTCACAAATGAACAAGAATTCATCCTTGACATTTCAGCGGTACTGTTTACAAACAAGCTTAAACAAAAATCGAAGAACACATCTTGAACAATCATCTTCACATTTCGCAACTAGTCACTTTTATTTGATAAGACTTTTAAACAAACCGAATCGAATCGTCAAACAAATGCTTTTCTTCTTCACTTCTGAGTGGCGTCACCTAACTAGAAATGACACCGATTGATAGCTCAGCAACTTAGTCGCCGAAGTACAAAAGAAATTCTTAAATTAATCCTGGCGTCGACCGATGTTGATTATTCGTCTGAATTGTGTTTGATACTGGAGTTTCCTGATGAAAACAAACCAATCTCATTTCAGCTGTTTTTCAAAGAAAGGCGAATCTAATATGATCAATAATCAATTATAATAATAATAATAGTAATAATAATAATAATAATAATAATTATAATAATAATTATAATAATAATAATAATAATAATCCTACTACATGTTTTATGCTGCTCATTCATGCTGTTTAGTTTGACTTGCATATGCAGAAGTAACAGAAATGCAGATTCGCTTCGTTCATTAGATTTCGTTCAATTGGTTTAATCGAAATAGAGCATTAGATAGTAAGTATAGGTTTAACTAGGTTAAAAACTGTTCTAATTTGGAGCTCATATTTGTTACTGGCAAACGAACCAACTTCGGCTATTCCGTTCATCTGAATCCGGTTTCGGAAGAATTGGAAACGGTGATTGAAAACTGCAAAAAGGATCTCACTCACTTTTCATTAAGATGGCCAAATCGAATTTCACAAACTTCAAAGAAAAATTGAACTGCTTAGTGCTAAACTCGGCAGTTCAATTTGAACCGCTAAGCAGACGTAAAGTTTCTGCTACTTACAGAACACTTTTTGTTTAGCAACGGAGTGCAATGTCTTTTCTGTTTCTGGATTACCCGAAGCTAACTGGAAATTAATTAATGCCTCTGAATTTGTGTTAGAAATTTGCCCAATTAAACTATGATACAAAAAAATTATTTAAATTATAATAAAGCTTGCTTCAGATAGAATTGGAACAAAAACAATTGCCTGTATTTCTGTTATTTATTATTGAATTCAAGATCTTTTTTTTATACAAATGTAGCGTTTTCTTTATACTTTTAAGAAAAAATACGGACAAAATTATTCGTCACAGTTTCAAAGAAATTCTCGAATTTTTCCTGTAACACGGCTCATTAGGCGGCGCACACCTTCTTCGTCCATCGTTTTAGCTATCTTATTCCACCAGGTCGTCATCTTATTGATGTATTTGACAACCTTTCCTCTTGCCTTGAGTCTCCTCTTCATGATTGCCCAGTATTTTTCAATAGGGCGGAACTGGGGGCAGTTGGGTGGGTTAAGGTTTTTCGGAACAAACTGGACCCCTTTCTCTGCATACCATTCTTGAACGACTTTGCTGTAACGAACACTTGCCAAATCTGGTCGAAACATTACGGGATGGTCGTGGGATCGAATGAACGGCAAAATTCGTTTTTTAGACACTCTTTTTGGTATAGTTCCGATGTCATTATCTTATTTGTAACGAAATTTTTTTGCCACAGCGGCAAATGCCCTGCCAAATCATAAATTTTCGTGCAAATTTGTCGGCAAAAACAAATTTTAATTTGGCTGGAACATCCCCCCGAGCCGTTGTCAAGTAAAATTTTTGACCAGGGATTTGCCCGAAGCCAGCCTTGACATAGGTTTCATCGTCCATCAGAAGACACCCGTCGAACTTGGTCAGCACCTGGTCATATAGTTTCCGAGCACGAATTTTGGCCAAACTATTCTGTTTTATGATCCGATTTGGCTGTTTGCTAGCTCGATACGACTTGATTCCTTCCCGGAGTCGAGTTCTCCTCACGGTACTATGGGCAGCACCGAATGTTCTGGCCAAATCACGGTCCGACAGATTAGGATTCCTCTTAATCGTCTTCAAAATCTTACCACGCAGTTTCCGGTCGACAGTTCCACTCCGACGATTGGCTTGAGGCTTCCGAATTGTCGTCAATGTTTCCTTATACCGTTTGATAACGCGCCATACGGTATTTCTGGGCAATTTCAGCTGTTTAGCTAGCCTAGATGCAGACCACAATTGATTTTACAAATAACTGTGCACAATTTATTCCCCTCTTTCGGCTTCCATGTATATTGTTTACAAAGTACAATCGATTTGCGGAATGTCAAAAATCATACGTGAAGCTGACAAAATTCCCGACACGTGGGCGCCAAGAACATCCAAAACCGTCCACCAGGAGCGCCACAATATGAGCAAAAGTTTGTTCCAATTCTAAAGAAGCAAGCTTTAGAAAGGTATTTTCACACCACTGTGTAGATATGGAAGAGAAGTTTCAATTACTATTCAAAATTCTAATAAAATGATTGGTAATTGTGCAAAAATTTATATTGAATCTGTCAATCGTAAACTCCATTTTTACAATTATTTCGAATCTGTCAGTGATTCTTCAACGATTATACGATTTAAAAAGAACATGGAAAATGAACAGCCGTTTGAGTTCGATAGATTTTCTGCGTACAGACTGGTATTGGCAGCTTATAAACTAGAACAGAGCTGATCGAAATTTATTTATTTGTAATCATGGAAGTGCTGTTCGTACTATTGAAAAGATCTAAAGCACAGCACAAAATATTTCATTGAGCAAGCGATTCATAAAAAAAAACGTTCAGTCTATAACGGTTCTCACATTTCATAACTCAGTGGTATTATAATTATAATAATAACTCAGTGGTAAATCACAAAAGAGATGTGTGCAGTGATGATACTTGAATTTCCCAAACGTGAATTGAGAAAGGGAAAATGGTTTAATCGTATATGTATGTGAGAAAAAAACAGGCTTCGAATACGAATATCTGCGGATAAAAAGTTTTAGCCATTTGTGATTAATCACAATCTGTTTAGTACCGACCTTCATCGTACAGCGATTCGGTGGAAGAGAGGTGACAGAGAAACACATAACGATTGAATTGAACCGGACTAAACGACTTGAGCATAAATCATACATTTGCACTTTTTCCGATTAACTAGACGTGATTGAAACCAGTGCCGTTCCACTTATCTGTGGTTGAATTAAAAATCAATGTGACTGCGCCGTCGATGAAAGTGGCACCTTCTTCCGAACTGTCCCCAAGGGAGAAAGAGACACAATGCAAAATCAGAACGAAGTGACATCGACTCTAACCTCCCCGTATATCTATATAAACACATGTATGTTCTTCTGGAACGCACGACTAGTGCTATGACCTATAACACGTGAAATCTGGGTGTGTACGATGACTGTGGTATTATCGGTGTTATACATCTAGTTCTTCTACTGCAGAACGTACCGAGGAGTGGAGTGTACGTGGGGTGGGGTGGGGTGGCTTGTCACTAGTGGAGAGCATACCTTCAACGTCGTTTACCATCTAGAATGTATTTCCACAGCCAATGTTTTGTCTTCGCTGTCCACCCACCGTCCAGAGTCGTGGCGACGCCTGGGAAAGACCGAGAATATGTAAATCAGTGCTGAGATTTGGTTTGATTTCAAGTTTATTTGCATTAACAGCTTGTATACTACTTGTCCCTTTCTGTTTGAAAATGTATGACCTGGCGATGGTTTTGGTGAATTCACAATAGTAAACGAACCAAAATCTGTCACAATTATAGCTTGAGAAGGAAGCTTCATGTTTGAGAGATTCGATGTGGGACAGCATGGATGAAAACAACATTTAGTGAAGCCTACAGGATCAGATAATGGGACGTCTGCTATACAAGCCATCTGTATGTGAGGGTCTAGGCCGAAAGAACTCTTAGGGTTCGTAGAGACCATTTGAATTTTTGATGGCAATTAAATGGTCCGTTCTGAAATGAAAAACATTGTTTTGTCACACTCATTCAGGAATCTTCACTCAAGGTACCATGATTCAACGAAAGGGATTTCAGATAATATTCATTCTATAACAGGCAAATTAGGCTAGATTGCCCACTTGAACAACTTGAAACCGTAGTACTGTGGACCTTTATCGAATACAGTGAGCTATTTTTTATCGGATTTTTATGTGTTTTTTACGCGGTTTTTTTCGCGGACTTTCGAAGTAATGCGGTTTTCTAATTTTGTCTTAGAAATGCATGAAACGTCGAGATCTGGTGTTATCCTGATTTTTTTTTAAATCAAGTCTTTGACACTTTCAAAAAAAAATTTCTCGGATTATACCAGATCTTGACGTTTCATGTTCCAAATTCGAATTTTTTCAATAAAATTTCGTTTACCAGATCTGGACGTTTTATGGCATTCGGTATCAACATTTTTTTTTAGATTACACCAGATCTCGACTTTTCATGCATTTCTAAGCAAGGATGGCTTTTATCGTATCAAAGAACGCTCACAAGCAACTCTTCACACGATTCAATCAGTGCCATCAAAGAGAGACGGATATCATCGCCGCAACAAAAAATCGGCAGGGTTCATTTAACGTAGAAAAGTGCGAGAGCGAATTTATCTCGATGATCTGTCTGAGAATCAAAAGTTAGCTCGCTGCTGTGGCGATTCTCTCTGAAGCAACAAACGGTTCTGTATGGGCTGTGGATAATTGCAATAAAGACTGTCCCAGAAAGTATGAACACTTTTTGATTTCGATGTAAATAATCCACAAGTGTTAGATATTCAAATTTTGTTCGATATACTGATAATATTAGACTACAACAACAGAATATTATTCTCAATATTTGCTACTTAGCCATTGTAGACTACGTTCCTCATTATATTCCGCACAGACTTCTTGGCGACAAATTTTGACACTTTTTGCCTTTCTCATATAGAAAGGCTATGCAATCACTGTGAAAATCGATTTTTTAACCGAGGCCCGGAGGGCCGAATGTCATATACCGTTCGACTCAGCTCGACGAACTGAGCAAATGGCTGTGTGTGTGTGTGTATGTGTGTGTGTATGTAACAAATATATGCACTCACTTTTCTCAGAGATGGCTGAACCGATTTTCACAAACAAAGATTCAAATGAAAGGTATTAAGGTCCCATAGCTTGCTATTGAATTTCATTTGAATGTGACTTCCGGTTCCGGAGTTATATGGTAATATGTGAAAATTTGAGAAAAAGTTTACACTCAATTATCTCTGGAACAACTCAACCGATTTTTGCAAACTAAGATTCAAATGAAAGCTCTTTTAATATCCTAAAAATTTGTGGAACATTTCATCAGGATCCGACTTCCGGTTTCGGAACCAAAGCGAGATAAGTGGAAAATTACCAATTTTATTAGTATTTTTCCACGAACGATGGTTAAAAACAGGCACAAATCCCATAAAACTGTTTTATAAATTCTTCTAGTTTGCAGAGCTTGTTAGTTTGTTAACATGAAATCTTAATTCGACACAATAATAGTAATAATAATAATAATAATAATAATAATAATAATAATAATAATAATAATAATAATAATAATAATAATAATAATAATAATAATAATAATAATAATAATAATAATAATAATAATAATAATAATAATAATAATAATAATAATAATAATAATAATAATAATAATAATAATAATAGTAATAATAATAATAATAATAAATAATAATTAATAATAATAATAATAATAATAATAATAATAATAATAATACTACATATTTTATGCTGCTGATTGATGCTGTTTAGCTTGACTTACATATGCAGAATTTTCACACGGAATTCTTTAATTTGTTGTGGATACTTCTTTCGGTTCCGAAACTACAGGTTAAACAGGATTTGTAGAGTTTATGATATTTCTATTCAATAAGCAGTTGTTTTTGTGAATTTCACGGTTATATTTATGATGTAATGAGTAATATGAGAAAGGCATCATTACTCCACTAGGTGGATTAAAATAGGTTTTTCCAATCTTTTTCGAACTGTTGAATGGTTTCGGCTGCCGAGACATGTTTCCTAAGATGTGCCTTCGTTAATGCCCAAAATTCCTCGATTGGTTGAAGTTGTGGGCAATTTGGTGGATTCATGTCTTTTGGGACGAAAGTGACATTTTTGGTAGTATACCATTCTACCGTTGATTTCGAGTAGTGGCAAGAAGCAAGATCTGGCCAGAAGACAACAGGATTCTTGTGACTTCGAATCATGGGTAGAAGTCGTTTTTGTAAACATTCCTTGATGGATATTTCGCTGTTCATTGAAGCAGTGGTGATGAAGGGTTTCGAAATATTACCGCAGCTACAAATTGCTTGCCAGATCATAGCTTTCTTACCAAATTTTTCGACTTCAATCGATGTCTCGGACTGGTTTAACATTTGCCCTTCTCACACCGTAGATTCAAACGTTCTTTAGCACGAAGAACATTTGACTTCGAAGTGCCCACTTTTTTGGCCACATCCCGAACTGAAACCTCCTTCTTTTGCTCGAACGCCTTCAGTATACGTTTATCCAACTGAGGGTTAGCAGGACCTTTTTGTCTTTCTCTATAGAAAGGTATTAGAATTGCTGGAAAAACCGACTTTCGAACGGAGCCTCGGAGACCCATAGTGTTACATACCATTCGACTCAGTTCGTCGAGATCGGAAAATGTCTGTGTGTGTGTATGTATGTATGTATGTGTGTGTATGTGTGTGTGTATGTGTGTGCACTTTTCGAAGATATTTAAACGCGCTCAATTTTCTCAGAGATGGCTGAACCGATTTGAACAAACTTGGGCTCGTTTGAAAAATACTATCGGGCCATTGATCAAGTTCGAAGATCAAATGGCTGTGACTTTTGGTTCCGGAGATATGATTGTATAAGTGACGTAACCGACAAAAAGCGTTGTATTTGAACGCGCTCAATTTTCTCAGAGATGGCTGATCCGATTTTAACAAACTTGGGCTCGTTTGAAAGCTACTGTCGGGCCGTTGATCAAGTTCGAAGATCAAATGGTTGTGACTTTTGGTTCCAGATATATGATGGCATAAGTGACGTAACCGATAAAACACGTTGATTTTCACCGCTCTTATATATATATATATATATATATATATATATATATATATATATATATATATATATATATATATATATATATATATATATATATATATATATATATATATATATATATATATATATATATATATATATATATATATATATATATATATATAAGGGTGCCAAAATTTTGGGATCAACTCTATTTTCGTTAAGTGCTAGTGCTCAAATGTTTAAGCACCTCGAAAAAAGCCTTCATGCAAAAATTGGCCTAAATCGGACATGCTTAAGGGGTGCTGCCCGGTGTTAAAGGTTTGACAATTTTCGATCTTGAAAAAGCACCATAGGGGGGAGTACATGAAATTTCCAAAATCGAAAATTTTTTTTGATGCCGAAACTCTTAAAACTGCATGAAACATCGAAATTTAGTGTCCTCTCAAAAAAATTTTTTTTTTGAAAAAGTCAACTTTCTGGGACTTTTTCAAAAAAATTTTTTTTCGGAATGACACTAAATCTCGACGTTTCATGCAATTCTAAGCCTTTTGGCATCAACAATTTTTTTTCGATTTCGAAAATTTCATGTACTCCCCTCTATGGTGATTTTTCAAGATATATGAAAATTCCACTAAGTGGACTGAGAAGGCTTTTTTTAGATTAGCATCACTGTTCTCATACAAATAGGCAACGCAAATGTCAAGCACTAGTTTGGAAATATGCTGCTGACTGTGTGACATAAACACTGAAGCATGCTTTTGTGAACTACTCGAATCAATCTGAATCAATTGGTGTCAAAATGAGTATCCAAAATTATTTAATAAAAGTAATAAAATATAGTAATAGTAATAAAATATAATGAAAGTCATAAAAAATATTAACAAAAATTAATAAAAGAAATATATTTTCATGAGACTGTTATGAAAGTAGAGAAAGGCATTATCACACCACTAGGTGGATTAAGAAGGGTTTTTCGACCTGTTTTCGGTTTATCCTCAAAGGTGTTATCCTCACCGAACTTCCTAATTGCATTTCGCACGGCTTTCTCACTTACTCCTCCATTTTTGCTATCTTTCTCAGTGACAGTCCGCGTTCTGTGCACCATTTGTACACAATTTTTCGACGTTGTTCTGCTGAAAGTCCATGCATTTCGAAACAAACTAATGAAAACGAATAAACAACTGCACAAGTGGTTAGAGAAAAGTGTTAACAACAGGACGCAGCCACAAAAATTGACAGATTCTGAACCATTGGGAAATGGCAGCGGTTTTTGGTTGTGTCCATACTTTCTGGGACAGTCTTTACCCTAAACCCTCATCCTAAACAATTTAAATCTTAAAAACCTGATACACTGATGAAGAATATAAATAATATTTGAAATACGTATCTGTATTAGTGTAATGACGTGACGTAGTAGAATTAAACCGTACTATTAGAGAAAAAACATTTCCGATTTCGTCTAGCTGAGTCGAATGGTATATAAAACAATGGGTCTCCGAGGCTCCGTTCGAAAGTCGGTTATCCAGTATTACCTTTCTATAGGCAAAGGTAAAAAGGATTGATCTGGGCAAAGAATCATTTCGATTGTCATGGATAAAGTAACGATTTTATTAAACCTTTTTTGGTGTGCCTGATTGGGAAACAGTACCGAATTGGCGTTTAACATCTGGTAAAATTGATATTGTTGGGGCGCTCTCAGACCGGAGACTTTGTTCCTTGGAGATTTCACGTATAATTTAAGAGCAGCGGAAATACTTGAAATAATCATTGCTGTCATGTCGAAATCGGGAGATTTGGCGTTCTCTTTCAACAAGCTACGCCGAAAATATCGTCGGAAGCATTTTTGGAAGATGCCAAGTCATTCTCAATGGTAGAGATGGCTACACTATTTTCTAATTAATTACACCGAAGCTATTCCAGTCTCCTTTCTTGTGGAACAGTCTGTATGTGTGTTGAAAAAATCTTGTTCTTTAGTGAAAACTGCACATTAAATGAAAACTCTGGTCGTCTAAACCATCTAATGTCCAACAAGGCATATCTGGTACAATCACAAATAATGGGAACCCGAGCAAGAATAAGGTTGATAAGAAGACAAAAAAATATAAATTCAAAACTGTTAAGCACTGACGAATCGAAGACTAAACGTAAAGAAGAAGGAAATCGCATAGGTTACAGCACCGAGAAAGGCTAACCCCTTAAGAAGTTATGACTAATTGAAGGACAAAAATGCATTAAGAGCAGTTCCAGAAATGCTTGGCAGATCATCAGATGCGACCTTCTCCGATTTGGATGAAACTTTGCACATGGCTTCAGTATGGCAAACCATAAGTTTTGAACCGATGGAGAGGTCAATCTGATTGGGTGAATCGATCGGGCACTCTAAAAAAATATACACTAATAAAAATATTTTTGATTTTTTTCACAAGAATTACACAATAATCCGAAAAAGTTGAATAAAAAAAATCAGGGTTTTAATTTTTTTTGATAATTTTTATTTTAAAGCTGTTATTAAAACCTACAGATTGATGGCTATCCCATCCGTGCCGTTTGAAAAATGAAGACGTTACAGCTAAATCAGTTTACGGGTGCATGCAAATGATCAAGTTCTTCTCGTTGTAATTCGGAAACCGTTCATCGTACAAAAATGGCGTCCAGGAAGAAGTTGTAGGGAATCAATAGGGTACTCTAAAAAAATATACTGATTTTTTTCTCAATAATTTCAAAATGAACCAAAAAAATTAAATTGAAAAAAAAATTCAGGGTTTCGATTTTTTTTGATAAATTTTGTTTTAAAGCTCTCACTAAAACCTACAGATTGATGGCTATCCCATCCGTGCCTTTTGAAAAATGAAGCGAAAAATAAGAAACTCATGATTTTATTAAAAATCAGCAATCTGATTTTCTTCAAAAGGCAAAATCAAATTTAAAGACAGGAGAAATTGTAATTATTTGTGATTTTTCAGAAAATTTTTCATTTGTGCTTCAGGATACTGATCAATGCCACTATGGGAGCAATGATCAAACAACCATTCATCCATTTGAAATTTATCATAGAGAATCAGAAGAGCTTAAACATTTAAGTTTCATTGTGATTTCAGAAGTGCTTAAACACGATACCATCGCGGTTCAAGTGTTTATTTCACACTTAATGTCATTTTTGAAGGAGAAAATTCAAATTAAAAAAGCAATATTTATGTCTGACGGAGCTGCCTCGCAGTACAAAAACAGAAGAAATTTTGCAAGTCTCTGTAAATTTAAACATTGATAAAACAAAAATTAAAACCCTGATATTTTTTGTTTAACTTTTTCGATTTATTTTGTAATTATTGAGAATTTTTTTCAGTGTATATTTTTTTTAGAGTGCCCAATCGATTCCCTACAACTTCTTCCTGAACGCCATTTTTGTACAATTAACGGTTTCCGAGTTACAACGATTTGAAAAAGGCAATTTTTGTGAAATGCAAAAATACATACGCCCTTTTTAAAAATCAGTCGTGAGTCGGATTGACCTCTCCATCGGTTCAAAACTTATGGTTTGCCATACTGAAGCCATGTGCAAAGTTTCATCCAAATCGGAGAAGGTCGATTCTGATTTTGTCACTTTTTCGTCTACTCATTCCTGGAATTGCTTTTAAGTGAACCATTTGCCCCTCAACCACCCAACGACGATTTTATGGGCAAACCAATAAATATTACAAACTAAATCTATTCAGCTTATAAGATCTGGAGAGATATTAAATTAATGAATGAATAATATATAACCCGATGCAGTTAGTTGCCCTTCCATTTCGCTGCTCTCATATCTGGTCTAGCTCTGGGATAACACAGAAAATGCAATCGTTCATGTTAAGTTTCCTCGAATGGCAGTAAAATTAATAGTGTATTTCAGAAAAAAAAATCCATCTCTCAGCCGTACTGAGTACCAGCTGCACATACCCTTTTCGAACGGATTCCTGCATGACTCACGGAGTACTCGTTTTTTTTTTCATTTTAACCATAGTTTGAAAGTTTGCACTTTTGCTGCATCCTACGCTTGTAATTCTGATCCAGACAGACGGAACGTTGAATAATTTATCAACTTTGAACTCTTGCCTGACGACGGCATAGCAGGGCAGGATTTATTTTCGTTCTATAGCGACTTCATTTATATCTTTCCTAGTACGCTCGGTAGGGAGTTTCATAATTGATTGTTAATCGATTGAAAACTGAAATATTAAAAGCTTAGGATTCAATCACCTTACACATGAAATCTTATAAATGCTTAAAATTTTATCGAAAGTTTAAGTCTGTTTGATTTATTAATTGTAGGATGAATCACTCTACTGATGGTCTGGCGAGATTGGCTCTGGTGTGAGTATTAGTTATTCTACATTCCAAAAGAAAATTACGCGGACGTTTGCTTGAATAGACACCATTATGAATGGAAAGAATTTTTCCTTTTTCAATCAACTCAATAATACGATAATTGAGTTTTATCACGTGAGAGACTGAGAACTAAGTTCAAGGATCTCTTTATTCGAGCTTATAAAGCTCATAGTAGTACATCTCACAATTTAGTTCCGTCCGTTGACGGACACTTCTATCAGTGGTATCTCCGGTAAACGTGCCGTTTGGGTTTAATGTTTCATTTTCATAAAACATTTGAGCGATAAGATAACGTTGAATAATGACTTCGGGAGCGATGTTTACTCACGAGACAGCATCTAGTTTACCTTATATAAATTAGAAGTGGAGCATTTTGTTAAAGACAAATACGTGATAATAATATTACCTGCCATAATATTTGCTGGTAGATTAAGATACTGGCAAACATTGTTAGAGCAGTCTCAAATAGTAGCGCTTTCCCAAACACTCATCCAACTTTTATCTCAATGAAATTCTGTTCTGCTTCTAGCTGTTCACCACCATTGGACACCACGCCCTTTAAATGCGTCATAGATGGCTAGTTGTTTGATCTGAACTGCCACTGAAGCGTATCGCAACGTATGACACAACGAGCTCGCATCCCATTATCGGTGTTTCATTCAAACGAATTACCTTCCGATGGGATTCAAGCGGGCAGCAGAATCGAGTCAAAACGTCGTGTTTATAATTTTACGATTCAATTCTTCTTCGTACACTCAGTCTGGGGAGTTTGCTATTGTTGAGTGATGATGGACTATCGATTGAAATTCCTGGAGCTACCGGGCCATAAAACTCTAGTTGCAAAAATCTGCTCGAAACTAGAAATGTTTGGATACTGATTTTGCTGGTTTTTATTCAAATTAGTAATATTACATGTCACACCGAACGGCACGAACATAACTCTGGAAGTGTCGGTTAAAGACTGTCCCAGAAAGTATGAACGCAAATAAAAACCGCTGCCATTTCGCAATGGTTCAGAATCTGTCAATTTTCATGGCTGCGTCCTGTTGTTTACACTCTTCTCTAACCACTTGTGCAGTTGTTTATTCGTTTTCATTAGTTTGTTTCGAAATGCGTGGCCTTTCAGCAGAACAACGTCGAAAAATTGTGTACAAATGGTGCACAGAACGCGGACTGTCACTGAGAAAGATAGCAAAAATGGAAAGAGTAAATGAAAAAGCCGTACGAAATGCAATCAGGAAGTTCGGTGAGGATAACACCTTTGAGGATAAACCGAAAATGGGTCGAAAAAAAGTTCCTGCTAACCCTCAGTTGGATAAACGTATACTGAAGGCGTTCGAGCAAAAGAAGCAGGTTTCAGTTCGGGATGTGGCCAAAAAAGTGGGAACTTCGAAGTCAAATGTTCTTCGTGCTAAAGAACGTTTGAATCTTCGAACCTATAAGAAGCAGAAACAACCAAAACGTAGTCCGAAACAAGAAGCATCGATCAGGCCGAGGGTTCGAAGGTGTACAATACGATTCTTGCTGGAAATTTGGACTGCATAATCATGGACGACGAAACCTACGTGAAACTCGATTACAATTTTTTGCTGGGACCACAATATTATACGGTGCGAGAAGGGCAAGTGTTAAACCAGTCCGAGACATCGATTGAAGTCGAAAAATTTGGTAAGAAAGCTATGGTCTGGCAAGCAATTTGTAACTGCGGTAACATTTCGAATCCCTTCATTACCACTGGTTCAATGAACAGCGAAATATACATCAAGGAATGTTTACAAAAACGACTTCTATCAATGATTCGAAGCCACAAGGATCCTGTTGTCTTCTGGCCAGATCTTGCTTCTTGCCACTACTCGAAATCAACGGTAGAATGGTATACTACCAAAAATGTCACTTTCGTGCAAAAAGACATGAATCCATCAAATTGCCCACAACTTCGACCAATTGAGGAATTTTGGGCATTAACGAAGGCACATCTTAGGTTTCGGCAGTTCGCAAGAAGGTGCGCCAGCTAGTCAACAATGGCTAAGTAGCAAATGTTGAGAATAATATTCTGTTGTTGTAGTCTAATATTATCAGTATATCGAATAAAATTTGAATATCTAACACTTGTGAATTATTAACAGCGAAATCAAAGTGCGTCCATACTTTCTGGGACAGTCTTTAGTTGACTTGAATAGAAACCAATGTCACGAACAAATATATCAGGTAGTCGTCAAGGTAGAAATCAAATATTACTCAAACGTGACAATTTCTTGTAAACGGCAAAATTGAATCTCATTTTCTACATAGAGTAAAGAATTCGCTTTTTATGTTTAGAAATTGTTAATTAATGCTATCTACATTAATACGACTATTATACAGGTATTGTTTTGCTAGGTGATTAGGGCGATAGAAAAGTATAAAATTTACTCCAACTAAGCGATATTTTTGTTATCCAAATCAAATTCAAAAAAGTCCGTAAACAGGTTATATCTATCATAATTGAAATTGCGTGGGATAGCTGAGGCCGTAAAGATAAGATAAAACAGTGAATTTACGATTATGCATGAACATTTGCTCCAGTAAAAGCTCTTTATTACAGTACGATCGAAAACAACAACATATTGATGATTCAGAGTAGTGTTTAGCTTTTTTTTAGTAATAAATCTGATTCATTGAGTCCATATTTGACCATGGATGAAACATGGATCCATCACTTCACTCCAAAATTAAAACGATCATCATCTGAGAGAACTGCCGCCAGTGAACCAAGCTCGAAGCATCCAAAGGCACAAGAATCAGTTGGAAAGGTTATGGTTTCAGCAGGGTGAAAATAAAGGAAAAAAGTCGGGAAGTTGGTTTTACCGAAAAATTTAATGAAAAACGGGGAGAAGTATTACTAGTGCAAATATGAGTAACAGTTTTCAGCATTATTTTTTTTTACTCAACAGGCTTGAGCAAGAAACTCAGAGTGTTGAAAAAGATTATTGCTCCACACAGGAAAAAATGATGAAATCTACACGACACGTAATTCCATGATACTTTGAAAGAGCCATCAATTAAAATTCGAATGAAAACCAACGTCGATGTAAATGTAAATTAGAATGCCTTGATTTTTCAATGAACTATAAAACATATTTTAATTTACGCTTAGTTTTGCTTATAAAGTATATTTAAAAGTAAAGATCTGACGAGTAACTTTAATTTAATAATTCAATTTCCTGCTCCAAAGATGTGCATGAAAATAGATGCAAATATTTTTATCTGTGCGTACAGGTTCTATGTTAAACAATCCATTGGAACACCAACATCCAACTAATTTTCGGGGGTTTATCAGCAGATTCCAATTTATCAGCAACCATCAGAGCTTTTTCAGTTGTTTTCAATAACAGCACGATGAATACTCATAATGAAAAATAAAGATAACATGCCTGCTTCTGTTGGATTTTCAACAAGTATACAAAACACTTGCAAAAATGTTGGCAAAAGTCTCAAGTAGGAAAAATTTTTAATTTATTTGAAATCCTGAAATTTGAAATTCTGACAGATGATCGAATCAAAGTCTGTTAGAGAAATCAGTTCACTACAAATGTGATATTGATCTACTGGAACCAGATCAATTGTAGAACGATTTCTCATAAAAGATAAACAAGTTGGGCAATTTGGAAATAAAACTGAGTAGAAACCAGCGGAGAGTTTATTATGACGAACTCGTATTTTCTGGTTACTCCACAAGAGATGCTGAGCATTTAGAACCCTATTAGGAAAAAATAGATCTGCAGTGGGTAAAACCTTTGCGTAAAACAGGGCAGAGGGTAAAACTTTTGCGTAAAACCAAACAAATCTACATCTTCAAAACCATTGTGTGTAAATACTATTTATACTCTTAATTATTTGCATGACATTTGATTATCTGACTCATAGGCGGCTATTTTGTAGAATATAGCTTGTGAGGAAAGTCGAACCACCACGTATTTGTATTACAAAAAAATAATGTTTCATCTATATCTTTCATTAAAATCATCACGAACAACTTACAAAGTGGTTCAAAACTTTCCACGAGTTTTTTTTTAAATGCCAAAATTGAATATATTCGTATAATCCTTATAACTTCGAAATAATTTTTACCGCAATTTAAACACCATATGTCCATATGACAATTTGTTGTGGCATAACCGAGTATTTCTATATCACGAGAATTGAAATCGACAATCGACTTGCCTGCCACCCTGTTCAGTATTTTGAGATGCACATGGCATAATCTTCATCGACTATCTTGAGAAAAGAAACACATAACGATAGCGTTGTTAGATCGTTTGAATGTAGAAATCAAGGGAACATGATCTCATTTGTCGAAGTAAATTCAAAGAACAATATCTCCGAAAATATTCAAAATTCGACTTCGAAACTCACACAACATATCTATTAATAGAAGCTGGGGTCCCCTAGAAGATTGATAGTACCTATTATCTTTCTTCGAACAGTTCCAGCCTAGATTCCAGGTAAAAACCGAAACTTAACCAAGAATAGAACCACTGGGTTTCTCCTTCCATGTCGTAAAAGGAGACAATTACAGGAGTTTCTTTTTTCCTTCAGTTATCAATTTTTTTCAATTTCATTCAACTTATAAATTTCCAGTAAGCTTCTGAGAAAAGTTTTATTTGGTATTTTTTCTTATTTCATGTTATTGCTTGTTTTTCACGATTACAAATTGAATGATAAAAATGAACTATTACGAAATCCGTAAATATTATAATGTTATTAATAGTGATAACATAGATCTCGTGCACCGGCTGCCCAGATCAACCAATATAACAAATTTACCATTTTACGCGGTAAATAATAAAATGGAAATAATAAACAAGCAAGACGCGCGTGAAATCTGTTGATCTTTGTTTGGTGATTTAGAATGATTTGATATAATTTATAGAACCTATTATACTATTTTGTCTAAATCCTATTCACCTATTTATTTCGAAGCAGGTATTTCCATGTAGGAAAAACAGAGGAATTTTTATTCATTACGCGGTAGTATTTAGAATTTTCCTTCAATTTCCACGAATGTGAATCAAGACTTCCTGGGACTTCAATATCGGATATTGTTGAAACGTTCACTCAGGAGTGTGAGTTTAGTGGTGCATCCGAGCATTTTGAAATCGGAACATGCTAAATCGCACGCGAATACTGCCATCACTGAAATCTAAACAAACAAATATCCTGCTCCTGGGACTCTTGTGGAGTGCGCAGTGGTAAACTAACATCCTTTCCCATTCCTTAGACGATATACATTCTGGCCTGGCCCGCGCCAGTACTGATCAATGAATTCTGGGGATATCCGAAGATGTACATTGAAAGATGATTTTCCAGTCCCAGGTCGGATCATCTAGAAATTCTCTGTACAATTTCAGCTAATCCCGATCAGAAACGGAGTACCAGGGGTGGTCGCTCAAGCTCAAGGCAACATATCTATCGATTAAAATAATAAGTGAAAACTTGATTTTTCATAGAGTGCCTCCCTTAAGATGCCATATAGAAAATTCCTGAATTTCATATTCATTCGTCTTCCGGCTCCGAAATTACAGTGTAAAAGTTCAATTTCAAATTACTTACTTTTCGCAAAGATGGCGGGACCGATTTTCACAAAAACTTAAATTCGAATGAAAGGTCTTATTGTCCGAAATAAAACTCCTGAATTTTGTTCGGATGCGACTTCCGGTTCCGGAATTACACGATGATAAGTGTTCAAATTTTTAAACCGTCGTTCAAAGTACGATACCAAAATCGTATAGAATTTTCTAACTTTAACTAAAAACCATTAGGTATGTCAGTTGATGACTTCGATAGTACCGATTGTGGAAGTATCTGCAATAGTAGAACTATCTCATTTTGTACTAATAAATGCACAACAAAACTTTTTTGTTTTCTTTCAAGATTCATAGAAAATCATTTTGAAGAATACCACATTATATAAGTGTTATAAGAAAGATATAAGGTTTTCCTGGAGAGAAGTTTGTAAGTGAAAACACTCACATATCTAACAAACAAACCCACATCTGAATCGAAGAGACCTTATTACAAAGTATCATGCTCGGATATACTCAAACTAAATGACGCGTGTTTTCCTGCATTAGGAGTTTCCTACGAGGCCAGTCCCTAGTTGGACATATAAACACTAAACAAAGTATATATTGTTTTGTACGAAGTTATCTAAGCTCGTGAAGCGTCACTTGGTGGATACGTGTTCTCCTTCAATAACATCATCGAACAATTCTGCAGACAACTTAAGATAAAGGGGACGATGAGTAAGTCGATGTTTTTCACGCAGCCCATCTGGGTTCGACTTCCAACACATAGGATCAGAAAATTTTTCTGGCCCGACTATATGGTTGGCGAATGACTATATGGTTAAAATCTCTAGACTATATGGTTAAAACCTCTAGAACCGAAACAAAAACTTGAGATAAGCTTTAAAAAATCTAAAATAAAATTAAGTTACTATAAAAATCAGAGAAACTTCACACATTAACTTATTATTGATGGCAGCATAGTAGAACGAATCCCCTTACGGAGTGTATCGAAAATAAGCTATCCACAATTTTTTCCTTCAAATTATGATCAAAAACGATATTTTATTCAAATTGAAAATTGATCCTTCATTGTACAAGGTAAAACTTGAGCATAATGAAAACCGGATGAAATTTAAGTTATTCCTTCACGAATTTTTGAACTTTTGATCGAACGCTCTTCATCAAGTTCCGGACAAGTGTTGTATCGCATTTTTGGATGCTTGAGCCCAAAATTTTTCGAACTCCTGCATGTTCCCAGCTGCCTTACCAGTCTTCTTGAAGACCCTTTTCACGATTGCCCAGTAACGTTCGATGGGTCGAAGCTGAGGGCAATTTGGTGAATTGATGCTTTTCTCAACAAAATGTATACCCTTTTCCGCAAGCCAATTGAGAGTGGTTTTGGCATAGTGAGCCGACGCTAAATCCGGCCAAAACAGTGGGGGTGTACTCTGCTTCCTATATGAAGGCAGCAATCTTTTCTGGAGACACTCAGAGCGATAGATTTCTGCATTTATAGTTCCGATAATGTAAAAAATGGTTGACTTCAAATCACAGGAACATATTGCTTGCCATACCAGCACCTTTCGACCGAACTTCTTCCCTTGAATCGACCTGTCCGCATCGCTCACATCCTCCCCAACGACGAGTATTGTGGAACAGGAGCGGTTTTTGAGTCCTCCTTTACATAAGTCTCATCGTCCATCAAAACGCATGCATCCAGGCACTGCAAAAGACGCGAATACAATTTCCGGACCCTTGTAGCTGCTCGCTTCTTCTCTTCTACACTTTGTTTCGAGATTTTCTGTTTCTTGTAGGTCTTCAGGTGATTTCGCCTCTTGATACGCTGGATCATTCCGACACTCGTTCCTGCTTTTTTGACCCAATCACGTATTGACATTGATTTGTTCTTCATGATTAGAGATACCGCTTTCTGGTCCAGTTTTGGGTTGGAAAAACCGGGTTTTCTGCCTCTTCCTGGTAGCTCATCCAAAGAATAGTGTTCCCCAAACTTATTAATGAAGGTTTTAACACCGGCATGATGAATTCCAAACTACTTCGCCAATTTTCGCATAGTAATACCCTTCTCACTTAGCCATGTGTCCAGAACCTTAATTTTAACTTCCTTTTCAATACGTGACATTTTGAAAATGCAGACTTTTAACCGCACAAACAAGTAAACAAACGAAAGCTGACAGCCAAACGCACAGCATGCTGTGATCTGAGCATAAAAAACCATCACAAATACATGCGTACAACACAAATGTATGTTGATAGCTTATTTTCGATACACTCCTTATGAATAATTGATGATAAGGGCAGCGGATGAATCGAGCACTTCACCACCTCTGCTAATGCACTAATGAGTCGAAGACGAAATGCAAAAAAAGAAAAGCGTTTTCCTATATTTCATGCTGTTAATGTTCACCGACGGAAACATTTGTCGTACAACTCTCATCTTTAATAAGAAATTTTTCATAAAATGACACTTTTCGTCTGCTTGACATTTCATGCTGAACTAAGTTTTTTTTTAATCACTATACTTTGACGAACCTTGGACGAAATGCAATTGAAATTCGAATTATTTTTTCCGCAACTTTATGACTTGCACTGTACAAGACCTAAAAACTCTTTACCAAGAATCGTAGTTTCTGATTCTACTGAATGCTTGGCAGTCATGGAAGGGGTAATTGAATATCCCTTTCCGTAAGTGTAAGAGCTCTTATTCTAACCGAACAACATTCGATGGACAATTGTATCAACCATTTTTCTTATGCAGATGCCTCGGTTCTCATTGCCAGTGTTCAGGTGGTTAACACAAACTGGCTCGTTTGGGTATGCAATCCAAAAGACCCTGTACTTGCTCCGAGCCACCTACAAAAGGTTAAAAAAAAAACAAAATAAAATACAAAGGAAATATCATTTCCTCTCTGCTATTAATACTTACCTTTTACCAACACACGGCTACCATCGGAAAAGCCGAAGTTGTCAAAACATGGGATGTACGCAAACGGTATGTACACTTTGTCCAACGTTTGTTTGTTATGTCTACACTCTGCACTGCAACCTGACTGACGGCTGATGGTTATTGATGACTAGTGGTTATTCGGTAGCGATTGGATGGGAGAGAGGGGGGGGGGGAATAAATTTGATTGAACGTAATGCTGATGACTGTTGATAGCGAAGGTAAATGAGTATTAATCAAACATCCTTTTTTTCAATTGTTATTTTCAGATTCAATCCAGCTTTCAATATGGCCACCATAAGGCAGGCAATCAATGAAACAATAGAACGAGGTGAGTTACGAGCAATCGATTGCTAATTATAAAAAAAAGTTTCGATTTGTAATGACCTTAACCTTAGTTAGTAACTATTCGTTCGATCGTGGAACATTGAAACTGATTCGTTTTTAATGTTAGACCTTGGTGTTCTTCTCAAAACAGTTCGTATACCAACACCCACCCGACTGCGGGACCTCATCCGACAGATCCGTGCGGCTAGAACGGGTGCCGAGGAACGGGCAGTGGTCAACCGAGAATGCGCCTACATCCGGAGCACATTCCGGGAGGAAGATTCTGTCTGGCGATGTCGGAACATTGCCAAACTACTCTACATCCACATGCTCGGTTATCCGGCACATTTCGGCCAGTTGGAGTGCCTAAAGCTTACCGCCAGCCCACGGTTCACAGATAAACGGATCGGTTATCTGGGTGCAATGCTGCTACTGGATGAACGGCAGGATGTACATTTGCTGATTACCAACTGCTTGAAAAAGTGAGTTCTGCTGACTGTTTTTATTCATCGCGAATGCACGTGAATAATTTTTTTTCCTCCACAACACAGCGACTTGAACAGTCCGACACAATTCGTGGTAGGTCTAGCGCTATGCACCCTCGGAGCGATAGCCTCACCGGAAATGGCACGGGATCTAGCCGGAGAGGTAGAGAAGCTGATGCGTTCACCCAACGCCTACATCAGGAAAAAAGCAGCGCTCTGTGCGTTTCGAATCATCAAACGGGTTCCAGAGCTGATGGAAATTTTCCTTCCAGCCACTCGGTCGTTACTAAACGAGAAAAATCACGGTAAGTGTCAGCATTTACGTTGATAAGGGCGAGGGCCACTTAATCGGAATATCAACTGGGGGAATTATTTTTAATAGGCGGTGTAATCAAAAGAAGCAGAGCTATCATAAAATTTTGTGCGGTATGGTCTGAATCTGCAATGTTACATTGCTTAATCAAGAAGTAAAATACATAGTCATAGAGAACATGATCCTTCCGACGTGTCAAACACAACTATGCTATTTCGTGAAGCAAACACCGAAGAGCAAAGCAACATCATCTATGTCCAAAGATAAAATCCTGCCAAAATACCCTCATAAACTAGCAAAGATGAAGACGTTGCCATCGTTGCTACATTCATTGCAAATTGGATCTAATTTATTCATACACGCGGGTCGGTAAAAAGGGAGCTCCAGTTCGGATGCCGCCTGTGGATTGTAACGGCCGTGAATTAATTTGCACTCGATGCAAATAACGATACTCCTGTGGTACAGCGGCCGGCAACAAACCAAACCAGTCAGCTGTGCTACTTGCCTGCCGGGTCTTTTGTAATTGTTTCATTTTGAATCATGCCATGAGGGTTTATGTTGATGATGAAACGTAAACGGTGCTATCTTTTAGTGAGGCCGACCAATTTCTCCAAGAGGAATAACCGCACTTTTTCATGTGTACTTACAGTGGTGAATGTTGAACACGAAAAAAGATGGGACATGAAAATACTGTTCGAGGGACGGGTAGGGTCTAACACAGTGGTTTCCAAACTTTTTTGGTCGAATACCCATTTTAAATATATTATTCGTTGCTTATTGCTCATCAAGTAGAAAAAAAAATTAAACTTCTACGACCATCAACATTTTTGCAAATAACTCGAGAATTAAATATAAAATAGATAGAAATGATACAAAAAATAATTTGCTTCTCATCGTTCAAACATTGGATAAGAAAAACAACAACAAAATCTCACATATCATTGCTCAACCAGAGAAATAAAGTGGTAGAGGAATGAAGATTTGAGTGCGATATTGGATTACAGGGGATCAACTAAAATGTGAACTTAACCGACTGTGCACAGTCAGATCAAATACCAAGTTCTTTTCTAGTCGGAAGTATTCTGCGTTGTGTATCATAACATCCACAGTAGTTCAGTTGACAGAGCAATTTCCCCGGATTGTAGAAGGTTGCGGGCGGATTTATAACTGTCTCTGGAAGCTTATGACGCCAGTTTTTGGATTTCATTATTTTCATTTTATCAGTCATAATTTCAGACCGTCTTTTCGATAGGTGAAGTTTTGTGTTTTCTTTTTGTGGCGAATGTGGACAACACTATGATTTTTTTAAAAGCTCGCTCAAAAGTAACTTTTCGGGTCATTTCTAGTTCTGGTTTTACTTCTTGTGTGAAAGATAAAAACGAAAACATTTTAAATCCAACAGTTTATTTGAGGTCAAACAGTTTATTTGCGACTCTCAAGCGACGACTTTCCACAGGAAAATTAGGGAAAAAATAAGTTTTGTTGATAAAGATGTGCATGACTGTGTTTATTACATTTGTCAGTAATTTCTATGAAAAACTCCCAAGTCCTCTCACTCAGTAATAACTAAGCGATAATTAGATCTGGATTCAGGTCTTGAACACTTAATTAAAATTTTAGATTAGAAACTATCGAACAAATTTGCTGGATCAGAATACAGAATCTGAATCTGGATTTTTGAAAAAGATACTTTATCCGAATATGGATTCTGAACTTGAAGCAGAATTTAGTACTTATATTTGGAACATGGATCTGGATTCTAGACCTGGAGTTAAAGACTGTCCCTGAAAGAATGGACGCACTTTGATTACGCTGTAAATAATTCACAAGTGTTAGATATTCAAATTTTATTCGACATACTGATAATATTAGACTACAACAAAAGAATATTATTCTCAGCATTTGCTACTTACTCTTGCGAACGTTCCTCATTAAATTCCGTACAGAATTCTTGGTGACAAGTTTTGACACTTTTTCCATTCTTTTTCGAACTGTTGAATGGTTTCGGCTGCCGAGACATGTTTCCTAAGATGTGCCTTCGTTAATGCCCAAAATTCCTCAATTGGTCGAAGTTGTGGGCAATTTGGTGGATTCATGTCGTTTAGGACGAAAGTGACATTTTTGGTAGTATACCATTCTACCGTTGATTTCAAGTAGTGGCAAGAAGCAAGATCTAGCCAAAAGATAACAGGATCCTTGTGGCTTCGAATCATGGGTAGAAGTCGTTTTTGTAAACATTCCTTGATGTATATTTCGCAGTTCATTGAATCAGTGGTGATGAAGGTTTTCGAAATCTTACCGCAGCTACAAATTGCTTGCTCCATGATTATGCAGTTCAAATTTCCAGCAAGAATCGTATTGTACAGCTTTCGAACCCTCGGCCTGATCGATGCTTCTTGTTTCGGACTACGTTTTGTTTGTTTCTGCTTTTTATAGGTTCGAAGATTCAAACGTTCTTTAGCACGAAGAACATTTGACTGCGAAGTGCCCACTTTTTTGCTCACATCCCGAACTGAAACCTCCTTCTTTTGCTCGAACGCCTTCAGTATACGTTTATCCAACTGTAGGTTAGCAGGATTTTTTTTTCGACCCGTTTTCGGTTTATCTTCAAAGGTGTTATCCTAACCAAACTTCCTGATTGCATTTCGCACGGCATTTTCACTCACTCCTTCCATTGTTGCTATCATTCTCAGTGACAATCCGCGTTCTGTGCACCATTTGTACACAATTTCTCGACGTTGTTCTGCTGAAAGTCCACGCATTTCGAAACAAACTAATGAAAACGAATAAACAACTGCACAAGTGGTTAGAGAAGAGTGCAAACAACAGGACGCAGCCATAAAAATTAACAGATTCTGAACCATTGTAAAATGGCAGCGGTTTTTGGTTGCGTCCATACTTTCTGGGACAGTATTTAGATTATGAATCTAAACTCCTGACAGAGATTTTATCCTTGATGCTGGACCTGGATTCTGCGCCAGAATTTTGTTTTCTGAACTTCTGACAGAGTTTTCAAAATTAAACTTTCAACCAATTTTGCACTTGAACTGTGAGTCTGAATTGGATTCTGGACTTGAGTTCTCTGGGATTCCTCAATTCTAAACTTGAACCTAAATTTTTGACAGAGATTCTAATCCTAGAGCAGGATTCTGAATCAGGACCCTGGAGTTGGATATCCGACAAGGTTTCTGGATCTAGACATGGTTTTTGAACTAGAATTCTGACAGAGATTCAGACCCTGAGACAGAAATCTACCCTTGGATACTAAGTATAGATTTGGATTCTAGAACTGAACCTGATTTCTTGGCTTGAACTTTCGATGCAGGTTTCGGATCTAAACCTGGAGCAGGATTCTGGAGCTGGATTCAGGATTTCAAATTTAGTCAACAAAATTGACAGAGATACTGGGAATGCACCAGAATCGTGAACCTTGATCCTGATTTTGGATTCTGAATCTGAAGCTGGATTCAAAAAACATAACTCATGACTTGGATTCTGGGCCAAAATTTTGAAGCATGTTTAAGAACCTGGTTTCTGGATCTGAGTTATGGACCTGCATTCTGACCTTGGATCCTAATTCTGCATTCTAAAACTGACACAACTGAATTCTTTATTTGGATTCTGAATCTGGACCTGGATTCTGTACATGTATTTTAAGGAGTGTATCGATAAGTTGTTAGCAACATTCAAACAGTTATTACTCTGAAATGGCTTAATTTTTTGCAGCGTGTTTTGCGGTGACATGTTTGTTTACATGTCAATAACAGCTGCGCAATCGATTGGTTTCGGTACGGTTTATCGTTTCAATGATGAGTCGAATAGATCCGGAAACGCGAAAGAAAATTCTGCACACTTGGTGCTCAGAAAGTGGTGTCACGTACAACGAAATTGCAAAACGGGTGAAAGTGCACCACACCAGTGTCAAAAATATTATCGAGAAGTTCGGTAAGACCCTTTCCATTAAGGATTTGCCCCGATCCGGTAGGAAAACGGGTCCCAGTCAGCCCGACCGGGACTTAAAAGGGGTTGAGTACATCAAGAAAAACCCATCGGCGTCGACGCGGGATTTGGTCAAGCAGTTCAACACCAGCATCGGGATGATTCAACGAATCAAAGTTCGGAACTCCCTGAAAACGTACAAGAAACAGAAGGTGCCGGAAAAGTCCCTGGTACAGCAAGTTCAGGCCAAAACAAGAGTGCGAAAACTTTATAACCGGATTCTACAGAATAAAGACGGATGCATCCTGATCGACGACGAAACCTACGCCAAGGAAGACTCTCGAGCGCTGCCCGGACCGCAATATTATACGAAATCGGTGTACCAGGACCTGGACGACGCTGACACCACGGTGGCGATGGAAAAGTTTGGGCAGAAGGTGTTGGTCTGGCAAGCAGTTTGTACCTGTGGTTTGCGGTCGCCAAGGTGTACGAGGAAGAATGTTTGAAGAAGAGAATGCTGCCACTGTACAGAAAGCATAAGGCTCCTCCTCTCTTCTGGCCGGATTTGGCTTCAGCCCACTACGCCAACTCCGTTCTACAGTGGTTGTCAAAAAATAATGTACAATTCGTGGAAAAGGACATCAACCCACCGAACTGCCCGGATCTTCGGCCAATTGAAAGGTATTGGGCAATTTTCAAGTGGCACTTTCGGAAGGAAGGTACAGTGACCCAAAACATGCAGGAGTTCAAAAAAAAACTGGATAGCTGCCACCAGGAAAGTCACAAAAGTAACTGTGCAGAATTTAATGAAGAATGTCAAGTCCAAAGTGCGAGCGTTTCACAGAAACTAGGTTTTTCTTCAATATAATCAGTGAAGTACATAGAAATGTAATTTTTCTACAATATGTTATATCGAAAACTGATGTCAAAATATGTTTTTTTTTCGCTTCTTTATTCAATAATCAATGTTGCTAACTACTTTTCGATACACTTCCTAAGCCAAGATCTGGAATTCTGGCCCCGAATCAGTTGCTGACAGAGTTTTTGAACCTGAAACTAGATCTTGAACCTTGACTCTTCATCTGAATTCTGGACTTGAATTCTGGACCTAGTTTCAGAACATGGACGTGGCTTCTTGAGCAAAAATTGGGATCCGAATTTTAGGCCTGAATTTTGGACCATAGGTTTTCGTGTGTTTCGTACATAAGCTCTGATCCCAGGCCTAGATTCTGGGTCTGAATTTTAGGAACGTAAATTCTGAACCGGGAAGCAGGATTCTGGGTCTGAATTCCGAACATGAATCTGAATTCTGGATCTGACCTCAGGATTCTGAACAAGGTTTTGGACTCGAACTCTGAAAATCATTCTGACCATTTGGATTCTGAACGTGGACCTGATTTTTTTTGTATTTTTTATGAATTGAATTTGGAGCACATTGAAGTCTTTTTTTATGCGAGTTTACGTACCGCATAACTCTGAAAATTCACATGAAAAAACCGTATAACTCTAAAAATTCGCATAAAAAAACCGAATAACTCTGAAAATTCGCATAAAAAAGTCGCATAAAAAAACCGCATAAAAAAGACCTCAGTGTATAGACATGATATGAATTTCTAATTTCGTTTCATTAGACTATTTACACTCATTCTTATTTGACCAATTCGAAGCAGCACTTAAATTTTCATCTTCTTACTTTCGTTTTCTTTCTCACAAATCTCACAAGAATTAAATGATGTAGTAATCACATCATATTTGCAACTGATAGATTGGAATGGAATTGTTTTTCGCAATGATATATGTCTGTATAAATTTGTCTGTATAAATTTGTCATGATTACATTTTACTCCGGACCTTTCACAGAAATTTTTTTTAAGTATCGAAGTCCACTATTTACGACTCATTGCCCAGCTGTTAACAATTTTGAGTTTCTACCCACTGAAAATCAGCTATTGCTCACTAGTGGGCTATAGGGACCAGTTTGGGAATCACTGTCTAACATTTCTTAAAAAATCATTAAATCATTAAATTTTGTATTGTAAAAGAATATTTTATCAAATTTTCAAGCCTATCGGAACAAAACTCTGGAAGTTATGAACCTTTATTTTTTCTTGTCTCATACTGCGAAGAGACAAGAGCTCGGCACACAGGCCCAAGAGTTCTGTTTTGATTGATTTGAAAACTTGAAATATCATTCTTGAAATATTTATTATAACGAAACGTTATCAGGGTCATTTCGCCGAAAGTCATTTCGCCGAATGACATTTCGCCGAATGGGCCATTTCGCCGAAAGGGTCATTTTGCCGATTCCTGCAATTGTCTTTATATTATAATTGGAATTGATTTAAAATAAACACAAATGAATCATAATACGTTAACGCCCGTTTTGTTGATCTACAATTGTACTTCTTGAATAAAGATTGATTCATGAACCTAAAAACTGATTTCCCAAGGAATGTTGTTGACTATTAGCCACTAAGCATCAATTCAATTGCATAGGTGTATCTACCAAGCAAGTGCAAGTGGTATTTTTCGTGTACTAAATGAACAAATATCTAATGCGGCTTCGCCACATCGATTTGATTCGTGTGCTGTCCGACCTCGCTACCGCTCGTTCGGACCTAACTAAGGCAAAGAAACCTAGCTTTGAGTAGACCGGGCAAACGAAGCGGTTACAGGTTTGCATGCAAGGGGCCGCCGCTTCCGACGGCGGGTCGGCGGCCACCTCAGCCAGCGTCGGTTACATCAGTTATACAGGAGGCCTTATAACACAACAAATGAATGATTTGATATATTCGAAATGACCCTTTCGGCGAAACGACTTTCGGCGAAATGACCTATTCGGCGAAATGACTTTCGGTGAAATGGCATTCGGCGAAACGACTTTCGGCGAAATGGCTTTCGGCGAAATGACCCGCTCCCCGAAGTACAAAGAAAAAATGTATTTTTTCAAAAGTGTAAAAAATAATTTGTTTCCTTCGATTTTAAAGACAAACTTTAATCGCGTTTTTCTCGAAAGCACGCTTTAAAAATCCGTTTCCACCGTCACTTAAAAACTATTTCAACTATTATTTTCAAATTTTGCACACACTTTCAATCTATAAAATACCCAACCAAAACGTTTTCTTTTTCGATTTTTTTTGTTACTTTGAGGAGGTTTTACAGCTGCAAAATGGCGGATTTTTTCGTGGAAATCGAAATTTTGATTCGAAACAACCACCAAAAATTCAAAAAAAAATTAAAATAAAACGTATTAAAACATAGGCGTTATGATTTCTAAAACGCTACAAATTTTTCGCAGTCGACTAATTTCTTAATATTTTTTCACGAAAAAAATACAAAATGTTGTTCGAATGATGCTTTTGAATAATAGCTCCACAAAATTTTCAAAAATGGTTGCTAAATATTTTTGATCGAGCCCACCAAGTTGAAAATTCAAAAAAAAATTGAATTGATGGATTAACATTTAGTTTTTGTTCATCACATCCAGAGTATTTCAATTGGCAGAATGGTTTCCCCGGATCGGAGAAGGTTGTGAATTAAGAACTATCTTAATTATCTATCTGATGTCACTAGGTTTCGTATTTCGTTATTTTCATATTATCAGTGATTTTTCCAATCTGCTTTTTCGTTGGTCAAAGCATCAAAGCTAAACATTGGACATGTAACCATACAAAGTGTGGTTTAGGCATGTGTGGCCAAAACTGTGTATTTTGCCTAGCTTCCAATTTTTTTTTTTTTTGGTTTAGGCTGAGACAAAACTAGCTGACAGTTTCATACGATCCATTTGTTTTCGAACATAGTTCCACATCATACAAAAAACAGCTAACCTTCAGTAATTCTGATTTTCAAATCACTTCACTTGCAAACGTTGAATAATTTTGACTTCGTGATTGAACCGATTCATAGGTGAAGATTTTGATTAACAATTATCTAATTATCTAACAACAAACAGGGACATCTATATTTAAGATCGTCAAATCTCGAAATTAAGCCATTCTGATAGAATTCTTAACTCCTGCACTTTTTTTTTTCATAAATACGTTTATTTCATAGGCAATATACATAAGTTTTTCTTCGCCGTGGCATCCACAATACATAGTAGTTTAAACCTAATACATTTCGAATATCATATTAGTATGTTGGTACTCATTAGTTAATCTAAACACTGTTTTTATCAAGCGAGTTGCTATTTTAATTACATTAAATAAAATACATTTATTTTGTACATGATCTTATAACTATTTCAGGATTGTTTGTATCAGTTCACCACTTATATTCAATATCCTATAGTTGGCTATTGGTTGAACTCATGGAAGAGAAAACAGTTTAACATAAAATAAAATTTAAATTGGAACTCCAATGGATTTAATGAAATGATAAAGAAGTTTCATGTATGGAAGGTCACGACAAGCAAGAATGTCGCGAACTGGGACATTGGATAGTCTACCTTGGGTACGCAAGGAATTTATTAGTTGAGATCTGACATCACGAAACTCCACGCATGTCCAAACAACATGGTCAATATCGCGGTAACCTTCGCCGCAAGCACAATGATTAGTCTCGGAAAGTCCAATTCGAAGGAGATGTGCATCTAACGTGTAGTGATTGGACATGAGTCTGGACACCACACGAATGAAATCTCTACTCACATCCAGTCCCCTGAACCATGCCTTTGTCGATATTTTAGGAATAATTGAGTGCATCCACCGACCCAGATCATCTTTATCCCAAGAAGCTTGCCAGCTGGCAAGTGTTCTTTGGCGAGACGCGCTATAGAATTCGTTGAAAGCAATCGGTCTCTCATAAATTTCACCCTCAATAGCACCACGTTTGGCTAAAATATCGGCTCTTTCATTGCCTGGAATGGAGCAATGAGCCGGAACCCAAACTATTGTGATTAGATAATTATTATTCAATATGTCGTTCAGACACTGTTTTATTTTACCCAAGAAAAACGGTTCATTTTTGCCAGCAGCGTTTGAGCGAATGGCTTCAATTGCACTCAGACTATCTGTGAAGAGGAAATAATGGTTTGGAGATAATGTGACGATTACATTCAAGCTATAATGAACTGCTGCTAACTCTGCTATATAAACAGATGCAGGTTCTTGAAGCTTGAATGAGGCCGAAACATTATTGTTGAACATACCAAACCCTGTCGCTTCTTCCATTCGCGATCCGTCCGTGTAAAACATTTTCTCAGAGTTAATATGCCTGAACTTACTTGAAAATATTTTTGGGATTTCCATAGAGCGTAGGTGGTCCGGGATTCCACGCACTTCGCGCTGCATGGATGTGTCGAAAAATAAAGTTGAGTCAGGTACATTTAGGAGGCTGACACGGATAGGAATATATCTTGAAGGGTTGATTTCCTGTGACATATGGTTAAAATATACTGTCATGAATTTTGTTTGAGATCGAAGCTCGACTAGTCGTTCGAAATTATTAATTACCATGGGATTCAGCACATCACATCTTATTAGCAGGCGTGATGAAAGCTCCCAAAATCGATCTTTTAATGGAAGAACTCCCGCCAGAACTTCAAGACTCATTGTATGTGTCGAATGCATGCAGCCTAAAGCAATTCGCAAACAACGGTACTGAATTCGCTCAAGTTTGATAATATGAGAATTTGCAGCGGAACGAAAACAAACGCATCCATATTCCATCACTGAAAGTATCGTTGTCTGATACAATTTTATTAGATCTTGCGGATGAGCACCCCACCAAGACCCTGTTATTGTTCGAAGAAAATTTACTCTTTGTTGGCATTTCGTTATCAGATACCTAATGTGTCCTCCCCACGTGCATTTGGAATCAAACCACACCCCGAGGTATTTGAAAGTCAAAACCTGTTCGATTATTCTTCCCATCATATAAAGCTGAAGTTGCGCGGGATCATGCTTTTTTGAAAAGACGACCAGCT
Organism: Malaya genurostris; assembly: GCF_030247185.1. Classification (NCBI taxonomy): domain Eukaryota; kingdom Metazoa; phylum Arthropoda; class Insecta; order Diptera; family Culicidae; genus Malaya; species Malaya genurostris. Next base: position 329,296,147 of record NC_080571.1, read on the forward strand.
CTGTTTTCTCCGCAGAGAATTCGATACCAAGATGGACAGCCCAAACGGACAATTTATCTAAGGTATCTTGCAATGGTTTTTGCAGATCAATAGCTTTGGATCCAGTAACTGAAACCACGCCATCATCTGCCAATTGTCTTAGTGTACATGGGGTTACTAGACAGCTGTCAATGTCATTCACGTAAAAATTATAGAGGAGCGGACTGAGGCATGAGCCTTGCGGGAGACCCATGTAGCTAATTCTGATTGTTGCCAAATCGCCATGTGAAAAATGCATGCGTTTCTCTGACAAAAGGTTGTGCAAATAATTATTTATAACCGCTGGGAGTCCATGTTGGTGGAGCTTGTCTGAAAGAACATCAATGGAAACTGAATCAAATGCTCCTTTAATGTCTAAAAATACAGATGCCATTTGTTGCTTTTGAGCGAAGGCAATTTGGATGTCAGACGAAAGTAATGCAAGGCAATCATTCGTCCCTTTATTTCTACGGAAGCCAAACTGAGTATCTGACAACAAACCGTTCGTCTCGACCCAAGTGTCGAGACGTCGTAGAATAATTTTTTCGAACAATTTTCTGATGCAGGACAACATCGCAATGGGTCTATATGAGTTGTGATTGGAAGCTGGTTTCCCCGGTTTTTGAATGGCGATAACTTTCACTTGTCTCCAGTCAGGTGGAACAATATTTTGCTCAAGAAACTTGTTGAACAATTCCAACAAACGTCTTTTTGCGAGGTCGGGCAGATTCTTCACCAAGTTGAATTTAATTCTGTCCAATCCAGGAGCGTTATTGTTACAAGACATGAGTGCTATGGAAAATTCCATCATTGAAAAGGGGCTATCAATGGAATCATCATTTGAAGAAGACTCCCTAACAATGCTATGCGTAGGAACGGAATCTGGACAAACTTTCCTCGCAAAATCAAATATCCATCGATTCGAGTACTCCTCACTCTCATTTCCTACGTTACGATTCCTCATTCGTCTGGCCGTATTCCAAAGAGTGCTCATTGAGGTTTCTCTTGACAAACCTTCCACAAAATGTCTCCAATAGCTGCATTTCTTAACCCGAAGTATGTTCTTGTACTTGGTTTCTAAGACCAAGAATTTTTCAAAATTCTGAGGAGTTCCTCCTCCTCGTTTTAAAAACGTCTTGAAAGCATTTTGTTTCGCGTGTTTAGCATCTGAGCACTCTTTGTCCCACCAAGGATTTGGAGGTCTTCTGTTAGACGATGGACCAAGAAATCGTTTGGTTTGGGCTTGTTCTGCGGCCTCCAGAATCGAACAAACGAGGAAGTCATATTCTTCAAGTGGGGGAAGCTCTTCCATTGAAGTTAAGACACTTGAAATATTACTTTGGTATTTAATCCAGTCAATATTTTTTGTCAAATCATATGGAATATTAACTGAATTAGCAATGCCTTTGTTACTGCTAATTGAGATGATGATTGGTAAATGATCGCTACCATGTAAATCAGGAAATACTTTCCAGGTGCAATCTAGTCGAATTGAAGTCGAACAAAGAGATAAATCTAATGCACTTGGACGTGCAGGAGGTCTTGGGATCCGTGTCATGCTACCCATATTTAGTACCGTCATGCTAAAATTGTCGCAAATATTATATATTAGAGATGATCTGCTATCATTGTAAACGGAACCCCACATCATTCCGTGCGAATTGAAATCTCCTAAAATCAAACGTGGAGCAGGAAGGGCTTCGACAATTTCATTATGCTGTCGTTGTCCAACTTGAGCTCTTGGAGGAATATATACCGAAGCAATGCAAATGTCCTTTCCTTTAATGTTTATTTGACAAGCAACAACTTCTATACTAGAAGTCGAAGGAATGTTTAATCTATAAAAGGAATAACATTTCTTAATTCCTAAAAGCACTCCACCATACGGGGAGTCTCTGTCGAGACGTATAATGTTAAAGTCATTAAAATTTAAGGCTATGTTTGATGTAAGCCATGTTTCGCACAAAGCAAATACATCACATTTTTGACTATGCAACAAAACTTTAAATGAATCAAGTTTTGGCATGATGCTTCGACAATTCCACTGCAGGACAGTGATTGAATCATTTGCGGCGGATGATAAATTATCCATCAAATGATACAAAACCTGAAAGAGCTGGCCATTGAGCTGATAACTGTTTCAAAAAAGTTCTAGCTATTGGAAGGAATGCTGTTATGATGGTCTTTAGAGGTTCAGAAATATTGAATGCAGCGAAAATCCATTCTACAATTTCCGAAAATTTCAGTAATCCTGTTGGTGAATGTGAAATGGAGCCCACTGGATTATTGTCTTTTCTTGAGCTAGTTCCTGGATTGGTTTGTGAATTTGACAAACCAGGAGGCACAGTTTTTGGTTTTAAATTTGGCTTTTTAGCTTTAACACGGGGATCTTTTTTTGAAGGTATAATTTTAGGTGTCTTTTTTGGTATTTTGTGGTTTGTTAATCTCCTCTTAACAGACCCTTGAGGAGTGACAAACGAGGTATCTTCACTATTTCCGTCAGAGTCAGATTCCTCTGGCTCCGCAAGATTTGAAAAACCGTTTTCGGTTTCCAAAGGGGAGACATGTATGACCGTTTTGAGCATTTCTGCATATGTGCGCTTAGACCGTGCTTTTAAAGAAAGCTTCATTTTGTCTTTACGCAGCTTAAATGCAGCGCACACTGAAAGATCATCATGAGGGCTTTCCCCACAATAAACACATTTTTCAACATCTTTATCGCAAAGATTATCCTTATGAGGCCCTTGACATTTGATACATTTGGACTTATTACTACAGTAAGTAGCTGTATGTCCGAATTTTTTACAGTTCGTGCAATTCATAACATGCGGTACGAAAAGCCGAACAGGAAGACGAATTTTATCGATATAGACATGGCTAGGCAATGCAGATCCGGCAAATGTTACGCGAAACGAATCTGAGGGACGATAAGACTTTTTTCCATCGACAATAGATGCTGAGTACAATTGTTTGCACTCGAGTATCTTAACTCCCTCAAGCATGGAGTTTTTAAAACGGCCAACTCCATTTTTAAGTAAATCATCTGCTGTCAGACTTGCTTCAGTCACAACACCGTCAATTTCTACCTCCTTCGATGGAATGTAAACTCGATATTCAATAGCAAATAATTTACAGGTTACAATATCGTTTGCCTGTTTCAAGTCGTTAACTACAACTCGAATTTTATCTCTATTAACCTTACAGATTTCTTTAACTTCAGAGAAATGTGATGTCAAATCCTTTGTAATTTGCATCAAGTTTAAAATCTTTTCTTTTTTTCGAAGATAGACTATCCATGGCCCAGTGGTACCCTGTGGATAATGTTTAGCCCTCGGAGTATTTAAACTTTTACTAGTATCCGGAATCGGATTCGGATGATCTTCCATGAGATCATCCATTACATTAAATTTTTTTTGTAAATTAATAATACCAAAATAAAAACTTATGTTTAGTAAAATTTCAGATATAAGAAATAAAAAATAAATTAAATTAAATCTACCTTGTAGCTGATGTCTCTGTTCCTTTATCGTGAAGAACGACGTGAAGCTCTTCCAACGATTTCCAATTGGCAGTCTTTTGCTGTTTCCAATTGGCAGTCTTCTGTCGTTTACTGCTATCTCAGTTGCTCTGCCGTCGTTGTGAACACCACTGCACTTGCTGTACCTGACCCCAGGTACAGTGCTTTTGCTCTTGGTGGCGATCAAATGCGATGCTTGCAGTGTAGCACCTCGCGATATATGCCGTCTCTTTTGATCCTACGCAGCGTACAAATTCTGGTACCTGGTAGATCAGCACTGGGTTGCTTTAGCACCTCTGTGCCTTTGCACCCCTTCGTCTTCGCACCTTTATGCGATGGCACCTCTGTGACTCGTCACTTCTATGCTCTCGCACCTCTGTGTCTCTACACCTCTGTGCGTATGAACGGGATGGCCTTCGTTGCTAGCTTTCCAGTCGGGAAACGCCCCGAATATTGCGTTTGCTATGGGCAGTTTAACTACCTGAAGCTTAGAATTGTCTCGGTAGCAGCCGTTAACTCACGAGCCAGTACAATCGAAACACAACCTCTTCGCTTGAATGGTTTTTACTGAATGAACTCCTGCACTTCTCCATCTTTAGCCTATCGTTGACATCCCATATTGCGTTTAAACTTTAAACGTTTCCATGTGAAGCTTAAAAGTTTTTCTCTTAATTGAATTGATTGGCGTCGAAACAAGAATAGCAACGTGTAAAATTTTGCTCGTCCATCAAGAAAATCCAAGCTACTCGCATACAAAGTAGCCTAGATTGATTAATGTGGCAAAACTGGAGGGGTTGGAGTCGAACACCGGAACGTCTGTACAAGCTTTTGTTTCCTTTCCTAAAGCAGTCCACGTGCTCCGTTTTGTTTTGGCTGGAATTATCGACTCGGCATCAGGATTTCATATCGATTAGCAGACTATCTCTACATATTAAAATTTGGGATAATGCAATAGTTCAATCAATTCACGAATGGGTGGTATTTTTTCATGCTTACTTTTATAAACGCTTCACGTAATAAAGTGAATTGATATACTTTTTACACCTGAAACCTGTTTCGCACTGCCAATTTTTTTCGTGTACAAACTGCACATGTCCAATCACTCAATAATTCATATACCGTCGAAGCACCGATGTTCACTCCCCGAAAAATATCGGTTGCAAAGAAACCGTCCTGTGGCCAACATTGGTAGCCGGTACGGTGTCTGCTATAGTAAAAAGACGTACATACACAAAAGTGATGACACACGTATCAGCTTTATGGCTGTTTATTGCACAGCTTCCGTATCAGTTCGTCATGGTTGAATGTGAGCTGCGTACGTTTTTCACGTAATAAAACATCAATTGACTGAAATGCATACTTTAGCACACACGTCAGTTTATTACTTGCGGTGGATATGGAATGGAACATTTGAGGACAACTTATTAATTGAAAAGCAGTAAACATTTTAATCGTTTGCGTAGAATGAAGAATCAGAAATTGAATACTCTCTTAAAGTGTTTTCCAATTAGAATTCGGCTGCATGAACCCAGGTTCGAATGTTTTGATTTAGAAAAAATATTTGTGTTGAGTTCTAAAGATTAGGTACTTTCATAGAAGCAAATTGCATAATTATTCTGAAGGCGTGCGGATAAAGTCATGTACATATTTGGAATTACCGCATCCTCTGTCGCACTCAACGAATCTTAGTTGTCTGAAAAAGATTACTAGGAGTCATTTATCAGTGTTTTGCCTTTCTCATATAGGAAGGTTATGCAATCGCTGTGAAAAACAAAAAAAAATCTTTAAAATGTATGCATTTTTTGGCTGGATAAATCAACATAAAAAAAGTTTCGCCCTTTCTCAATTTTTTTCCTCGCGTTTTTGTGTGAAATTAGCTTAGTTTCCGCGGCTAAGGAGTGTATCGATAAGTAGTTAGCAACATTCAAACAGCTACTCTAAAACGGCTTAATATTTTGCAGCGTGTTTTGCAGTGACATGTTTGTTAACATGTCAATAACAGCTCGATTGGTTTCGGTACGGTTTATTGTTTCAATGATGAGTCGAATTGATCCGGAAACGCGAAAGAAAATTCTGCACACTTGGTGCTCAGAAAGTGGTGTCACGTACAACGAAATTTCTAAACGGGTGAAAATGCACCACACCAGTGTCAAAAATATTATCGAGAAGTTCGGTAAGACCCTTTCCATGAAGGATTTGCCCCGATCCGGTAAGAAAACGGGTCCCAGCCAGCCCGGCCGGGACTTAAAAGTGATTGAGTACATCAGGAAAAACCAATCGGCGTCGACGCGGGATTTGGCCAAGCAATTCAACACCAGCATCGGGATGATTCAACGGATCAAAGTTCGGAACTCCCTAAAAACACACAAGAAACAGAAGGTGCCGAAAAAGTCCCTGGTACAGCAAGTTCAGGCCAAAACAAGAGCGCGAAAACTGTATAACCGGATTCTACAGAATAAAGACGGATGCATCCTGATCGACGACGAAACCTACGCCAAGGAAGACTCTCGATCGCTGCCCGGACCGCAATATTATACGAAATCGGTGTACCAGGACCTGGATGACGCTGACACCACGGTGGCGATGGAAAAGTTTGGGCAGAAGGTGTTGGTCTGGCAAGCAATTTGTACCTGTGGTTTGCGGTCGTCGATTTTCTTCACGAAGGGCACAATTAACGCCAAGGTGTACGAGGATGAATGTTCGAAGAAGAGAATGTTGCCACTGTACAGAAAGCATAAGGCTCCTCCTCTCTTCTGACCGGATTTGGCTTCATCCCACTACGCCAACTCCGTTCTACAGTGGTTGTCAAAAAATAATGTACAATTCGTGGAAAAGGACATCAATCCACCGAACTGCCCGGATCTTCGGCCAATTGAAAGGTATTGGGAAATTGTCAAGCGGCACTTTCGGAAGGAAGGTACAGTGTCCCAAAACATGCAGGAGTTCAAAAAACTGGACAGCTGCCACCAAGAAAGTCACAAAAGTAACTGTGCAGAATTTAATGAAGAATGTCAAGTCCAAAGTGCGAGCGTTTCACAGAAACTAGGATTTTCTTCAATATAATCAGTGAAATGCATAAAAAAGTAATTTTTCTACAATATATCGAAAACTGATGTCAAAATATGTTTTTTTTCGCTTTTTTATTCAATAATCAATGTTGCTAACTACTTTTCGATACACTCCTTAAGACAAATCTACGGGTAATTTCGTCGTTCCATTTACTTTCGATTACTTAGACTCGATAGTTTTACACGGAACGACCGAAATCAGCATTTTCGCGAAAAATTTAGTTGATTTGCTGATTTTAGTTAGTTATTTTTTGAGACAACTAAAAAAATCTTACTTTTGCTGATTTAGATTTTTTATTCTCATTCCCTTAATAATAATAAAATATTTGTTGAAATGACTATTTTTTTTAGTTGAATTCACAAATTAAACGTGCTGTCATTTCTTAGCTAAGGCACATTTCATTTCCATTCAACTAATTTTTTAGTTGAATTAAAGAAATATAATGTTGTTTTCAACCAATATGAATGGTTGAATTGGCTTCTGCAATCTGCAGCTATATGGCGCCCTGTCACCGAAACGGTAACACCGTAATGACTACTAGCCACTAGATGGCACACTACTGCCGAAAAAATTTCAGACGCGGTTGTCTTTTCTATATTGGCAGGTATAAATACGATGTTGTATTGGAGAAAAAGACATAAACGAAACGTAAACATCGTTTTGAATTTTTTTCTTCTTAATCACTGTTTTCTTCATTCTCACTGAAAACTTTGAGCACTCGGAAAACAAAAACCGAATACAAATAGTACACCGGACGGCGCAGCTCGGAAGGTTTGAAGATACAAAAAAACTTCATCACAATTAGAGTGAAACATTCGAAATTCACTTCACTGTTCCGCGTAAAAACATTATTACGCACAATCGCTTCAAGTGCGCACAAATTCTGAATAAATACGATTTCCACTAACAGTTTACGACATTTTTACATTTCGGTTTAGAAATTTAAATAAAGATATATCGAACACATGCGAAAAACATCAAAACAATTTTCAAGCAGTTTCAATAAGATTGTCCTTTTCAGCTTTTTAATGGATTGTTTTGCTTTGACACTTCTCATGAGTTTTTGGCTAATAAACTTGTTAATAATACCCATTTCAGTTTTGGTTTCTTTGTGCTGTCCTTCAGTAATGATGGTGATAGATAAATAGAAACAAATTTTCTGATTTTAATAACAAAAGTAGTTGTCAATGAGAATTTCGTGTTGGATTGAAATATTTCTGGTTTGTGTCCAGGATATTCACCAACTAAACACATTCTCTAAAAATAAGAGTTTTTTCAGCAAAGTAAATTCTCAATTTTAACTAATTTTATAGTTATTTTGGAAATTTTGTTGTTAAAATCAACTAATTCAAAATCAGTAATACGAATTAGGCGCAGAGCTAATTTCGGTAGTTCCGTGTACTTTCGTAAGATTCGCCCATTTTTGGAAAACAGCTGATTTCACTTCAAAGGACAATTTACTTGTTTAAACTTGCAAAATAACTTTTCTCCGCTGACACTAAGTGTAAACTAAAATAAAAATTATTTTTGTGAACAAAATTTTGTTTGTTTTTTGCCTTTCTCATATAGAAAGGTTATGCAATCACTGTGAAAACCGAATTTTGAACCGAGACCCGGAGGGCCGAGTGTCATATACCATTCGACTCAGTTCGTCGAGTACGCAAAATGTCTGTATGTGTGTTTGTGTGTATGAGTGTGTGTATGTATGTATGTGACATTTTTTGCACTCACTTTTCTCAGAGATGGCTGAACCGATTCTCACAAACTTAGATTCAATTATCCCATACAAAATTCTTGTTGATTCTGGGTTTAGATGAACGACCGAAGATTGTAGCCATAGACTCAAAAATCTCAGTCACTTTTCGAACCAACTTCGATTATACCGGTTTCGGAAGTACCTCTTTTCGTTTCCTCAGAGATGGCCTAACCGATCTGAGTACTGTTTCTCTTTCTAAGTTAAACTAGTTTATGGACAAACCTTTTTTTTCCAAGAATCAGAGAAAATTATGTTGAAAAATACCATCACTAGGTGGATTAAAACAAGTTTTTTCCAAAGAAGATTCATTCAGAGATGCTGGAGATAATAGATTCTTCGATGAATAGTCCTAAACTTTTAATGCAGCATCGTTGCACTTTTAAAAAAAACTCATATTTTCTATCCAACGATAAAGTGAAGATCATATATAAATGATATTGTTCATAATCGTAAACTTTTAAACTCAAATTGTATATTCTCTATATTTAACTAAACTGTTCTCTCTATTTCCCAGGTATCCTCATTGCCGGAGTCACGCTCATCACTGAAATGTGCGAGAAAAGTCAAGATACGCTAACACATTTTAAAAAGGTAATTTTCATTATGGTTTTCTTCCGTTTGGATTTCCTCTTCGTATTTGTTTCCATTTCAAATGTCAGCAGATTTTTACAGTTGTGTTAAAGTTTCTCGATAGTCATGGTGACGTTTTAACACCAACAAGTTTTGTGTTTCACAAATATTAGGATTCGTTTATTTCTTCATTTGTTTTTTTTCTTGCGGATGACATAAATTACATTTTCATTCCAGACACAATAGCCCACCTGTTTAGCGCTAGTTCTTTGTAGGATCTATATTAGAAAATATAGATCAAATGTTTAATAATAGTTAAAAATATTACAATGGTTAGAATATTTTTAGTCAGATCAGAATAGTTTGGAGAATGGTTTGTTTTCTGTCTAAGTATTGTGAATGTTTAAAAAAAACAGCTCAGTATTGCTATTGTAGTGCTGAGTTTGATATGTAGTAGTTAAAATGATAGTTCTACGTTCTACCAATTTATACACTCCACAAGTAACATCCAATGTGTATATTTCCATGTTTTTTTTTGTTTTTACTTCATTATTGTTCTATTACTATTGTATAATAAATATTGAAAACAGTGCTGTATCTAGTTTAGAATATGTTAAATATTTTTAGAATAATCATTATTTTTCAATTATGCTCGATTATCCGACCAAACTACACCAGTAGCAGTAAAATCTAAAACTTAACGTTTTTCTTGGTGTACTACCTTACCTATATTTTATTGCTTGCCAGGATAGTGGAAACCAAGAGGTAATGCCGTCCCCCTCTCTCCCACTTCCATCAAGATAAATGACATAAAACAATCAGTCGGCTCCAAATTCGTTTCCAACTTTTTAAAACAATCTCCATCCCAATTCGGAAAAGTACTCCATTCCATCCTGTATTGCCATTAGGAAAAACAAATTCGCTTCCACCATCGTCCAAAGCTACGTGTTTTGATGGAAAGTCCGCGACGAAGCACGAAAAAAATCGTGTCGCTCCGGAACCTCTCCCCTCTGATCATCTCTTGCTGATTAGTAGTGCATCTGCCAAATCTCTACATGTTAAATTTGCTGTAAAACTCAAGTGTTGTGGTCTACTAAATCGTTATTTCCATTTCTTGTTACCTCAATGTTTCCGTTTCATCGGTGAAATCGTGTGCTTCTGATTGATGCTCAAGTTGCTTCATCTAAATAAAACAGTTGAACAAAATAATCGGCATGCTATATATGACGTACATGGAAAACTCATTTATTCTACAAATGTTCGTGCTAAGCTAGTTTGTGTTTGTCAACCATTTAAATTTTTGTTTCCGAAATTCATGCATTCAAAAATCATCCTTTTCATGTTTGTTCACGAATGTTCAGTACAGTTTCATTTTCGGTGGTTTATGTCAAACAATCAGTAGATGAATTCGCAAAAATAACGTAATAGTAATCGATATCTGGTATTTATCAGGAGTTGGAATTATTCCTCAGCGTGTTTCTGCAAAACTTGATAATATACCACTTATGATCAAAAAAGAACCGGAATTTTTTTAAAAAACGCTAAATTTCAATTTTTAATCAGTTTTTTTATTATCGCCTTCAAAGTACTCTCCTCCTGCGGCAATACATGCATGCCAACGCTTGATCCAATTTTCCATACAAGTTTTATAGGCCGCCGAAGGTATGGCCTTTGGTTCACACGGCGAATTCTCTTTTATGATCTCTATGGTCTCAAAACGCGTTCCCCGCAATGGCAATTTGAGTCTGGGGAAGAGAAAAAAGTCACACGGGGCCATATCTGGAGAGTACGGTGCTTGGTTGATGATATTGGTTGAGTTTTTTCCAAAAATCATCTCTTTGGCCACATCAACACGACGCTGTTTTTGAATGAAATTCAGCTTTTTTGGCACCAGCCGAGAAGCGACGCGTTTCAAACCCAAAACATCAGTTAAAATGTGTTCGGCTGTTCCATAAGAGATGCCCAACAACACAGCAATCTCTATAATCGGTACAGAACGATTTTGCAACACGATTTGCTTCGCCGATTCAATGTTTTCTTCAGTAACAGATGTTGTTGGGCGGCCAGGGATCTCATCATGATCCGACCACCTTTGAAGCGTTTATACCACTCGTATGCCTGTGTTTCTCCTAGACACGATTCATCAAAGGCCTTTTCTAACATTTTCAACGTTTCGGAACACTTAAATCCATTTGCAACACAAAATTTGATGCACGCACGTTGTTCTAAATTTTCATCCATTATAAAAATCGCCACACGAAAATTTTTCAACTTCTTTGTATAGACGCCAAACAAAAACTAATCGTACGATATGCGTCAAAATTTGACAGAATGTGTATAAAAGTGTTGCCAACGTTGAGAGAATAAAAGTTTACCGATTGGACAAGCGCGGGAATTTTAAAATGAAAATTCCGGTTCTTTTTTGATCATAAGGTATAGTTGGAATTTCGCCATTGCAACATATTTTCAACCACACTATTAAATAACGCGCTTGACGGTTTGTTGTTACTGATGTTTGTAAAAGAACCTCACCACAACATCCAGTTCCGTCTAACGTACTAGAAGAAATAAACGATTTTCGATCAAAGTTTTCCTTTTATACTCGTCCAGTAGACTATATGTGCCTGACTACCGACATTTTGGTTTAATGATTATTTTCACTATTTAAATGAGATATTTATTGTGTATAAAAATTTGCTTTCGCCCCACTTTGCCCCATGAATACTGATAGCGACCGCCGCGATTTGAACCGAGAATCATAGGATCGCAAAGTACGTCTGTTAATCGACTGAGCCACAGAAGCATGTAGCATGTTTGGATGTATGGTACCGGGCGTGAGACGGCCAAGATATAGACCATGTTCGATGTACGTTCTATCATGCCTAACCATGTTTTAGAGCTGTGTCTATCACAAGGCACAGGGTGACGAAATAGTATCGCGTATGCACGGAATGCAAAAGAACGCAGGTTCGAGTGTATCTTTTTTTCAAAAAAATTGTATTTTCTCAAAGTTTTTTAATCATTTGGCTTCTCCAATATATGTTTCCACTTAGTCATTGCAAAAAAAAAAACTCAATTTACAGTGTTTATTATATCTCGATTTGTTTATGTTTTTGTGCCATTGTTAGTAGAAAAAAAAATTTTTTCAAAGGAAACCGATCTTACGATCTCACCAGTATCCTGTACTCGAAGTTCGTCCGGTACAACAATCACAAGCAATTTCCATAATGTTTGAATCTGAGATCGCCGACAATGATGTGTGCAGATGGCGCTTTGGTCGGCAATGATCGTTTACTTCTGGGTGACAAATTCCCAGCAACGGACACTTGTAAATTTTGAAGTTTTGTGACACAAAATTGTACAAGAAATAAAACTTTGAACACTATTCAACAGAGCATCACTTGCCAATGCATCACTTTTATATAAAAAAAAAAAAAGAACGACTCCGACACCAAAAAAATCATGAATTCGAAAGGCGAAAACCGAGAGTTATTGTACGGATGACATAACCCGAGCATAATACGAAGCGATAAATCAAAACACAACAAAACAAACGGGGGAGGTTTCATTTAAAATTGTTTACTATACAGTTATAAAACCACACCAGAAAAACTTAATTTACCAAAACAAACGCGAATTTTCCTGACGAGATCGGTAGGCTGAAGAACAACAAACCAGCAAACTATTCCAAACTATGTTGCAACAATAGCACTAATACGTTTCTTCATAACATAATTGCAGTAATGTTTCTTCATAACATAATTGTTTACGAAATAGTTATTTAAGTTTCCATGCTATATTTATGTCCTAAGGAGTGTATCGAAAATAAGCTATCCACAAATTTTTCTTTCAAATTATGATAAAAAACGATATTTTATTCAAACTTAAAATTGATCCTTTATTGTGCGAGGGTAAACTTGAGCATAATGAAAACCGGATGAAATTTAAGTTATTCCTTAACGAGTTTTCGAACTTTTGATCGAACGCTCTTCATCAAGTTCCGGACAAGTGTTGCATCGCATTTTTGGACGCTTGAGTCCAAACTTTTTTGAACTCCTGCATATTCCCAGCTGCCTAACCAGTCTTCTTGAAGACCCTCTTCACGATTGCCCAGTAACGTTCGATGGGTCGAAGCTGAGGGCAATTTGGTGGATTGATATTTTTCTCAACGAAATTTATACCCTTTTCCGCAAGCCAATTGAGAGTGATTTTGGCATAGTGAGCCGACACTAAATCCGGTCAAAATAGTGGAGGTGTACTATGCTTCTTATATAAAGGCAGCAATCTCTTCTGGAGACACTCAGATCGATAGATTCCTGCCTTTATAGTTCCGGTAGTGTAAAAAATGGTTGACTTCAAACCACAGGAACATATTGCTTGCCGCACCAGTACCTTTCGACCGAATTTCTCCACTTAAATCGACCTGTCCGCATCGCTCACTCCCTCCTTAACGACGACAGTAAAGTATTGTGGACCTGGAAGGGTTTTTGAGTCCTCTTTTACATAAGTCTCATCGTCCATCAAAACGCATGCATCCGGACCCTGCAAAAGACGCGAATACAATTTCCGGGTCCTTGTTGCTGCTTGCTTCTTCTGTTTTACACTTTGTTTCGAGATTTCCTGCTTCTTGTAGGTCTTTAGGTGATTTCGCCTTGATACGCTGGACCATTCCGACACTCGTTCCTGCTGTTTGGGCCAAATCACGTATTGACATTGATTTGTTCTTCATGATTAGAGATACAACTTTCTGGTCCAGTTTTGGGTTGGAAGAACCGGGTTTTCTGCCTCTTCCTGGTAGCTCATCCTAAGGAAATGTTCCCCAAACTTATTAATGATGTTTTCAACAATGGCATGATGAATTCTAAACCGCTTCGCCAATTTCTGCATAGTAATACCCTTCTCACTTAGCCATGTGTCCAGAACCTTAATTTTCACTTCCTTTTCAATACGCTACATTTTAAAAATGCAGAATTTCAACCGCACAAACAAGTAACCATACGAAAGCTGACAGCCAAACGCACAGCATGCTGTGATCTGAGCATAAAAAAACCATCACAAATACATGCGTACAACACAAATGTATGTGGATAGCTTATTTTCGATACACTCCTTACTGAACTAACTATCATTTATTGGTTATTTATTTCAAGCAAATATTTAATCACAGGAATGTTTTTACCTGCTCGTTCATTTGACGCTGCAAAAACCATTATGAATACATAAGCGTATGTGGAAATCGTTACTGTGAATTTATATAGCAGTATCATAGATATTACAACATTATAATATGCAATTTGTGCACTTACAGCTTTGCAATTTGTGCACAGATAGCTTTTGGTTGGTTTTCGCAACGTAATGATAAAGAAAATGCAGCGTAGAAAACTTTTTGTTGACTTGGATTGTTCGAACACGTTATGGAGTTGCTAAAAAAACGTATAAAACATTATTTAAAACAATATTTATGTCTCTTTCATATAGAAAGGTTATGCACTGTGAAAACCAACTTTTGAATCGAGGCCCGCAGGCCGTCGATTCAGTTCGTCGATTATTTGGATCCGACTCACGAGTTCACCATCTTTTCTCGAAGATGGCTTAATCGATTTTCACATACTAAGATTCAAATGAATAGTCATGTGATCTCATACAAAATTCCTGAATTTTGTTTCGATCTGACTTCCGGTTCTGTAACTATGGGGTAAAATGTGCAACAAATGAAAATATGCATTCCTTCTGGCGTGATCGATTTTCACAAACTTAGATTAAAATGAGAGGTCTTATAATCCTTTACAAAACTACCGAATTTCACCTGAATCCGACTTCTGATTCCGGAATTATAGGGTGATTAGTGTAAAAATTCCAATTTCAAATTACTTACTCATTTTTCTTAGAGATGACGTTACCGGCCTCAAATTTACTTCAATCGCTAGTCATTATCAGTAGACGGCCAAGCAAACCTATTTCGGCTATCTTGGTTCCCATTTTCCGGTTCCGGAGGCACCAGAAATTGCGGTCATATTTTTCCAAATGGATCTCGCTCACTTTGCTCAGCGATGCTTTTAGCTATTTTAACAAGCTTGGATCTTTAGAAATCCCAAACATTGATTCTGGATTCATATGATGCTTACAATGTCGTTGACAACTGTGTTTTATCTAGTTTACTTGATAATTATTTTCATGTTATGAAGAGATAAGTTCTTTCACCTTTCACTGAAACTTAAGGACAACTTATTTCTGAGTGATCTGTAATATGTCGCTAGTCACTAGTCAAAACTGCGCTTTTTCAGTCACGCTCAAATTTTTTGCTGCAAACTAGTTACAAATAAGTTACCGTAACAGTCATTATTACTTGAGAAAGTACTTTCGCGATTTGTTCTTCCATTAAAACCTACAGTAAGGAAGGAAGCATTTCAGTTTTATTCATATTCACGTCAAGCCGATTATGTCTTGAACATTACCCATCCGCCTTTTGCATACTCGGTAATGTTTCTTTATTTGTTTCATTCACATTGATGTTTCTTTAGGTGATGAGTGCTTCAAACTAAAACCTCTTTTGCACCACTGCAGTGACTGAGATGTTCTACAGTGATTCTAGAAATATTTGACATGAATCTCCATTGAGTCCAATGTCAGCCATTATTTTTATTCGGATTTAGTTAAAGATATAGTTTTTGAATCGGTCGGTACGCTTAGTTTGTGTTAGCTCTTGAACCTAGGGGAAACGAAAGAGAAATGATTCCAACCCTCGATATTTATGATGTCGATTGGCGTATTTATTCCAGAACTTCTATCGTTACTACTGTGCATAATATGTAAGAACTTCCGAACACAGGAAACAGATATTCAACATATGCAATTTGGTATAGATATTTTTTTTTCATCTGTGATATCTGTTTTCTGTATTCCAGAAATATTGGATGCTAAAAAAATCCTCCGTTTTCGAATAACATTCCAATCAACAAAATAGAAAGTGCTGCCCAACGAATCGATCAAATGAATGAAGATTTTTTTTATTTGGAATGACTTTCTGAAACTGGCAGTATTGTTGTTTAATTTTCATGAATAAAAATGTTCAGTACGGGTTGCATTCTGTGTTTGTGCATTTTGCATATCAGTGCTTATTCAGCGACCGGTCCCGTTTGGATTCGGGGATGCAGCTGATATCATATAGAACTCTTTTTTTCGTACAAAAACCTCGCAGCAATAAAATTGGCATTTCGAGATTCTACTTCCGTTAGAGGAGGAGCTGCACAAAAAAAAAGAAGAGTTAATTGTAACTTTATGCGGTGCATGATTTTTGCAACGGTTCGACCAGGCATGTGAAATGAATGCCAGCCTAGTATTGTAGCCTGCCTCATGCGAATTTCAGCCACATTCTGATAACGGGTGGCGAAACCCTTTCACGTGATTATGGCTTATTGCAGCGTATCTTTCTGGTTGTATCCGTTTCGCCCGTAAGTTATTTTCATTAATTATAGGTATCGGAATGTCCCCTAGTCTTTTACGCTTTTGCTTTTCTTTGACACATTTCTTTTCCAATGGCTTCCGATGGCAGAAAAAGTGCTACGCCGAGAGGCTGCATAAATTGCATCACAATGAAGCCACTTTTCGCTTCCTTTGTTGTCACTGTTTTTTTTTCTTTTTTCGTTCGCAACAAGGCTTGCCAACTCATTTCCGTTTCGCCTGAGCCTTTCAGTCACCCCAATTTTCATTCCTCATCATGCGATCACAAAACCAAGTTGCCATATACTGAAAATGAACAACATAGACCAATCCATATGGACAGAAAAGTTACGAGACACGTTTTCAGTGTTCCATCAAAGCTAACAAAAACAATCAGAAAAAGAGATCCAGTGCCTTTTTAACAATAATTTTACTTCCCGTCCTGCTTTCTTCTTCTTCTTCTTCTTCTGCTCTCTACTCATCCAACATCGTCCAATACAGATTGTCCCCAACTTGTTGCGAATCCTGAAGAACCTGATACTGGCCGGATACTCACCTGAGCATGATGTCAGTGGTGTGAGTGACCCGTTTTTGCAGGTAAATGCTGAAGGTTACAGAAGAAACCAACCGATAAATAATTGTTGGTGATTTTTGCTGTTCTTTTTTTTATCTTTTTCATCGTAACTAATAGGTCAAAATACTTCGACTATTGAGAATACTTGGACATAACGATCCGGATGCTTCCGAGGCGATGAACGATATTTTGGCACAGGTTGCCACCAACACCGAGACGAGTAAGAACGTCGGTAACACGATTCTTTACGAGACGGTGCTTTCGATAATGGATATCAAGTAAGTGTTGTTTGTTTTATATACTTTATAGCTAACTCGGCAGAAATTATTATTTATCTGCCATTGAATCTATTTCCAGTAGAAATGATCTCTCATGATTTGTTTTCTTCTGAACGTTTGGCTACACGACATTTTTCAAATTCGATTCAAAATTAGTTTTTTTTTATCAAATTAGTTGGTATATAAAAATAAAATTGTTCCAGTATACGAATATAGTATAGGAGGAATTGAAAAACGCATGAGAATTTACCTTTTCAAAGATTAGTCTTTCGATTTAATGAAGTCATTGTCAACGTAGATTAAATAAATTGCTTCACGACTTATAGACAAGGACAACTAATTCAAACGGATTTCATTAAATACATTTCTTACGATACGATACAAGATTGTCATGTTTCGTTTCTGGAACCGACTCGAGATTCACATAACTCTGATTCGGGAACAATCACATGATGTCAGATGGGGTGGGATGTTTACTTTAACTTGACTATGCAGATCCTGATTGCACTGCTGTCATAGTCGTTCATGAATTCCATGTACTTTTTGCTGCCTCTAAGTTCGTCCTGCTCCAACAATGTTTCAAAGCTGTTCATATGCTTCGGTAAGTTGATCGAAAGTTGGATTTGTCTTTTGAGCAATGAAAAAGAACAAGTTTCACTGCCGAACTTAAAGTTTAACTAGCCGACCTTGTACTATCACGTAATGTAGTTTTTAATTGAACGACCCTCAGAGTACACTACAAATGCACAGAAAAAAAATGCAACGAGTCGATTTCCCTCAAACTTTGCTGTTGAACCTAGTTTCAACTTTTAAACGCGATAAAGACTACGAGAAAGTAAATAAAAGTGGCAAGAACTGTTCTCTGAACAGTCCTGGCACGTTATACATATTATGAAAGACTGCAGAGTCGTAGTGAGCGTTTCTGGCGCCCGAGGAGAACTCGAGAAAATATTTGCCCCAACCAATTTTCTAATCAACACCATCAAAACGAACTGACATTATTTTTTTCTGTAAGGTTATCCTAAGTAATATCTGTGATTTTATTAAATTATTCATTTCAGCTTCAGCTACATTGAGTCAAAACTTGTGCGGGCGTTCTACAAATGAAACATAAAAATCAATCGGTATCTCCTTCTTTTTGCATTTAAAAAATTTATTTGATGTCAATAAATGCTACAGTAGAACATCAGAATGATGGATATGAAATTTCCCTTATTGCAAATTAAGCCTAAACTGAAAAGTACTAAATTCTATAGCCCACATTTAATATTTTTTTTAGTTCTTTATTTAATCGATGAAGGCAGTTCGAAAGATACCGAATATAAAATAATGTGCGATTTTGTACACAACACAATATGCACAAATTCATCCTATGTTGTTAGTGCTTGCTGGTCAATGACAATCGAACGATCTTTTCATATAGCACTTAGTTTTGTGCACCAAAATTGCGTGTATTTACGCACATCTCATATACATCCAACTCAGAATTTTAAGTATCTCTTGTCGCTGTGTTAGTGTCTTTCACATGCTCATGAGTTGCACAGATTCCAGAAAAGAAGGAATTACTTAGCTCAGCTCTGAGATTTATTGTTCTCTTTATCACATGGGAACTTGTTTGCCCAACTCCAGGAGAAGCTTCAGTGGTTTATGCTTATGGTAGTTGAAAACAAATTGCTGTCTCAGTTGCAACGTCGATGTGGTTGTATTGATGAAGTTATTGACAGATTTGTTCGACGTGAAGAGCGTCGAATTCTTCTATTGTATCGATGATATGAAATAAGTTTAATAAAAAAATTCAATTTAAAAGTATATCGTTGTTTCATTGTATGCAAAAACACAAGCATTCATTCCTAAATCTTTAGTTTTCACTCACAACGAACTGTTACATCTGATATCATATCATTTAAGCAGTGCAGAACCAGTAAACTTTATCACGAGACGCCCCTGTGAGAACGATAACTGTATTTATTGATACGACCACTACAAAAGACTGACTAACACAGAACTTAACTTTGACAAAGATGACTGGTATGTTAGCTAAACAGAACAGCAAAAGTAAACAAACCGAGATTTTTACTGCATTTTGTTGGGAATGTCCTAATACACGCACTACCCGAACACCGTTTTTCGATTCACTATAGATTCACTAAAAAATCTGTCAACACATTTGACGTATGTCGAAATCAATGAAAAATAATCATTAATGCTATTTTCGTCAATTGGCAATGTTTTGACCAATGTACCAAAGCATAAACAAAAGTGTATGTGCGGACTTACGACAAAATAGTTTTCCACGATCTAGTGTGATATGAAAGTGCGACTTGCTGTAGAGTTGGAGATATTCAATGGGATCGAGTTGCTATTAAGCTTGTTGAAAAATACGCTGATTAATTTGGAAAGAAACTGATTTGTTTTCAATCGTAGAACAAAAACAAAAGCGAAAGTTATCAAAACACACTAAAAACGAGTCGACTGTCATTTTGTGCCACTTGACATGCAAAACTACTCATACTCATGTTTTCGAGCAAAACTGGCTTTCACACAAGTGTGAGTAACAAAACGACGAATGAACACTGTGACTTTCGCAAAACGACGTAACTAACAGAAGCAAAACGACTTATGTGTCAAGTCAACCAGGAAAAAACGACCTATCATACTGTCCAACGTACATGATCAAATTACAAAACGACTTAAGTGTCGTTTATGCCTAAAAGTTATCTTTGTAGTTGAAAATTAGTAGTTGTGAATTAGTCACTGTGATACGTTGCACGCATACAAATTGGACGATTTAGTGAAGATATGAAGTTGTTTCAATTACTCATTTTTAAATAGGATTTAAAATTGTGCGATTATTTTTCAACATCGCTGATCGCGCTGATATGCTACATTTTTCGTTTTGAACATTTTGTGCAGATATGTTATATGTACATAGCATGAAACACAGCAAGTGATAGTCCTTTGGGCTTGTTCGAACTGTTGACGTAGGACTACACAACTATTGCCCGAATCACTATTTATTCATGTTCTTTCAGAATTTTGAATTTCCTGAAAAATACCGTTTGTCAGTTTACGTTGGTGATAAGAGGTTCTGGGTTCGAAACGAAATACTTTTGTACGTGCGCTTGTACGTACTAGTAGATTACAATTGGATGCATAATGTCACCCTTGATCATGCACATGATCGAGGTCGTTCAGCACCTTGAAAAATCAGTAGAACTTTGAAAACAATCATTGACTGTCTAACGGCGCATAAAAATCCACAGAAGGCCCACTTGCAGTTGAGCACAGAATCCATTTTACGGTGTTAACGAACCGCACAGAGTTCGAGCCGGTTCAATACTAATTTTAATTAATGAGGCTCAGTTTTAATAGTTGCATCTATGCTGTGCAAAATGTAAAATGATCTCCTGTATACGAAATTGTCATCTCCGTTAAGGGAAGTTATGAGAACGGCTTGTTAACAGGAAAAATTATTTATTGTTCGCTATTAACTGAAAATCTCAAATATATAGTTTTATCTACTGGAAACGATGCTACCTAACCACTGTTTGCACAGTTTTCCGTATTTTGAATTCGTGCTCCCATACAGAAAACAAAGACGGTAATTTACGGACATTTACGCACAAACCGAAGCATTTTCGTCTCTCATTGCAAAAAAAAGAGAGTATCACTGTTCACGTCACTCGTTCCTCTATGACAAGACAAAACCAAACTAACGTCTACAGGGAAAATCAGTAGAATTTCAATTCTCATTCTTCCCTCGGCGAAAGACCATACGGTTAAAGTCGATCTGAAATGAACCTACACTAAAATATGATAAATCACCCCAGAAGCTCTTTGGAAACCAAAACTACCACACATTCGAACACCAACAGGTAAAAGTCATTGTGAATCGTTTTCTGTCATTATCGATTCTCAAAACTTCGGTTGAACATCGACACTGCATAACTATGGGTTTTTTCACTGAAAACCGAGAAAAATTGATAGGGTAGATGAAAGAAAAAAACACAATTTTGAAACTAATGTTCCGCTTATGTCATTGACCGGACATGGCTTTCGTTCTCATAATTTACTAGCGCAGCTGAAAATAACATTTATTTTTCGTCATTTTCGTAGATTTTGAGTCAATGAAAATGACTTTTTTTAGCTCCGGTCTATAGGGATACTGATCCAAATCCCTCAAGACAGTGTATAAAGATAATGGTTGTGAAACTGCTTACAAGTTTAGTTCAGAGCTTCATATTTGAGCTGCCTCAAATGATGTGGAGGTTATTAATATTAAATACTGCCGATTATGTTAAGTGGTGGACCGTTTTTTCAGCAGTATGATACAACTTTTTTGATTACGCGTCAAATATACTTTCTGTCTTTGCTATTCATTAGTCAGTCTAACTGTGACAGGGAGTTGTGACCTCCGATAAAGGGTAAAGCTCACAAATGTTCCGTTTATGGCTGCATTATTTTTATCTCCTGTATTCATTCAGTCATCGGCACGGAAATACTCCTTGATATACGAGCTTTCTTATTGACAAGTTTTTGTACGTGGGCTCGAGTGTCTGGTTGAGAAACATCAATGTCAAATATCCAGTCACAGAATTTGATTGTTCGAAATTTACCAATTTTGTTCCTGATTTGTTTGTACCGAATAAAATTAATTTCGATAGAACAAAAACAGTGTCTTTGGCAGTTCAGATATAAATTGAAAGCTCATTGAAAGAGAAAATAATATAAAAACATTTCACATAAAACAATTTCCGGTTTCGATTTTTAAATGTGAAGAGTCGATTTTTCGTGTTTTATTCCAAGTTTTGCAATCATATTGCATAAAGTTCTGTCCAATTAGAATCCGGAAACATTTATTGTATCGCAGCGGCACGGAAAGTGATCGTTGAAACAATTCTTTTACTGCGGTTTGTTTACCTAGGTGCCTACTTTATGTGGTATAAATTTCACGGTATTTCGTGCAGTGAGTCAAAAGTTATTCCAAATGGAAGCCAAAAGGAGAGACAAAATTCTTCACATCCACTTTGATAATCCAACGTGGTCTGCAATAAATATCCCAAAAACCTGTTTTAATCCACCTAGTGGTGTAATGATGCCTTTCTCATATCAATCATACTATCATATATAATACTGCGATTCTTGAAAGAATAACCGAAATCGGTTTATTTGACCGTCTACTGATAAATACTATCAATTGGAAAAGATTTGAGGTCGATTTAGAAAATTTTTTAAGGTTTTTCCTCATTTTCAGTGATGGTATACAATTTTTAACCCACTTTACCCTATATTTCCGGATCCGGAAGTCGGATCCGCATAAAATTTAGCAATTACGTATGGGACTACAGGACCTTTCATTCGAATCTAAGTTTGTGAAAATCGGTCGCGCCATTTATGAGCAAAGTTAGAACACATATCTTTTTTTTTTGCACTTTTTACCCCATAACTCCAGAACCGGAAGTCGGATCCAAATAATATTCAGGAATTTTTTATGGGACTTTAAGACCTTTCATTTGAACTTAAGTTTGTGAAAATCGGTTCCGCCATCTCTGAGAAAAGTTAGTGCACTTATTTTCACAATTTTTTGCACATTTTACCCCATAATTCCGGAACCGGAAGTCGGATCCAAATAATATTCAGGAATTTTGTATGGGACCACAAGACCTTTCATTTGAATCTAAGTTTGTGAAAATCGGTTCAGCCATCTCCGAGAAAAGTTAGTGCAAAAAAACGTTACATACACACACAGACATTTTGCGTACTCGACGAACTGAGTCGAATGGTATATGCCACTCGGCCCTCCGGGCCTCGGTTCAAAAGTCGGTTTTCACAGTTATTGCATAACCTTTCTATATGAGAAAGGCAAAAAATATCCTATCTTATCTGTGCCAAGTTTGGGGATAATTTATCTTATTATCTGTGCCAAGTTTGGGGATAATTTACTGAGTTTTTATATCGATCATCTTTAAATTGTTATAAATATCTGCCCCCTTAAAAATAGCTGTACTAAGTATCGTTTTTTGGAATATTCTATCGACTTCACATTAAACCTTTTTAAGAGGCACTCATTATATCAACCCCCTCTCAAATCCCCTTAGACCATATTTGAGTTTTTCAAAAAGTATGGATGGCCATCAAAAATTATCGATTCTCTTTAAATTATAAAAAAAAATCATTGCCCCCTCCCATGTTAAAGACTTTTACTACACACTTTCCCCTCTTTTTCAAAGAGCATCATGTTCTTCAAAAGGAATCGATTTCTATGGACCCCCCATTTTAATGACACTTGCTATGCTCCCTCTCCCATTAAAATACTCTTATGACCATCTCTGAAGAGCAATAAGTATCTGTGCCAAGTTTGATAGCGATTCTTTCAGTAGCTTAGGAGTTATACCGTTACAAATAATACACCCCCTTTTTAAAAGCACTTGCTACATCCATCTTCCATATTATCATATCTAAGGTATGCTAAATGTTTCTATGATCTTAAAAAAGTATCGATTTTGGTCAAATTAAATAATTCTTTTCATGCCTCCCTGTTAAGGACACTTGCTACGCTC
Source organism: Malaya genurostris (assembly GCF_030247185.1). Taxonomy (NCBI): domain Eukaryota; kingdom Metazoa; phylum Arthropoda; class Insecta; order Diptera; family Culicidae; genus Malaya; species Malaya genurostris. The sequence goes on from NC_080571.1 coordinate 329,319,929, forward strand.
CCTCGCCCATAAAAATACTCTTATGATCATTTCTGAAGAGCAATAAGTATCTGTGCCAAGTTTGATGGCAATCCGTTCAGTAGTTCCGGAGTTATGCCGTTTTAAAAGAACTAGTGAATAAAATCGATGGTTATTTTACCAATTATTCGACTTTTAATCAACGAATTGTGATAAAACCGGATACAATATCTTTGCTTTGATTCCAAAAAAATACCCCTGAAAAAAGTTAAAAAATTATGCAATACTGCTGTCATAGCGACGCGAAATCTCAAAGCGAATGCACCTATTTTAATATTACCGTTGCAGTCAATCAATTAAAAAGAGACAGTAGATCTTACTCTAACTAATAGTTTTTGCATATAATATGACTACTTAAGCTGAGATGATTTTGGAAACTGTTACCCCACAAAATACAATACAATAATTGCCGTGGTCCATTTTTTCAGATCGGAAGGCGGACTCCGCGTACTAGCAGTCAATATCCTAGGTCGATTTCTGCTTAATAGCGACAAAAATATTCGCTACGTGGCCCTGAACACGCTGCTTCGAACGGTGCATGCCGATATCTCCGCCGTACAGCGACATCGCAGTACGATTCTCGAGTGTCTCAAGGATCCGGACGTTTCGATAAGACGTCGGGCGATGGAACTGTCGTTCGCGTTGATCAACTCTCAGAACATTCGGGCGATGTCGAAGGAACTGTTGATCTTCCTCGAGAAGGCGGATGCGGAATTCAAGGCACAGTGCAGCAGTAGGATGGTGCACGTGGCCGAGCGGTACGCAACGTCGATCCGTTGGCGCCTAGACACGCTGTTGAGTGTTTTGATTGCGGTATGATTCGATGAGAGCTTACTTTATTCAGTGAAGTTTACAACATTCTTTTATTTTCCTTGCAGGCCGGAAACTATGTCCGAGATGATGTCACGTCTTCCACAATTCAATTGATCCTTAATAGTCCGCCAGAGGAACAAGCCTACATAGGTCTGCGGTTGTGGGATTCTCTCCACAATATCACAAATTCATTCGAAGACAAACAACCCTTGTTGCAAGTAGCTGTTTGGACCATCGGTGAATACGGAGATTTGCTGCTGAGCAGTGAACGCCTTGAAGGTAATGATCACCAAAAGTTACATAAGAAAATTTATCATATAGAAATCCAACGTACAAATAGAAATAGTTTACACCAGGTAGTTAGAACGTAGTTTTTTTTTGCTTTCCTTTTTTCCCGCACGTTAACATCTCTAAACCAAAGATGTTGAAATTCCTGCAGAGAGCGAACTGGTGGAGCTGTATCAGAAGCTGCTATGGGGTACTCCGGTATCGACGACCAGCAAGCAATACGCACTGATTTCATTGGCCAAGCTCAGTACCCGGATTCAGTCCAAGGAGGAGTAAGTTTTTATTTCCAAATAAATTTTGATCATCAAAAAGTAACTCGACATCACCCGAATTTATCCAGGGAAACAAAGGCTAAACAGATTATTGAAGCATTTGGCACTCATCTGCACATTGATTTGCAGCAGCGAGGTGTAGAATTCTCCCAACTCTTCCGTGACTATAGCCATCTGCGTCCGGCTCTTTTAGAAAAAATGCCGAAAATTCAAAAATCACTAGCGAACGGAACAGATAACGGGGGAATTTATGATGAGCACTCGAATAGTATCGATCTGATTGAGAGTGGTGGTGATGAGCTGGAAATAAGCGGGTTCGTTTCTGGCAATAATACCAAGGTTGGAACAGACTCGGTAAGTTTGTTAGAATTATGTATAAAACCATTCCTTTCCTATATCTATCTTTTTCCTGTATGGTCCAGAGCGCTCTTCTGGATCTTCTCGGTGGAAGTGACGACCCCACGGAAGGCATCGGACTAGTTACTACACCGAATTCCATCATCTCAACCACGGTCAACGGTAAGACATCCGCGACGGGTACTTCGAACAATCAGGATTTGCTAGACCTACTGGGTGGGCTTGACATGCCTGTCAGTACCCCACCGGCAGCGATTCCACCCATAAGCGGTGTTGGTTTGGATCTAAACAGTTTGAATGACAATAGTATTAAAATGACCAATGTGACATCTGCAGTAGTCACCGGATCTTCATCGTTCGGTACACTGGACAATCTGCTGAACTCTAATCTGGCATCACCAACGACCACGGCCATCCCAGCAGGAAACATCGTTTCACCCATGGGCTCAGGTGGTTTAATTAACAACCTCGGGGCCGGTACAAACATCTTCAGCGATTTTTCCACATTCAATAACAATGAGGTTGGTTCGATCCTTGTCTCTGGCGTTGCTTGACTTTTTATATATTTCTACTTACATTTCAGGAACATTCGAAAACACTGACAGCATTAGATAAAAACGGTCTACTAGTACAGTTACTAGCAAAACAAAGTGGCGGATGTCTGCAGATTATCATGACAGCTGTAAATAATTCGTTAACCACACTAGAACAATATTTGTTCCAGGTAAGTTTATTTTAGTTTACGGTATTTCTTGATAAAATGACATACGTAAGACAAAGAGACAATCCACTTACCAAGTGCAAGTTTTCAATATAAAAAAAGACTCATATTGGACTAAAATTTCAATTCATTTTGCGATCTTCTAACCCTACAGGCTGCCGTTCCAAGAAGCTTCTCGCTGCAGATGCTGTCACCATCCGGTTCAACGCTACCTCCCGGTGGAACAATCACACAGGAAATGCGAATCTCCAGTACTGCTAAGGTATTGATCACATTGAGTCAATTCAATCAATCTAACCTAACTTATTTTCTTCATGTCTAGGCCACCCTTCGAATGCGACTGCGGATATCGTACCAATGCGACGGTAGTCCTGTACTGGAACAAACCGAGGTCTCTGGATTTCCCGAGGAGCAAACACCGCTCGAATGAGGTCCAAATTGGAACGTAAACATTACGGTTAAGTTTTAGTTTGGTTCGCCGATTGAACAAATCATGGTAGGCACCTTTGTGTTGGTCAAAGTATTAGTTGTTTGTTTCTGTCTGATTTTATTGTTTCGTATGATTGCAGTTTAAAAAAAAATTGCCCATATTTTTTTTTTTTCATTACATCTTCCGGACGCGGTCATTTTCCTAAACTGACATAACTACTTATGATAAGCTATTGTTTTAACCATGAAACAACTCCCAAAACTAGTTAACTAACACATCCTGTTATTAAATTTACCCAAACTACTAATAATCTAGCAGAAATAATTGAATTCTGCTATCTGCTAGTGATATTATGAATATACTTACCACTCGTTAGCATGGAATCGCATTTCACGAGTGTACGTAAATAGTTGTAAATATTACTAAAATAGAAGAGATGCGATATTATATTAGAATTAATCCTTGTAAGTAAATGGAAGACAACCTTAGGATTCTCAATGACGAACTGAGTATAAGAAAGGGCAATTTAGGGAAAAAAAGTTAGCTCAAAAGACGACGCAAACCGTCTCTAGCGTTGTAGCTTTCAGAAAGAAAAAAAATCTTGAAACACAATATGTTTTCAATCAATAGTTTATTTTAAGGTTTCATCATTGCATTTTGAAAACAATGGTGTAGCAGTTGTATGAAGCAAATGTACTGTTTTCCGTCCAAGAAACCCATTTAAGTGCGTGGTGGTGAGTGCCGTGGGTGAAGCAAACGTGAGGAAAGTTCATAGAATTTTCTTCCTCTGTGTGTTGTCCATTTGTTGCTGTTTGGTTTGACGAGCATCAGCTTTCCCAACGACTTAAAGTGATTTACATTTACTCCTAAGTTATATCGACATAAAAGACAATATTTACTTACCATTTGTGCTTGACTAACATCTGAGTTCATGGTTCGATCCAGCCAACCGTATTTTATTTAGCTTGTTTGATACGTGCGCGCGATGCTTTTTCATTCACATAGACGAAGCAGTATTTTTATACCATGAGCTAATCTAAACAAAACAAAAAAAAAAAGAAATAAGCAACGGAAGTGACAAATTAACTACCGGAACATTAGTAGATGATTATTTAGTTATGAATAAACTAGTGGTTAAAACTATTGAGTGGTATGATGTAGCGAGTAGGCTGTAAGTCCTAGGCGAACATGAGCATGACAGAGAGTGACACAATAATATGATGTCAAAGGGTTTTGTACTTGTATCCTCCGAAACGAAGACGATATCCTTGCACGAGTAACGAGTAAACCCCAAATATACGTTATAACAGCTACAAATATGTGTATAAATACATGCTCGATTGTGTATGAAGGATTTTGAAATAAGCTTTATTTTTTACAGGTTATGAACACAGTTAAACTGAAACGTCCGAAACTCCCTGTCTTTGCTGTCTGGATGACAAATTCTAAAGAGGTATGTAGACAAAGGTTTTCTCTAAACTGTGCTTCGAACCTGTAATACAGAAGGAATGAGTCATTTCACAATCAGTGATTTGATTACTTCACCGTATGGGTTGGTTCTCCGAAGATCAATTTAAAATGATGATGCATTTGAATAAGTTTAACAAATATACAGTCTGTTACATATGAGCGTGGTCACTGTTGTGAGAAAATGAAAAGACTCAACAAGAAAATACTTTTGAATACACACAAAGGTGCAGTTCAAAAACATACATGCAAATACAATAATAGCAAGTGCAATCCCCTTCAGCGGTTATAATGGCTTCACACCTTCGAAGCCACATACTTTGAGCGAAATTTTGCGTGTATTCTTCTGAAAACGACCTCCAAATTTTGTGAATTCGGTGAACAAGCTGCTTCAAATAGTGTGGTCGGTTCTTCCCAAGCTTCATCTTCATTTGAGCCCAAACGTTCTCAATTGGATTGGCATCGGGCGACTGATAGGGCCAATCCATTTTGGGACCTTTTGGGTGCGAGCACAAAAAAATGCTTGGAAAAATGTTGAGATCGAATTGTAAACAATAGTTAGCTGATTTATTCTCGCATTGCATGGAGGACACTACTGCTCTCTGTATTGAAAAATCGTAACCACGGATGAAGAATTGGCATCACTGGGAGTGCGAAGCGGTGGAAGCGGTGCCTGGGTGCAGAGGTGCCAGATCTGCAAATTTATCTGTAAGTCTGCAGATTTCATATATAGTACTACAGACAGTTGTTGTTGCATAGTCTGTCGCAGACTTTTGAAAATCGAGTTTTCGTCAAAATTTACTTTGAAATTGTTCGCGACCTGACTTGCTCGCCAAGTCAGTTTAGCGTATCATACTCTATATGATACTATATGATTGCTGCCAGCAAGACGTACTCGCTGACTGCAGATTTTTTTTCGGATTTACAGACTTTTGCAACCCTGTCTGAAGATTTTTGAATTTTTTACATGGCTGGGTGTTGCTCTCAAAAAAGTCTAATTTCAATGTGTATCAGGCAACTTATAGTAAAGTAATTGATCGAAACTATTATTTTGAGTGATAGGGCAGCTGTGGCAAGTGTGTGCTGTTTAGTGAAAAGTGTTATTATTGAAAATTGCTGATTCGCGAAAATGAAAAATATTCCAGCGACGGAAACTGTAAATGTACGTCCCTTCCCTTACCACATTGACCTGCATGGGTGTGGCCATCTACGTTATTGATCAGTCCATGTTCTAAGTCAGTTTAGGTTGCACGTTGAGCATGATCTACGCCTCCCTAAGTACCATGCATGGGCGGCCAACTAAGCTATTTTACTTACTCTGACTCTTCCAGTCGTAGACCACGCGGGTCTCTGCTGTATAAAGAAGGCGCCTCCATTCAACTCGATTCATGGCTGTTCGCCGCCAGCCTCGGTAGTTACGAAGGGTCCGCGGGTCGTCCTCAATTTGATCGTTCCACCTTGTCCGCTGCGCGCTTCTTCTTATACCTTCTCCACGTATCGTCTTCCATCCGCACTCCGCCAAAGGTGGCCCGCAACATCTTCCATTCAAAAACACCTAGTGCATGTTGATCCTCCACAAGCATTGTCCAGGGCTCGTGGGCGCAGAGAATAACCGGTCTAATCAGTGTTTTGTACATAGTTAACTTCTTACGACGGTGAATTTTGCTCGATCGAAGCGTCCTGCGCAGTTCAAAGTAAGCACGATTTTCTGACAATATGCGTCTCTGAATTTCTCTGCTGGTATCATTATTGGCAGTCACCAGTGAGCCCAACTAAACGAACTCGTCGACCATTTCATCACCGCCAGTCAGAACTTGTAATGGGTTACTGACATTATCTTCTCTCGAGCCCCTGCCTTTCATGTACTTTGTCTTTGACACATTGATGTCTAGTCCGATCCGCTTGGCCTCAGCTTTTAGTCCGATGTACTTCCATCTACTCAAAGTTGCGTGCTATAATGTCAATATCATCAGCGAAACCAAGTAGCTGGACGGACTTTCTGAATCGTGTCTATCCTGCCACTCGTGTCTATCCTTGCTCTTCTTATTCGCCCAAGCTGCATTCTTCTCGGCTACTAACTGTTCACATTCGTCGTCGAACTAGTCATTCCTTACGTTCGGAGCCGCCGTGCCTAGCATTGCTGATGCAGTGCTACTTTTGGCAGAACGGATGTCTCTCCACACATCTTCAAGAGTAGCTGCACCAAGCTGCTCTTCCGTTGGTAGTGCCACTGCCAACTGTTGCGCGTAATCTTGGGCTACTCCAGCATCCCGGAGCCGCGCGATGTTAAACCGCGACGTTCGGTTTCGACGTTTGGTAGCCACCGTCGAAAGTTTTGAGCGCATGCATACAGCAACCAAGTAGTGGTCCGAATCTATATTCGCACTGCGGTAGGTGCGAACATTGTTGATGTCCGAGAAAAATTTTCCGTCGATCAAAACGTGGTCGATTTGATTTTCGGTCTGTTGGCCAGGTGATCTCCAGGTAGCTTTGTGGAGTAGCACCTTTTTGCTTCTGACTACCATTCCTCGGGAGGCCGAAAAGTTGACACATCGTTGGCCGTTGTTATTCGATGCTGCATGCAGACTGTTCGGCCCGATTACCGGTCGGTACATTGCATCCCTTCCTACCAGGGCATTCATGTCACCGATGACAATTTTAACGTCTCTGCGCGGGCAGCCGCCATAGGCTTGTTCCAGCTGCACGTAGAACGCTTCTTTCTCGTCATCGGGTCTTCCTTCATGTGGGCAGTGCACGTTAATGATGCTGTAATTGAAAAAACGGCCTTTAATTCTCAACTTACACATCCCATCGTTGATCGGCTGCCACCCAATCACTCGCTGACGCATCTTGCTAAGCACTATAAAGCCAGTTCTCAGCTCGTTCGTTGTGCCACAGCTTTGGTAGAAGGTAGCCGTTCGATGTTCGCTTTTCCACACCTTCTGTCCCGTCCAACAAAGCTCCTGTAGCGCTACGACGTCGAAATTGAGGGGATTTAGTTCGTCGTATATTATCCTGTCGCAGCCTGCGAAACCTAGCGACTTGCAGTTCCATGTTTCAAGTTTCCAATCGTAGTCCTTATTTCGTCGCGTGGGTCTATGCCGATTGTTCCGGGTCGTATTCTCTCCTTTATTATTAGTGATAAATGTTTTATGGGCGGCTTATTAGGCCTACGCCAACCCCCTGTCTCGCCGGAGGATCATCGTGCTTGCTCTGTTTAACGTCCCAACTAACACTAGGACGATCCCGTTGGTGGGGTTGCCACCTTGGATTTAGCTGGACGGGGTGCAGCATTTCATACTCAGCCGCTGGATACCAGAACAGACGCTGTTTGAAGCCGCTCCTAACATGGAGTACAGACGCTCCGACATTCTCTAAAGAGGACCCCCTTCCCTGTCATCATACGACCAAGGTCCCACCGGGGTTGGTTACCCGATCTTTCCTATGGTTGCTCGTACCCCAGCCGGCACCGCGGGGAGGTAGGGATAGAAGTTACTGGACAAGAGGCTAAGAGCCACACTGGGGCCTGAATTGCGCATTGTCCAGTCGTTTACCAACCAAGTTCGTTACCGCTATTTTACCAATGTAATAAATATGTAGACTTTCGAAAACATGACAAGATTGCAATAAAATGCAATAAATAAATATTCGTTCGAAAGTATGTGATCGCCGAATGGTCAATACGGATGTTAACAAGAACGATGATACAAGATCAGCGAATGATGGTTTAAAGTTGGATTGGCGTTGTTCTTATGTATGTACGATGTGTGAGAGTGCGATTAATTCGAACGTAAACGGTAATACGAATTTGACATACATACTTTCGAGCGTGCATGCGGCCGTCAACAAAAATTAAAGTATTCATGTTAAATAGATATATTTTATTCATTCATTCGTGTCATTCGAAGGAGTAATTAAAAAACCTAAGTTGCATTCAATTAGAGCGGCTCATGAAGTATCTTTATCATTATTTTACGTCAGTTGATGATTACAGAGGACTAGTGATCATGAAGGTTGGATTCCTGATTTGACAGGAATCTAATTTAAATTTCATTTTTCGGAGAAAACCCACTTTTCATCTTATTCCATGGTCGTTTCGCTAGCTTTGAGCGAATTCTTGAAATATGGAAGAGAATGATAAGTCGTCGTCCTCCGGGAATGTAAGTAAAACATCTACATTTCCTATACTTCTTATCTTTTATCCTTTTCTGTGAACGATAGCGATGGGGGCGGGCGACTGCTGAGATGCTTAGTTTGAGTTCAAACGGTATCATTTCTCAATACTACTTTCTTAGCAACTTTTATTAGTCAATCGGTAGATAACATGATGATATCAGCTTACAATCCTTCAAGACCATCGCCACAACACACCGCATACAGATTGCGACAAGACCGAATCAGTGTTTACGCAACGATAAGTGCGAACACTCACCCCTATTATGTATTTCGATTGAAACGGATTATTTCGATCGAATGTGAAAATTTGTAGTCTTCATTTCGATCGAGTGATGCTTTTGTATGGCCCGAGATACAGAATGTAAAATTTCGCAATCGATTGAAATATTCTGATTCAGCATCGGATTGATAGATTACGACTACGACGAAGAATTTTCCGTCGATTTGGTTTTCCGTATGTTGATTATTTGATCTCCTAGATATCTTTGCGGGGGAAGAAAGCTCTTCGGACTACCATTCCACAGGCTCTCCAGCAGTACATTGTCACCTGGCCTACCTGACCGACGTTTATGTCGTAGATGACGAGTTTCACATTTCGCTGTGTGCAGCTGTCGTAGGTTCGTTACAGCTTCACTTTCTTCTCGTCGTCGTCGGGTTTAGTCTCGTGTGGGTAGTGTACGTTTATAATGCTGTAATTGACGAAACGGTCTTTAATGTTCATTATACACATTCTGTAGCTGATTGGTTCTAGCAAACCACCTCAGCCAATTGAATAGATTAAAATAAGGGATACTGCACTCCGAGTCACGAAGAAAAAAAAGATATGTTATATTTTTTTTATTGATAACTCTATTTCAATTATATTTTAGTAAATTGTAATTGAAGACTAAAAACGATAGTAAAACGGGATAGTAATGTATCTATCAATATCAATTGCATCTCATGCTTATTTAGTTTATGCTATTTCTCAAATCCTCTCCTTTTGTATCATTATGTCAGAAATGTTCAAAATGTTCATGTTTCATAAGGTTATTTCGGTACTTGAACTAGCGCTTTTCCACCAAAACATTGGCACTAGATCCGTTAGTTTTCTTTAATCACTAAATCACATGTTATTCACTTATTCCAACTAGAGTATTCTTTTCGTCTAGGCTTTTTTGTTGTATCAGTTTCCACAGCATATCGGCCAATTGTAACAAAAGGTCCAAGACATGCTGCGCACTAGCTTAGCAGTACGGCGATGACAATCCATCCACACTCGCATGTCGGTCCCAATAGCTTTTGATAGGAGCTTTTTGAACAATCATTTATCACATTATGGTACTAATAATCTAGTTTTGTTTTTGCTATCGTTGAATCAAAACAATTCCATTAACAAGAATTTTTGCTTATGTAAAACGAACGTGTTTATTTTCATTAGGACGAACATGCAAGCAAGGAAGTATTCATAATAAAACACTTAGAATGTGATAAACGGAGAAACATTTGATTAAAATTGATATGACTACTGGTTATGATATTCGTTCGTTTCGGTGCGCTATATTTGATAATTTAGAATGTCGGTATAATTGCGTTTTGTTTTATTCCATGTTATTTTGGAACTATACACTTTTTCTCGTTAAGCTTTTTTTTGTGACCAACATTTGATGTTCTACCGTGAGACGAATAAAAGCTAACGACATATCGTTAGTATGAATCTAATTCTGTAACAAGTCCAACAACTTTTCACGATCTAGGGCCACCAGTTCCTCTTTTCGATTGCCTAGCTAGTAACAAAACATCCATTCATTACCTATTCAGCGTACGAAGAACCTTAGGCCTCGAAAAATCAATTTTCGTACTCGGTATAGTCGAATATGTGTTTCGGTATCAAATCCTCAGTCAATCGCGCTGGATCAGTGACCGGCATTTGACAGACCTTGTTGTGACAGAAGTAAGCCGTCGGAGCGTCCTGAAGCATCCTAAAACTCTTGAGCGTTTTCCCAGCCAAGTGTTGATCCGGCGTTACCGAATTCAATCGGACGATAGTCAAGCCAGGCATGTAGAAATCTCTTACCGCATCGATCAAATTGTCAGTCCTTGGACCATCTGGGCCTGATTACAAAGTTAGCTCTATTAATACCTTTCATGAGTATCAGTAACAATTTTTACTTACCAACAACCACCAACATATCGCGACCATGGCAATCCAACAACATTGCGGACATCATTTCCGGTAGGACATAACCGAAAGGGGTTACATTTGAGAAGTAGTTCAAGATTTTTTTCGCCTTATCATGGAACGATTCACTCTCAAAATAATCTCCCAACAGAAGAAGATTATGAACGGAAACACTGTTTCCGCAGGGTTCGGCTCCGTCGTGATCTGTAACAGATTCATTTGATTGATGGACAATAGCCTCCAACGAAAAAAAATCTTGACCGCGTGAATGCCTACCTTCCTTCAATCGCACGACTACGTTAGAGGAGTTGGCTTCCGAGTAGAAATAAGCACCGTTGACTTGATCCCAAAATAGTTGATCCTGAATTTCCTGCAATTCTTTGCCCCACCAAAGCGCACTCTTATCCAGAGAGGCTCGATAGTAATCGGTTAGTCCCTTGATAAGAAAGGCATAGTCATCGATGAACCCGTAAATGGGATGTTCCCTGCAAATATTTATCAGCAATCAGTATCGCATGACATGACAGCTCAAACCTTGACTTGATTCTTACAGTGACTTCGCCTTTTCAGTATCATCACCGTAACACGACCGCAGTAGCTTTCTTGCTTTCATATCGAAGAGGTTTTCACGAATGAATGATACCAGACTCGTGGCCGCTTGGAGATATTTCTCACGGTTTGGCGCATCCTTGATGCACGCCAGTTGAGATAAACCGGAAAGAATTAGTCCATTCCAGGCACAGATAATCTTAGTGTCCAGATGAGGCCTCGGGCGTTTATCTCGTACTTCGTGTAGAATCGCGTTACCTACTTTAACAATACCACTAACAACTTCCGAAGAAGTTTTGCATTTATCAGCCGTTTCACCGACGGATCCATACACAATCAAAATGTTTTTACCAAGTAAGTGTCCGTGCGGATCGCTACTAGGCTCTACGTTACCGGTTTCCTGAATGTTGTAATGCTCTGTGTAGACATCGACTGGATCTACCTCGCCGATATCACCAAACTTGTCCAAGTTTGGTTTTAACAGATCCCGTACCTCGGCGTATGTCCATGCGTAGAAAGCACCTTCAATTTTGTCAGAACTTTCCCAAGTTGGTAACGAATCAGCATCTTCACCACTATAAAATCCCCCAGCCGGATGTTGCAAATCCTTACAAATGTAGTTGAATATGGAATCCGCCACATCCAGGTAGAGTTGTTTCTTGGTCGTTTTGTACCCGTTTGAATAGGCCATCAGAAGCTGTCCTTGGTCATAGAGCATTTTCTCAAAATGTGGCACATGCCATTTCTTGTCCACGGAGTACCTGGCAAACCCTCCGAATACATGATCGTGAATTCCACCAGCAGCCATTTTGTCCAGTGTATTGAGCACGACACCTAGAATTTTTCCTGCTGGATCTCGGATATGAGAATGAAACATGAGATTCAATTTAGATACTTCCGGAAACTTGGGAGCACCCAATGATCCTCCCCACACTGGGTCAAAGTTGCGCTTGTAAATTGCATTCGACTGTTTAAACTTCTCCTCTGCTGTTAAAGCGCGTTCCGGTTCTTCCTTGTGTCTCTCTTCGACATTTTTTTGAATTGCATCGATGATCGAACGCCCTGTTGATGCTAGATCTTCACTATCAGTCAACCATTTGTTCTTTAGTTTCAGCAAAATTGTGGAAAACCCTGGCATTCCCCAGCGGTCTTTAGGCGGAAAATAGGTTCCCCCCGTGACTGGCGCTAGATCCGGTGTCAACCAGACCGACATCGGCCAACCCCCGGAACCGTTGATCAGCAGAATGAATGTCATGTACAGTTTATCGATATCCGGGCGTTCTTCCCGATCGACCTTTACATTGATGAAATTTTCGTTCATGATCTTGGCTACTTCTTCATTTTCGAACGATTCCTTCTCCATAACGTGGCACCAGTGGCACGTGCTGTATCCAACCGACAGGAAGATCAACTTGTTCTCCGCTTTGGCACGATCAATTGCTTCCTGACACCACGGATACCAGTCAACTGGATTGTGCGCATGCTGCAACAAATACGGAGATTTTTCATTTATCAATCGGTTTGTGTGCTTCTGATCCCCGGATGATCCGGATGGCGAATTGGAACTCATACTGATTGTGTTTGTGCAAAATTTGCTGAAATCGAAATGAAGTCGTTTAATTAATTATACATCCATGTAATATCAATTCATGTTTGAAATTTTTCATTAATATAGTTTTGAATTTACTCAAATAAATTCTGATTCTACATTGTATGACGTTAGAATGGAACTATAGAAGCTCTCAATTTCAAACTAGTGTCAGTTTACAGATTAATTCGGCAGATATTTTTCTCTATTAAATTCAATTATCAATTTTATTACCTACTTTTATGTATTTGCTTCGTTCTTATCCCTATCGCATAGATTGTACTTTGAAAAAACACGCAATCGTTTCATAGAATGTGTAAACATTGCATCCAGGAAACCTGTTATTCGATCTAAAAGTTAGCATCCTAATGTAAAATGAAACTTTTTTTTTCTTCGAACGAATCTTTCAATGAACACCTCAGCCAATGTTTCAAGGCATCAGTAGTAAACAATACATTTAGGCATACACTGCAATCATTTATTTACTTATATAACTGTCTGTAGTGTATTTACACACGAAAAAACTCACCAAACTTGTCCAATGGAGCGTTGTACTCGTTGCCTCACTTGCTGCAGATATTGATCGGTGAACGTGACTGACTCTGCGTTTTGATGATGACGGCCGTAATGGTAATAGCGACACTGATGATGATAACAATGATGATGACAATAACCTACTGGTTTCGGATGCTGCTGGATTTGCCTGTTGTTTTTGTTGTTCTGATTAGAGTTTTCGCTAGCACTGGAATACGCTGTTCCCTCCGGGTACGCGAAACTGGTTCGTCTTTGGCAGGATTTGGTGAGACCACCTCCAGTCGGGAAGCAACTAGTCCGCAAATATCCTGCTAGATGGTTCACCTTTGCTGCAACACCTTGGAACATAGCAAGACACGTAAGCGTCTGCGGTGTGCGCCTATGATGTTACGATCTAATCCTGGACCATATTTTTTGTTCTCATTTTCACTTGTAGTTAAAATTCCTCCTCAATCTACCATCAACTATCACGAGACGAAACGGAGCTCGAATCTGTTGATTACGCGACCGATTATTGCAAAATATTTTGACAATCGCATCGTGTGTGTGACGAAAGAGGGAGACAAAACAGGTGGTAAGAACTGAAAACATAGAAAACTTGACACGAGAACAGTGCGGCCAGTTCGGTGTATTGTCCCTTCAATCTATTTTCATGCGATGAAAACAAGAAAACTGAGCAACAAAATGAACTAAACACCAAAAATAAACAATTGATTCACAATTAGATCAATGGGTTACAATACATTTTATTGTATCTTGATAACCCGTAAGAAAATAAACCTTTGATTTTACAGCATAAACAATTGATTCACAATTAGATCTATGGGTCACAATTTTATTGTATCTTGACAAGATTTTTTTCATTTCCAACGATTCAATATACTGTTTCTAGGCTTCACAATTTAATTTATTGTGCACGTGATTTTTCAAACAATATGCAAACTATACATTTAATTGTTTTTCGATAAAACATGTACACCCAGAGAGAACATGTAAATATAACCAAATTTGGGTTTCACGCAACGATTTTTTTTTTGTTAAAATAGTGACAAAAGAAAATCTGGTTTAATATAGAAAATATTGCTGCTTGAAACTACAAAACAAGATAGTCAATTTTACTCAGTGTGTTAGTTTGTTTCAAAAAACATTTTGATAAAAGCAACAAATATTTCACTTGTGCGTTCTTCTCAATTTCTTGGCAAACAATTTCACAATGAATTCCATTTGAAAAATTTGTTATGAGCGAACGAACTTTAGATAAAGTTAAGAATTGTTGCGCTTTGAATTCACAAACTTTTTAGTTGAAATAAATTACCTTAAATTTAACTGTTTTAGCTAACGCTTTTGTTTGTTGGAACCATACATTTTTGTTTGTTTTGCCTTTCTCATATAGAAAGGTTATGCAATTACTGTGAAAACCGACTTTTGACCGAGGCCCGGAGGACCGAGTGTCATATACCATTCGACTCAGTTCGTCGAGTACGCAAAATGTCTGTGTGTGTATGTGTGTGTGTGTATGTGCGTATGTGTGTAAGTAATGTTTTTTTTGCACTAACTTTTCTCGGAGATGGCTGAACCGATTTTCACAAACTTAGATTTAAATGAAAGGTCTTGTGGTCCCATACAAAATTCCTGAATATTATTTCCGACTTCCGGTTCCGGAATTATGGGGTAAAACGCACAAAAAATTGTGAAAATAAGTGCACTAACTTTTCTCAGAGACGGCTGAACCGATTTTTACAAACTTAGATTCAAATGAAAGGTCTTGAGGTCCCATAAAAAATTCCTGAATATTATTTGGATCCGACTTGCGGTTCGGGAATTATGGGGTAAAATGTACAAAAAAAAGAAAATATGTGTTCTAACTTTTCTCATAGACTCTTCCGCTCAGTTGTGGTGTATGATGTCAGCATCGTCATTGATATCATCGAGAATTTCGTAGCGTTGAAGAACTAGTAGAATTTACTAATCTCTTCAACTTTTCATCATATCGAGCAGTACAGTGTTTTATACCCATTTGAATGATAGCTCTAATAGTATAATGATTTTGACACATTGTAATACCTTTTCTAATTTGACCCATAATCATCTCTATAAATTCTTCCCTTTAGATTTTGTCGTTGCGTGCATAGATCTTTATGAGTCCTTTATCCCACTTTATCCCCACTTTATCCAATACCCATGTCTTCCCACTCAGTTTAGTTGAGAATTACTGTTAAGATCGTTAGTGTTTATTATACATCGCAACTTCGGAATTGAAAAGAACTTATTCTCAAGTCTTTTTTTGTAGTGAAAGTATTTATGGGTTCTAATTGTACTTATTATCGTTCTTTTGAAAACTGAATGCATTATACAGAAGGTCGTTCAAAGCCGTTAAGAATAATTTGCTTATCGTACAATGCGTTTCCCAAGTGTTTTAATTTTAATTTGCCATCCAATGTGTTTAATCATGTATGACTGGACCCTTCTCGTAACCTCAGGCTGTTTTTTTAGATTTCTGTTTCTATTGTGAAATAACAGTTACATTTTCACAGTTATGTGCACCTTGCATAAATTTGGGAGTTAAAAAAAGCTTTTTTTCCTTTCAAATTATCAAAAGTTACATTTTATCCAAAACAAAACAAACAAATAATCAAATTTACGGTTTTTAGAATTATTACATCAAATTTTGCACGCGGTTTATTTTTGCACGGTTTTCGCAATTAACACGGTTTTCTTTTGCACGGATTTTTTTAACACGGTACGTAACCCCCGTGTAAAAAGAGACCTTAGTGTATATGATAGTATGATTGATATGAGAAAGGCATCATTACAGCACTAGGTGAATTAAAACATGTTTTAAAAAAAATTATTTCATTCAAACTAATTTACAGGGTTATATTTTAACTAATTTTATTTCGATTTATGTATATTGGTTTAAAAATTTCTAGAAAACAAATATCTTTAATTTTGAATTTTTTCAGACATTTGATCGTTTCGTCATTCCCGTTACTACACGATCGAATTATTCGCATACCGCAGTAAAGCCCTGTTTTTTATTTTTATAGCATGCAAACGATTCGGTGCTACATCAGTCCGGCCAAAACAGAGAACCTACATCAAATATTTTTTGTAAAGAAAATGTGTTATGTAATATTATTGCATAATAATTTTTAAAATATACTTAATCATCAATACATGCACTTGAATTGTTGAAAACCCCTTAGAAAATGAATGAAGCAAACTTCTTACGCGGGAGACAAAAATGCTGTGGTTTATACGGGCGACAAAAAATGTTCTGGTTTATTTGAAATAATACTAACGCGGTTCATTTAAACAGGGAACTTAGTTGTATCATTACACAAATAATATCATAGATAAATTGAACCAAGTTTTTTCTTGATATGAAGGTATAGCAGGAGTGAGTCAACGAGGACATTGCCGATAACATTAACTCAACTTTGGTTGACATGTAAAAATGGTTAGTTTATTTCAACAATAAACTCAGCCGGAACAAATATATTTTTGGTTTGGTTGAACCAAAATTTTGATTCAAATCAAACAGAGATCATTGTTTTTGTTGAAGTGAGAAATTGATTTGTAACAATCATGTTCTAGATTGAAATGAATATAAATAAAATTTAAAAAACTACTAACTGTTTTGTTATTTTAAACACGCTCAATTTCTCTGCGTGCAATTCTGTTCGGCAACCGTGTTTGGAAAAAGAGAGGTTATTAGGTTCAGGGATGCCAGGTTCACAGGTTAATCTGTGTTTCACAGATTTTCAATTCTCTGCACAGATTTTAACACGTGGATCAATAAGTCCCGAGACTAAAGAAGAAATGGCGCTCGTAGTAAACCAGTAACCACGTCTCTCTAGAGTACTAACCTTTTCTTGAAACGGGTCAAAATTTTAAGTCGATCCGACCAGAAACAGCTGAGTTATCGAGGTTGGAGTAAAGTCGTTTTGTAGTTTGTTTAAAAAATGGAAAGTGTTTTGATAAAATATTGTTTTTTAATGGGTAAAAACACCGTGCAAGCGAAACAATGGATTGAAAAATGTTATCCGGACTCTTGTCCATCAAGAGCAACGATTTGTCGGTGGTTCGCCGAGTTTAAACGTGGTCGTACCGACACAAATGAAGCGGAACGCTCGGGTAGACATGTGGAAGCCGTTACACCGGAAAATGTGAGTGAAGTGACAAAAATTATAATGAAAGATCGTAAAGTGAAACTCCGTGAGATTGCTGAGATGACACAGATATCATATGGAAGTGTATTTACTATCCTTCATGAAAAAATGAGCATGAAAAAGGTTTTTTCCAAGTGGGTGCCGCGATTGCTTTCGATGGAACAAAAACAGCCTGCCACAAGTCGATGAAAACAACGGCGAAATTGAACGAATTGGGCTTTGATCTGCTTCCCCACCCCCCATACTCGCCAGATTTAGCCCCCAGTGACAACTGGCTCTTTGCTGATCTTAAAAAAATGCTCCAGGGAAAAAGATTTGGCTCAAATGAGGAGGTCATCGCTGAAACTGAAGCTTATTTTGAAGCGAAAGATAAATTTTTTTATAAACATGGTATTGAAAAATTGGAAAAACGTTGGAACCATTGTATCACCCTAAAAGGTGATTATGTTGATGAATAAAAAAAATTTTTGCAAAAAAAATGTTGTTTCCATTGTTAGTCTCGGGACTTGTTGATCCATGTGTTAAAAAAGACACAGATTTTCTCAGATTTCTGAAAATGATCACAGATTTTTTAAATCGAGCACAGTAAAGCACCAAAAAGTACACAGCGGTTGAGGGAGAAGGTACAGAGCGTGTTGGTAGTGAGACCTTTTGTTTTGCTCTCCAAATTGATTTCGATCTGCTATTATGGTACGGGAAACGGGCACAGATTTTCCCAGACAGGTTTTTGGCTTGATCGCAGATTTTTGAAAAAAATGACCTGTATCCCTGATTAGGTTAGCAATGTTCAGAGAAGCCAGATCTGCAGATTTGTCTGTAAATTTGCAGATTTCGTACATAGTGCTGCAGACATTTTTTGTTGTGCAGACTTTTGAAAATCGAGTTTTTCGCAGACTTAGAGATTTACAGACTTTTGAAATTATCGCGACCTTTTTTTTGCTCGCCAAATCAGTTTAGCTTATCATACTCTATAGAGAAAAGGCTGCCAGCAAGACATACTTGCTGACTGCAGATTTTTTGGCTATATAGACTTTTCCAACCCTGTCTGAAGATATTTGAAATTTTTACCTGGCATCTCTGGCAATGTTAGCATTCAACAATCTGCACTTGTTACTGGCGTTTATGAGGCAACATCCTCGGACTAACGTGAATTGGCCGACTAAAGCTCTCACCAACCAAAGCTCTCTCAGCAACCAAAAAGCTTTTTCGAAAAATTGAACTGCCACCTTAATAGCGACCAACTAAAAAGCTTGGGAAGAATATCCTACTGAATACGCCCTGGTGGCAGATATCGAAAGCAGGAAAGCCAACAAAACGTGAACTCCCCGACTAAAGCTCACCAACAAGCGCGTTCTTTTCTAGCATTGTCGTAAATCATGAGAAGTATTTCTAAAACATTGTATAAAGAAAGTGAATAAAATTAAATTTACAAAACTTTTTCTTTCAAAAATCATAAAAAACAAAAAACGAAGATATTTATTTTCCGAAAACTCCTCGTATTGCATTCAGTTTTTTCTATGATTCTTTCAAAATATTTCGTTCTGGGTATAATGAAAGGTGAGTCAAAAGAAAAAAATATTTTGCGGAAAACTGCCCACGTGGAAACGAACCAAACTAATTAATTATGATAGTCCCATAAGTGCTCTACGAAACCTATAGTAGCCTATGTTGCCTAAATTGCAATTAATATTTTTTACAGTTTTTTCAAAATATTTCGTTCTGGGTATAATGAAAGGTGAGTCAAAAGAAAAAAATATTTTGCGGAAAACTGCCCACGTGGAAACGAACCAAACTAATTAATTATGATAGTCCCATAAGTGCTCTACGAAACCTATAGTAGCCTATGTTGCCTAAATTGCAATTAATATTTTTTACAGTTTTTTCAAAATATTTCGTTCTGGGTATAACGAAAGGTGAGTCAAAAGAAAAAAATATTTTGCGGAAAACTGCCCACGTGGAAACGAACCAAACTAATTAATTATGATAGTCCCATAAGTGCTCTACGAAACCTATAGTAGCCTATGTTGCCTAAATTG
Source organism: Malaya genurostris (assembly GCF_030247185.1). Classification (NCBI taxonomy): domain Eukaryota; kingdom Metazoa; phylum Arthropoda; class Insecta; order Diptera; family Culicidae; genus Malaya; species Malaya genurostris. Next base: position 329,339,511 of record NC_080571.1, read on the forward strand.
CAATTAATATTTTTTACAGTTTTTTCAAAATATTTCGTTCTGGGTATAATGAAAGGTGAGTCAAAAGAAAAAAATATTTTGCGGAAAACTGCCCACGTGGAAACGAACCAAACTAATTAATTATGATAGTCCCATAAGTGCTCTACGAAACCTATAGTAGCCTATGTTGCCTAAATTGCAATTAATATTTTTTACAGTTTTTTCAAAATATTTCGTTCTGGGTATAATGAAAGGTGAGTCAAAAGAAAAAAATATTTTGCGGAAAACTGCCCACGTTGAAACGAACCAAACTAATTAATTATCACTAAATTTTTGTTTGAGCTGTTAGTAGAATGTTGTCACTAATAGTACTGTTGTTGTACCGTTGAATTCCACTATGTTATATCACGTCATTACACTCTCACAAAGTCACTATTTTCACAGTCACTATTTTTCCGAAAGTGTATAAAACGTTATAATACAGATACGTATTTCGGAGTGCTATTTGCATCCTTCTTCAGTGTATCGGTTTTATAAGTTTATTGAAAGAATGCTGCAATGAAGTTCCTTTTATACAAACGTAAGTATGTAGAAACGTAAGTAGGTAAACCACAAAATGAAAGGTAAAAAACAGGTAACAGAAAACTGGAAGAGTTAAGTGTTTTCTATGTTTGTTTTTATCTTGGATATGGGTAGTAACTGGAAAAGCCAAGAAGATCTATTCCCTTGGTCTCGGTTTAATAAAGAGATGGAGTTATTTTTGAAAATTTCTAAACTTTCTGCTGAATCTAATTTCCATGGATTGGAAATTTGTCTTAAGATTTTTATGTCATTAGTAGAGAGTTCATGATCTTCAAAAAAGGCATGTTCTGCTACTTTTGACTTGAAGTGATGTGGTAGTCCCTTTTCCAATTCTTTGGATGCTTTCGCTATTTCTGAGATATGTTCCTTGAAACGAATGTCCAGTGTTCTCTTTGTTTGTCCGATGTATATTTTATCGCAATGAGGACACGAGATTTTGTATACCCCAGACTTTTTCAAATTCTCTGTAGGATCTTTTGTAGAACCTAGTAGAGTTTTCAATTGGTAGTTCATACTGCTGAACACTAAATCTAAACCAAATTTTCTTAGTTTTGATTTTAGTGGGTGTGAAATGTTTTGATTGAAGTCCACTGATATTCTTTTAAAATTTTCAGAAGGGGGGGTCAAAGTTGTAAGTGATTGTTTTTTCAACAGTCTTAATTTTTTATCGAAGATGGTTTGAATTGTATGCTCTGGATATCCATTGAACTTTCCAATTTCGAAAATAAAGTTTTTCTCTTTTATCGCAGCATCTTTTCTAAGGGGCAAAGATAGCATTCTGTGAATCATATGGTGGAATGCTGCCATTTTGTGTTGATGGGGATGATTAGAAGTATTTGGTATGACACGGTCCGTATTGGTTGGCTTCCTATATATTTCGAAAGTTAAGGATTTTGCCTCCCGGACAATAAGAATGTCCAAGAAAGGTAAACTGTTGTCTTTCTCTTCCTCATAGGTGAATTTAATATTTTTATGTAAATTATTAATTATTTCTAAAAAGTTCGATAAATCGTTGCGTTTGATGATGCAAAATATATCATCTACGTATCTCCACCAGCGATTAGGTAATAATCCCTGCTTATTTAGAAGTTCTTCAAGGTTTGCCATGAATAATTCACATAAAAACGGGGAGAGTGGATTGCCCATTGGTGCCCCTTGTAATTGTTTATAAAATTCCCCTCTGAATTTGAAATAATTTACATCCATGCAAAGCCGAGTTAGAGTAAGATAAGACCGTACTTTGCATTTCCATAAACTACTACTATTTTGTTGAAGTAACCAATCTTCCAACAGATTGATTGAGTCCTTCACTGGGACACTTGGGAATAAGGCGGTTACATCGAAAGATACCATCATTTCGTCATCTTTGATATCGCCTGAATTCTGAAGTTGAGTAACGAATGTCTGTGTGTTAGGAACTGATTTACTGAAGAATTTTTTTGGCATAGATTGGAATTCTTTTACTAGCCATTTGGATATTTTTTGAGTTGGGGCCCCTACTGAAGAAATGATTTCCCTTATTTCGTTACCAGGTTTATGAACCTTTGGTAGTCCTTTTATTTTGGATAAAGAAGGGTTAGAAACTTTGAGACTACTGAGATTGATATCGAAGTTTGGGTTGCATTCATGAAGAGTTTTATCTACTTTTTTAATAATATCTGGAAGGGGGTCGGCTCTTTGTTTCCTATAAGGGCCGTCATTGATTTTTTTAATTATCAGATTATCATAATCTTCTTTGTCCATAATTACCACTTTGTTACCCTTTTTGAAGATCATGAACTCTCTACTAATGACATAAAAATCTTAAGACAAATTTCCAATCCATGGAAATTAGATTCAGCAGAAAGTTTAGAAATTTTCAAAAATAACTCCATCTCTTTATTAAACCGAGACCAAGGGAATAGATCTTCTTGGCTTTTCCAGTTACTACCCATATCCAAGATAAAAACAAACATAGAAAACACTTAACTCTTCCAGTTTTCTGTTACCTGTTTTTTACCTTTCATTTTGTGGTTTACCTACTTACGTTTCTACATACTTACGTTTGTATAAAAGGAACTTCATTGCAGCATTCTTTCAATAAACTTATAAAACCGATACACTGAAGAAGGATGCAAATAGCACTCCGAAATACGTATCTGTATTATAACGTTTTATACACTTTCGGAAAAATAGTGACTGTGAAAATAGTGACTTTGTGAGAGTGTAATGACGTGATATAACATAGTGGAATTCAACGGTACAACAACAGTACTATTAGTGACAACATTCTACTAACAGCTCAAACAAAAATTTAGTGATAATTAATTAGTTTGGTTCGTTTCAACGTGGGCAGTTTTCCGCAAAATATTTTTTTCTTTTGACTCACCTTTCATTATACCCAGAACGAAATATTTTGAAAAAACTGTAAAAAATATTAATTGCAATTTAGGCAACATAGGCTACTATAGGTTTCGTAGAGCACTTATGGGACTATCATAATTAATTAGTTTGGTTCGTTTCCACGTGGGCAGTTTTCCGCAAAATATTTTTTTCTTTTGACTCACCTTTCATTATACCCAGAACGAAATATTTTGAAAAAACTGTAAAAAATATTAATTGCAATTTAGGCAACATAGGCTACTATAGGTTTCGTAGAGCACTTATGGGACTATCATAATTAATTAGTTTGGTTCGTTTCCACGTGGGCAGTTTTCCGCAAAATATTTTTTTCTTTTGACTCACCTTTCGTTATACCCAGAACGAAATATTTTGAAAAAACTGTAAAAAATATTAATTGCAATTTAGGCAACATAGGCTACTATAGGTTTCGTAGAGCACTTATGGGACTATCATAATTAATTAGTTTGGTTCGTTTCCACGTGGGCAGTTTTCCGCAAAATATTTTTTTCTTTTGACTCACCTTTCATTATACCCAGAACGAAATATTTTGAAAAAACTGTAAAAAATATTAATTGCAATTTAGGCAACATAGGCTACTATAGGTTTCGTAGAGCACTTATGGAACTATTATAATTAATTAGTTTGGTTCGTTTCCACGTGGGCAGTTTTCCGCAAAATATTTTTTTCTTTTGACTCACCTTTCATTATACCCAGAACGAAATATTTTGAAAAAACTGTAAAAAATATTAATTGCAATTTAGGCAACATAGGCTACTATAGGTTTCGTAGAGCACTTATGGGACTATCATAATTAATTAGTTTGGTTCGTTTCCACGTGGGCAGTTTTCCGCAAAATATTTTTTTCTTTTGACTCACCTTTCATTATACCCAGAACGAAATATTTTGAAAAAACTGTAAAAAATATTAATTGCAATCTAGGCAACATAGGCTACTATAGGTTTCGTAGAGCACTTATGGGACTATCATAATTATTTAGTTTGGTTCGTTTCCACGTGGGCAGTTTTCAGCAAAATATTTTTTTTGTCGGTTTGTAAATTTAAAAATGTTTTAGCACATTAAAGGTGAGCTTTTTGGTTGCTGAGCTTAAGCTTCCAATATTCGTCACCATGGCGCTTTCCTCCTAGCGGATTGTGGAGCTTTCCAATAGCCGCTTGATGAATGCAAGAAACGATGAAATTTTGAAAAAAACTGTAAAAAATATTAATTGCAATTTAGGCAACATAGGCTACTATAGGTTTCGTAGAGCACTTATGGGACTATCATAATTAATTAGTTTGGTTCGTTTCCACGTGGGCAGTTTTCCGCAAAATATTTTTTTCTTTTGACTCACCTTTCATTATACCCAGAACGAAATATTTTGAAAAAACTGTAAAAAATATTAATTGCAATTTAGGCAACATAGGCTACTATAGGTTTCGTAGAGCACTTATGGGACTATCATAATTAATTAGTTTGGTTCGTTTCCACGTGGGCAGTTTTCCGCAAAATATTTTTTTCTTTTGACTCACCTTTCATTATACCCAGAACGAAATATTTTGAAAAAACTGTAAAAAATATTAATTGCAATTTAGGCAACATAGGCTACTATAGGTTTCGTAGAGCACTTATGGGACTATCATAATTAATTAGTTTGGTTCGTTTCCACGTGGGCAGTTTTCCGCAAAATATTTTTTTCTTTTGACTCACCTTTCATTATACCCAGAACGAAATATTTTGAAAGAATCATAGAAAAAACTGAATGCAATACGAGGAGTTTTCGGAAAATAAATATCTTCGTTTTTTGTTTTTTATGATTTTTGAAAGAAAAAGTTTTGTAAATTTAATTTTATTCACTTTCTTTATACAATGTTTTAGAAATACTTCTCATGATTTACGACAATGCTAGAAAAGAACGCGCTTGTTGGTGAGCTTTAGTCGGGGAGTTCACGTTTTGTTGGCTTTCCTGCTTTCGATATCTGCCACCAGGGCGTATTCAGTAGGATATTCTTCCCAAGCTTTTTAGTTGGTCGCTATTAAGGTGGCAGTTCAATTTTTCGAAAAAGCTTTTTGGTTGCTGAGAGAGCTTTGGTTGGTGAGAGCTTTAGTCGGCCAATTCACGTTAGTCATCCTCGGGCCAATTGCAAACACATACAACAACAACAATCTGCACCAGTGAACAACCGCAAATAGCGGTCTCTAGTGAGATAACATTTTGTGTATTTCTGTTCGCGGAAGAAAGATTTTTTCTCGTTCTAGAGTGAATCCGTGTGGCGACGCCGCGAAACATCATCGGGAGTCAATGTAAAAGAATTTACAATCGAAAAATATAAAATAATCGAAAATAATAATACAACCAAAACCTAACCTATTCGAAAATATATAAACAAATCGAAATCAAAACACAAAATTAAATTATAATCTAACAATATACGGGCAAGATGGGCCATCACTGGCCTTAGCCTGTCACGTTAGTGGCACAGCAAATAAAAAAAACAGTCGCGTATAAATAAATGATACAAAAAAAACAATCTGCAACAGAAATCGGTTTGTAAGTAATCTGAATAATGTGCCTGACACGGGTTGATGGTCTTCCAGACGAGGTAATATGCTTTCATTTTTTATCAATACTATATTCTGTTTAATCTTAACATGCAACTTTTAGATGTTGGAAAAAATATTTTCCTATCTCAGTTTCGAATATCTACGAACGGTAACCACTATTTGTCGTCGATGGAATTATTTAACTGCAAGGCTTGTAGCAAGCAAAGCTCAGCTTGTGGTAAAAGTTGAAAACAACAGCACGGAAAACTGTCGACAAGCTCTTCTTGCCAGCCAACGAAACTATAAACAAATACTTTTTTGGTTTATTGATGATGCATCATCTGATGACGGTACAAACAACGGAACAGAAATTCATGCTATCAGTGAGCTGCTCTGCCGCATGCTAATGAAATTTGGCCCATCAATTAAAACGTTGATACTGCATCAGCGTGTACCTAATGAAATTGTTGAACTTGCAACTATTAGTAGAGCTTTGAGTTTATGTCCTAATCTGGAAATATTTCAAATAGATCGTGTATTGTTTTATGAAACCGATCGAAATCAAACAGTAAAGTTTGATGTATTACCGTCGCTTCAGGAGTTTAATAATAGAAGCAATCTGTTAGATTGGTTTGAGTTCGACCTGAAAGTTATTTCACCAAACTTAACGCGTTTTCGTGTGAATTTAATGCGCAATCCGAAATTGATTCAATGTCTGGTACACTTTCAATCGCAGATCACAGAATTGCACATTTCTTGTGAGTTTCCTGAATCAAAATCGGAAATGTATTTTTTCAAAAAGTTAAAATTCCCTCGGCTTGAGAAGTTATCCATGATGTTTGCAGCTAACGGAGTTAGTATGCAACCGATCCACAGTTTCTTGAAACAGCACAATATACTTAAGGAAGTTTTGATGGAACAACAGGTGAAAGCAGATGTATTGAAAAGTTTAGCATCGTCGCGAAAAACACTCAAACGACTATCATTAAACACTCAGGATTTTGAGACGTTATATTTGGACAACTTTGAATGTTTAGAGGTAAAAATTTATTCAGAGAATGGTGAGATCCAATTCTTAAAACTGCTATTTTTCCAGATGTTTAAATTGAATTATACTTACTTTAAACTTCCACCTTCGTTCGATCCCTCACCAATGCCTGTAATGAGAATGCTGCGTCATTTGAACTTGTACAATGTGACAATTCCAAATCCAGATGAGTTTAACGCTCTTCTACGTCATGCGTTTCCGGCGTTGGAAACCTTGGAACTGATCAATATCTGCCGTAGAAGAACCCGAGAGTATATTCTTTCATTTTATCAACGTATGCTGCGCGGTTTAGTGTCTCTCAAACGGTTGACACTGTCTGAATCCGTAAGCGTTAAAACAATCTGAAATACGGGATCCAGATTTTATTTAAAATTATTTCTTTACTATCAGCAGGAAGAAGAGCTCGATACTGATTTGTTCTGTTTTCTGAACACGTCAATGCATCTTCACGAACTGCGATTAAAATTTAAGAAGTTGAGTGAGTACTCCTTTGAATCAGAAACATTCTCCTTACAAAAGATGACTTTGGATGTGAAACAGGTAAAAATGCACAAAACAAAACATGTTGTGATAAAAAAAATCCTTGTTTGTGGTTTGGATTTTGCAGATGAGCTACAACTACTTGTGCAAACTGCTTGTACCATTTCCTGAGCTTAGTCGAATAGAACTACAAAGCAAGTGTCTTTCAACACAAGAAGTTAACTTCGCAAGGAAAAAATGGCCTCACTGTGAAATTGTTTGTAAGCATGAAATCGAAGTCGAAATCCTGTTTCCAGAGACCTGAGTTGTTACTAAGTAAAATAGGTACTTTATAAGCTACCATGCTTTGAATTTTCGGATTGCAACCAATTATTGTCAGAGAAGTTAGGTTACGAGAAATTCTTTGAATTTGTTACAATAATCGAATTTGTTTGAAAATTATACTCGATTATTGAATAATTGGGTTATTAAAAAAATCCGACACCCCTTTTCGCGACATAGAAGCAACAGTGCTACTGCACTGCATAAATGGACTAGCGATGTACACAAAATTTGCCTCATGATGCCTTCAAAAACACTTAAAACGGTTATGTGCCCTATGCACAAAATAGGTTGACCCCTAGATGACCACCACCTGAATCGGCTAGTATAAGTCGAAACCAGTTTACGTACGGCACGACAGTTAAGACGTAGCACTTCAGTTCTAACAGAAAAAGTGTTCTGTTCTGTATATTGCAGAACCTTTATGTCTGCCTAGCGGTTTATGTTGAACTGCTTGGTAACATAACAGTTCAACATAAACTGTTATGTACTGATGAGTCGAAGACGAAACGTAAAGTATAAAAAACGGTTATGTGACCTAGGCACAAAATGGGTTAACCCCTAGATGACTACTGGATTACGTTTTTATTAGAACCATTTAAATTTTGTTCCATTGTATGATTTCCATAACCGAAAAATAAGATACAATTCGGACATGCGTATGAATTTCACTGGGTCGCCTTATGATTCTTTTATCTGTCACTAGTGTGAAAAAAGTATGGCACACTAGGTGTAACGGATGAAAATAAAACATTTTTTTGAGGTTATCGTTAAAATTTTTTTTAAAGGTTATTGTTAAAATATAAAAACTTCAATGTTTAATATAAAGCATCATTCGAACAAAATTTTTTAATTCGCGGAGAAATATTGAGAAATATTAATTTGATCAAAATCGGTCCAGTCGTCTCTGAGATCTCGACCTCTTTGCTGACGACACACATACACACGGGGACATTTTCTCAGTTCGTCGAGCTGAATCGATTGGTATATGAAACTCAGCCCTTAGGGCCTCGGAAAATTTTTCTATAGCTTGAGCGAATTCTATACCTATTTTTTATATTTATAAAAAAGGTAAAATACAAAATAAAAAACTCCACATTCATGTCAACCATTTTTCTAATTCTTACTTGTGCTTACCTGCTCAAATGCGTGTGCGAGAGGCGGGTCATTTCGATTTATTAAAACTCTATTATTATTCAAAATTATGGGGATTATAGAGAAAAAGTGTAATATCAGAATATCTTTTCCAAATTTCCAATTCTAGTTGCTGCAATTTTGGGTAGGCATCACTCCTTCATTTAAGTTTTAATGCCTTGAAAATCCACCGATGCACAGTGATGCCAAGGTGGCAGAAATCCAAAAAATAATTTTTTTTATGCACTGTATTAATTGTTTTGAATTCTCAGATAATTGAAGGATTACAGTTTAAAGTATAAAAATTTTTGAAGAAGAAATAATCTCTCCATATCCTCTCAAAGATAGATTTCTGCAGCTTAAAGGTTATATATTACGTTTGAAAAATTCCTTTTCCTCAGATTCGACAAATGAATCGATCCAATTTTTGGTGTTGTCGTGGGTTTTACATTGTCATGAAGCAAAAATACTATGCCATGAAGATCTTCATCATTCATCCACATTTCATGCAATGCTCTGCCCGAACGCATTTGAGTAGCTCATAATAAATAGCGCCCAGTTGATCCCACCACATGCACTTTTTATGTTTTCTGGAACTTTCTTGTAGTCCATATAAAAATTCCCAATTACGCTGAGCAAACATGCACTTTTGCTCAGCGTAATTTTTTTCGTCATTTTTTCATTTTACATAGTTTAATAAGATACTTTAACATAATAAAAATCCACTATTATTAGTAAAGCGGTAGTATTCAACCAAATTTTATTTTGTATCAGTTGTACAACTTTGCTTCCATTCGTAACCGAATGTTCGAATTGAGCACACGCGTTTTTTTAACAATCGACATCGGTAAGACGAAGGTGCCTATCACAGCAGAGGCTGTAGTATAGGCATTAAATAAAAGTGATAAAAAGTAGCATCCCCGCAAGTGAGTTCTGTCTGTGCACCGGTTTTGTATCGGTATCGACAGTAGACGCTATTGTGCTATCCTCGGGCAGCAGTTATTGCTATTGTTTGCTACCCGCATCGCAGCAGCTAAATCCTGAGTCAAGGTCACGCTGAAGCACAACGAAGGAGTGAAGGAGCAACTCACCTAACAGCTTACCGTGACATACTGTTAAGTATTTTCTCAAACTTTTTCTTTCAACTTTTACTATCCATATATTTTCTTTTCATTTTATTTCTTTCTTTCTCATTTCAAGTGCGGGAGACTTCTTTACTCCCGCACTTTAAATATGAATATTGATGACAGTGGGGGTGTCTCGGAGGAGGGCGAAGCTGAACGAATGAACGAAGAACATTTAGAGGCTGAGTTTGCTTCCGAGATGCCATCTACCCCTCCGATACCATCTCCCCCTCCGATACCATCTCCCCCTCCGATACCATCTCCCTCTCCGATGCCATCTCCCTCTCCGATGCCTCCATTTCCCTCTAAGATATTGCCTGCTCGCCAAAAAGTTTACCAAGACGATGGCTCGGGGGGTCCGTGGGTGGTATACTTCCGGCCCAAATTAAAGTCTCTCAGAGTTTTAAATATTGCTCGGGACCTGGAAAAACATTACTCGGCAATAAAAACAATAGATAAGGTTTCGCCAAACAAGTTACGCGTTGTTGTGTCCGACCTGAAGCAAGCAAACGAGATTGCTACCAGCGAGTTGTTCACGAAGGAGTACCGCGTGTACGTCCCGTCTCATGTGGTGGAGATCGACGGTGTGGTCCGTGACGAAAGTCTGACAATCGAAGATCTGAAGAAGGACGGGGTAGGCCGTTTCAAAAACCCCGACCTTCAACCAGTGAAAATTTTGGAGTGCAAGCAATTGCACTCCAAATCGATAGATGGTAAATTTTACCAATCGGACTCATTTTGCGTGACTTTTGCCGGATCTGCACTTCCAAATTATTTGGTAGTGAGTGGAGTTCGTCTACCTGTTCGGCTGTATGTACCGCGGGTAATGCATTGTACAAGCTGCAAACAGCTAGGTCATACGGCAACCTATTGTTGCAACAAACTGCGATGCGGCAAATGCGGGGAGGCCCATGAGGACGATCTCTGCAGAAGAGCAGTGGAAAAGTGTTGCTACTGCGGGGAGAATCCTCATGATCTTTCGGTGTGCCCTACGTACATACAGCGTGCGGAGAAATTGAAGCGATCCGTGAAAGAACGTTCCAAACGTTCTTATGCGGAAATCTTAAAAAGAACCACTCCATCGACCCCTGAGAACCCGTTTGCAATCTTGCCAGTTGAAGAGGATAACTCTGACGACCCAGGCGAAGGACCTTCCTACACACAGGTTGAAGGAAGCAGGAAAAGACAAAATCTGGCTTCTCCCAAGCTTCCTCGTAAAGGCCTCAGACTATCCTCTTCGTCACAAAAGAACCAAACGGAAACAAAAAGTGCTGACTCAAAACCGAAGCAAACACCTCCTGGGTTCAAAAAACTTAGGGATGATAAGGAGTACCCAGCACTTCCTGGGGCATCAAAAAACCCGAATGACCCCAAAGCACAACCAGAAAATCCAACAAACGCTGGATTATTGAAATTTTCTGATATCGTGGACTGGATATTAACAGCCTTCAATATTACTGATCCTCTGAAAAGCTTCCTAACTGCTCTACTGCCAACAGTAAGGACATTTTTAAAACAGTTGACTGAACAATGGCCCCTCCTTGCAGCGATCGTATCTTTTGATGGATAATTTACCACTGAGAATCGAAGATATGATCATTGTGCTTCAGTGGAATTGCAGAAGTATCATCCCAAAACTTGATTCTTTCAAACGCTTAATACATACTCATAATTGCGATGTATTCTCCTTGAGTGAAACTTGGCTTACTTCTAACATCAACCTCGACTTCCATAATTTTAACATAATCCGCCTGGACCGAGAAGACTCTTATGGAGGGGTACTTTTAGGGATTAAAAAGTGCTATTCATTTTATCGTATTAACCTCCCCTCGACACCGGGAATTGAAGTTGTTGCTTGCCAAATTAATATTAAAGGCAAAGATCTATGTATAGCTTCTATCTACATTCCTCCCAGAGTCTCGATAGGGCATCGTCGGCTTGCAGACATCATAGAACTTCTTCCTTCACCGCTGCTGGTTTTAGGGGACTTTAACTCGCATGGTACAGGATGGGGCTGCTTATATGATGATAATCGTTCTTCGTTAATCCAAGATCTGTGTGACAACTTCAATTTGACAATTCTAAACACGGGAGAAATGACACGGAACCCTAGACCGCCAGCACAACCAAGTGCGCTGGATTTATCCCTTTGCTCGACTTCGCTACAGTTAGATTGCAAGTGGAAGGTAATCTGTGATCCTCACGGTAGCGATCACTTGCCGATCATAGTTTCTATCACCAACCGTGGAAGACCATCGGAAACAATCAATGTTTCGTACGATTTCACACGAAACATTGATTGGAAACGTTACGCGAGCTCGATATCTGAGAAACTAGAAACATCACAGGAGCTTCCTCCGGAGGAAGAGTATACATTTTTGGCTGGCTTGATTCTTGACACCGCAATTCAAGCTCAGACGAAACGACTACCTAGCGCGCAAACTAGTATACGTTCTCCCAACCCATGGTGGGACAAAGAGTGCTCAGAGCTGAAAACGAAAAAAGCTTCAGCCTTCATCTCGTTTAGAAGGAACGGAACTCCAGATAATTATCGGAAATACGCGGCGTTAGAATTTCAAATGAAAAGTCTGATTAAAGCTAAGAAAAGCGGGTACTGGCGAAGGTTTGTTGACGGATTAACGAGAGAAACAGCAATGAGCACTCTTTGGAATACGGCCCGTCGCATGCGCAATCGAAATCACGCGAACGAAAGCGAGGAATATTCTAACCGCTGGATATTTGATTTCGCTAAGAAAGTATGTCCTGATTCTGTTCCGGAACAGAAGATATCCCGCGTCGCGACATTGAATACAAACGAAACACCGTTTTCGATGGTAGAGTTCTCACTTGCGCTCTTGTCGTGTAACAATAGAGCCCCGGGGTTAGACAGAATTAAATTCAACTTGTTGAAAAATCTGCCCGACTCTGCCAAAAGGCGCTTGTTGAATTTATTCAACAAGTTCCTCGAGGGTAATATTGTCCCACACGAATGGAGAGAAGTGAGAGTTATTACTATTCAAAAACCTGGAAAACCAGCCTCCGATCACAATTCGTATCGGCCGATTGCTATGCTTTCCTGTATTCGGAAATTGTTGGAGAAAATGATTCTCTTCCGTCTAGACAATTGGGTCGAAACAAATGGATTGCTTTCAGGTACACAATTTGGGTTCCGCAGGGGCAAAGGAACGAACGATTGTCTAGCGTTGCTCTCAACAGAAATTCAAATGGCATTTGCTCGTAAAGAACAAATGGCATCAGTTTTCCTCGACATCAAGGGGGCATTCGATTCAGTTTCCATTAACGTTCTATCTGAGAAGTTGCATCAGCATGGTCTTTCACCAGTTTTGAACAACTTTTTATATAATCTATTGTCCGAGAAACACATGCATTTTGAGCATGGTGATTTGACGACAAAGCGATTCAGTTACATGGGTCTTCCTCAGGGCTCATGCTTAAGCCCCCTTTTATACAACTTTTACGTAAATAACATTGATGAATGTATCAACACATCTTGCACGCTAAGACAACTTGCCGACGACAGCGTTGTGTCTATTATAGGACCCAAAGCTGCCGATCTCCAAGGACCATTGCAAGATACCCTCGATAACTTGTCGACATGGGCTTTTCAAATGGGTATCGAGTTCTCTACGGAGAAAACTGAGCTGGTTGTATTTTCAAGGAAGCGAGAACCTGCGCAATTACAGCTTCAACTAGGGGGTGAAACCATAGCTCAGGTTTTCACATTTAAATATCTCGGGGTCTGGTTCGATTCCAAAGGTACCTGGGGATGTCACATTAGGTATTTGAAACGAAAATGCCTACAGAGAATCAATGTCCTTCGTACAATAACCGGAACTTGGTGGGGCTCTCACCCAGGAGACCTGATCAGGTTGTACAAAACGACGATATTGTCAGTAATGGAATATGGATGTTTCTGTTTCCGCTCCGCTACGAATATTCATTTCATTAAACTGGAAAGAATTCAGTATCGTTGTTTACGTATTGCCTTGGGTTGCATGCAATCAACCCATACGATGAGTCTTGAAGTGCTGGCGGGCGTCTTACCGTTGAAAAACAGGTTCTGGGATCTCTCATATCGACTGCTAATCCGATGCGACATTTTGAATCCGATGGTGATAGAAAACTTTGAAAAGCTCGTCGAGCTTAATTCACAAACCCGTTTTATGTCCTTGTATTTTGACTACATGGCTCAGAATATAAAACCTTCTTCGTTTGTTCCCAATCGTGTTCATTTTGTGGATACTTCTAATTCTACTGTGTTTTTCGACACATCCATGAAAGAAGAAATTCGTGGAATCCCGGATCCTGTACGCCCTCAAGAGATCCCAAAAATTTTTAATAATAAATTTAAAGAAGTCGACTGTAATAAAATGTTTTACACTGACGGATCATATCTAGACGGGTCCACTGGCTTCGGTATATTCAATGTAAATTTCACCGCTTCCTATAAACTCAGTGATCCAGCTTCAGTTTACGTCGCAGAACTAGCTGCAATTCAGTATACCCTTGAGATCATTGACACTCTGCCCACAGATCACTACTTCATTGTATCGGACAGTCTCAGTTCCATTGAGGCTCTCCGTTCAGTGAAGCCTGGAAAGCACTCACCGTATTTCCTGGGGAAAATACGGGAACAATTGAGTGCTTTATCTGCAAAATCATACCAGATTACCTTGGTTTGGGTCCCCTCACATTGTTCCATACGGGGCAATGAGAGGGCGGACTCGTTAGCCAAGGTGGGCGCACTAGAAGGTGATATCTATGAAAGACCAATCTGCTTCAATGAATTTTTCAGTTGCTGTCGTCAGAAAACTCTAGCTAGCTGGCAGAATACATGGAATAGTGGAACTCTGGGACGATGGTTACACTCAATAATCCCACAGGTATCGACGAAAGCTTGGTTCCGGGGGTTAGACGTGAGCCGAGACTTTATTCGTGTAATGTCAAGGCTCATGTCTAATCATTATATGTTCAGCGCGCATCTCCGTCGTGTGGGGCTCGCTGAGAGTGGTGTCTGCGTTTGCGGTGAGGGTTATCATGACATCGAACATGTTGTTTGGACATGTGTCGAGTATTGTGATGCCAGGTCCCAACTCATAGGTTCCCTTCGGGCCCGAGGTATACCACCCTTCGTACCAGTCCGCGACGTCTTGGCAACTCGAAATCTTCCTTATATGACTCTCATCTATAACTTCTTGAAAACTATCAATGCTCAAATTTAGTGCTCTCCCTATCTCTTTCTCGTCTACAGCTCTACCGCACTCTTCTTTACGTTGCTGGAAGTATGGCCTGTGTAAACGATGCTTCGGAGCATGCACCTGCCTTGAACTGACTGAGTTGCTGGAAGCTACCCAAAAACGTCACATCAACGTCAGAACACACCAACGAAGCATCCCAATCCAGAATAATCTCTTCATTGCTAAAAGCTGAAAAACATGAAGATTCATCGAACGCAAAATGTGTCTAAAAGATGTATGCCACAAACCAATGATGTATTCAAATTTCAATTCAATACTGTGTAGGTCCCACCCTCCCTATGTCCCCTTACTAACTGGGGAGTATGCCGCCCCGTAATACGGCATCCCTTTCTCTCTCCCTAACAACAAGACAATCGGCCACGTTAAGCTAAAGCAAATGAGCCTAATAAAAGTTTTATTTGAAAAAAAAAAAAAAAAAAACTTTGCTTCCGCCGTTTTTTTCCAAAATAAAAAGTTTTATTGCGAAAATGTGCTTACAGATCTATTATTCAATGTATTGACCATCTCTTCAAAGTATTGGCCATCTTTCCGGCAATTTTCGGATCCTGGCTCGAAAAAAGGAGTCCTCTTTTGACGCTATCCATGAAGCAATCCATTTTTCCAACTCTTCGAAGGATTGTCAGGCCGTGTGCAATCGAACGGAATAAGTGGAAGTCAGAAGGGGAGACATCTGGGGAATACGGCGCATGGGGCAAGACTTCCAATTTCAGCGTTTCCAGGTACTTTTTGACCACTTTTGCGATGTGAGGCCGAGCATTGTCGTGTTGGAGGATGACTTTGTCATATCGCTCTTGATATTGCGCGCGACAAAGGCGCATCAGTTTCGTTCGGTAGCGATCTTCTGTGATGGTTTCACCCGGTTTTAAGAGCTCTTCATCAAGCAATGCTTCTAGTTGTTCATCTTTGAAGGTTTCATCTCTTCTTGTTTGTCTTCGACATCGAAATCACCATTTTTTAAATAAGAACAACTGTCACTGAAACGGCGATGACAATTCGTTAGGCACTGTACACATTCACTTTAAAGGCATTATCATCTATGTATTTTGACCAGCCTCAACCGGTACAGCCACCTATCGGAAAACGACGGAAGCAAAGTTGTACACCTGATAGTTGTGTTTGTGTTCTTTCATAAAATCGAAAAACTTAAAAAATGCCAAATGCAGAGCATTTTCCAAAAATTAATATTTTTGTTAAAAACAAAAAAAAACACTTTTTTGATTGTTACTCTCCCATATTCAATCATAGTGCAATAAACTACATCAGTTGTACACCTATGTTACAACATATCAGGAAATAAAAATATTAAGATAAGCACTCCTGGGGAAAATTGATGTTTTTAAGATATAAGGAAAAGTTTTTTTCTCTGTGTATACATTTTTCACACGGGTTTTATCATTATTTGAAACATTAGTAAAAGCTCCTACTCAATGACGAAATAAATAAACATACACAAATTAATTTATTAAAAAAAGTCGTCATTTTCCGGTCCATAGCGAACGGTGCGTCATGTCACTTTTAGGTGGATCGAATATTTTTGCATACATTATCAAGACGTAAATATATTCAGAGACTTCAAATTATTAATAAAAAATTATCCAGCTGACGTTTATCGCCGTATTTTTGGTTTTTGCCAACTTTTGTGTGGAGAGGCATCACTGTGCGATGATCCGATACCTCATATTACAAACCGTTCAACAGTGGGCCTTTGTCTGCCGAATTCGTTGAACTGATAAATTGCTCGCGGTTAAATCACAGAGAATAGATATTCTACGAGTGATTTCAATTTGTGTAAAAAATTTAATGGTTTTTTGTCAAAGTGATCATCAAGTACACGGGCAAAATTCCGATTCTAGAAATGAACAAAACAAGTCATGATTTGGGGAAAATAGTATATTTTCATGTTATGATAATACACCATGATCAAAAATTCTCGGATCATGATCCATTTGGACTGAATTCGTTGAAATTTGAGCGTAACGCACTTGACGTTATCGGGTATAACTTCAGGCGTGTTTCTGGTACGATGGTAATGTTTTTCACATAAATTCAGGCGTTATGTTTTCAAACATGTCGATTTCAAATAGAACGTATTTTTTACGCGATTTTAACTAATATCTCAGATGAGGTATATTTGAATAGCAAAACAGTGAAAAGCACGACGAGTTTCTCTTAATCTGAATCATTAACAAATAAAATATTATATTTATGAAAAACGACGACGCCTAAAATAACGTGGTTACTTGCGTTGCCTAATGAAAAATCAACCGAGATTTATAATGCAAATGTCAAAACGTGAGAACCCTTTTGATTCGTTAGTTTTGTTTGTTTTGAAGTAATCGGCTAACACCATGACCTCTCGTGAATTTAAATTCTCGGTTGATTTTTCATTAGAGCGTATAAGTAAGTGACAGTTTCTCTTTAATCACTCTCTCTTTCGATTATTGTGATGTGATTATAAAGATTTTCTTTGATATCACTATTCTGTTTGAAAGTCGAAAGTTTCGGGTATCATTTCATGCAAAGAGTTGAGTGATAAACGTGGAAACCGCTTGGTAATTAATAGAAGAGAAAGTAAACAAAGAGAAACTGTCACTTGCTTATACGCCCTTTTGAAAAATTAACCGATAATTAATCGCGAGAGGACAGTTTACAGCAAATATGATTTACAGTAGTTAAATAAAAGTTACAATGTATACTTATCGCATTGGAAGTAAAGGAACATCGATTACTTTATTGTGCGCTAAAAATCCTCGAAAAGCTCGGAATTCCGAGTGCTAAAAGAAGAGATTTCTGACGTTCCGTTATGTACTACGAAAAATTCAGAGTAGATTGCATAAATGTGCAAAAATCAAAATCTATGGTTTACGAAAATATGGAAGATATGAGTATGATGACCTGGTTGCTTATTTTGAATGCGGATTCTTCATTCTTTCCATTTTTTCGTTTTGATTATCTTGTTGATTATTTTTAACAATTGTATTCTTATTTTACTGTAGTGAAATGAGTGACAATGTTGACATTTGATTCTGTTTTACTCATGGCACTCTTTAGTCGAAATGATAACAATGCAATTCGATAGTCCCACGACAAAAGGGCCTAACTGTAAATGAAAGCCTCTCTTTGTTTACTTTCTCTTTTGATTATTACGGAGCCATTATTGCAAATTCTCTAAAGTTTCCAACATAAATCAAAAGCTTGCAGTTTTATCTTGAATGTTTTGCGAAGACTGAAGCGTCAAATATGAAGTCAGTTCGGTAAATCGCGAAAGAAAAAGTAAACAAAGAGAAATTGTCATTTGCAGTTAGGCCCTTTTGTCGTGGGACGGTCGAATTTATCTCGCGCTCTACCAAGCGGTGAGTACGGTCATTTTAGAAAGTGCCGGGTACGAACCAGATTTTTTAATTTTTTTGTAGGCACATACATGTCTTTATTATTTATCGTTGATCATGTGTTATAGCTTACACGCAATGATAATTCATGCAAATAAAATAGTACGCAGTACTAGCTTGGATGCCTGTTCTCTGCAGTTGAATGGTGTAAAAATTGTCCGGGTCGTTTACGATTTACGGATGTGGAAACCCACTTTAAAAAATAACGTTCAACGGTGGTCCTTCATTGGTCCAATACGTTGGATCATTGGTCCAATGAAAGTCCAATCAATCGTTCAACGGGAGGCCAACACGGGACCTTCGTTTGCCGATTTTGAAACAGATCGTTGAACCGAATGCCATTTTTTTCATTCAACAAATCCGGCAGACATAGGTTCATTGTTGATCCATTTTTAACATGAAGAGTTGGAGCCCCGTTGGACCAGTTTTACTGCAGAATTTCTGAAGTTTTTTCCACTTATTTGTTTAAACTAACAATACATACCTGCACAATACTTCTACTTCACGTAGAATAACAATAAATTCTTTCTATGTGAAGG